>NC_090281.1:74710752-75085752 GCF_037392515.1 Haliotis asinina
ATGCGAGCTTAACTAGTCATATACCGAAACAGTCGCAACACGCATTATGAACTTCAACTCGATATCAAAACAAATGGCAGAAAATCCACCATCAAACACATGGAATGAGATTCAAACCAGTACAGTTCAGTTTCGGTTCAATGCCTACCCAGAACATCTTAATTTGCTTGGAAATATTTAAATATTTTTAGAAATCAAATATACATTTCAAGGAATATGAAAGAAACTGTTCTTTAACTTCTTTTGAAACCTGTGTGAAAAATACGCATAACAATTGTCATTAACACGTGTTTATAACTCAAAGTAATCCACCATCGGTTGTACACGAGTATCAAAACAGAGTACATACAAATGTCGCATATTTGAGCAGAAATTCTGCAATTCTGTGATTATTCACATTGAGAGGAAGAGTTCCGCTATATTTATGTGAGAAAGTGAGTTCAGTTTTACGCCGCACTCAGCAATATTCCAGCTATATGGCGGCGGTCTGTAAGTAATTGAGCCAAACCGTACAATCCCGGGATCAACAGCATGAACACCAATCTACGAAATAGGGATACGATGACATATGTCAACCAAGTCAGCGAGCCTGTATGGTCTAAACTCCAATGCAGTTTTCAAAATTTCCTCTGGACCGGCAGCCCAAGACTACTAAATCGTACTGCAGACAAGGGAATATCCAGTCATGGCTAGTAGAGCTGGGTTTCTAATTACTTCTAACGCTTACATTTTGCTAGAAGGTGAAACTGAACAAAACTTATAGAATATGTGATTCAGTGAGTGAGTGAATATAGACTTACGCCGCTTTTAGCAATAGTCCAGCAATATCACGGCGTGAGACACCAGAAATGGGCTTCACAAATTGCAACTATTTGGGGAATCGAACCCGGTTTTCGTCGTGACCACCCTGTGAGAATATGATTAAGATGATAACGGCGGTGGTGATGAGGACGACGACGACGACGATGGTGATGTTGGCGATGTTGGTGATGATGACGACGATGGTGATGATGATGATGATGAGGAGGAGGAGGAGGAGGAGGACGACGACGACGATGGTGTTGTTGGTGATGATGACGACGATAATGATGACGATGATGGTGATGATGATGATGATGATGACGATGGTGATGACGACGACGACGACGACGACGAATGGTAAAGAATGGAGTTTCCCTCTGAGAGCTTCTTTAAACCGAGTTCCTGAGTCTGCATGGCGTTTAGATCTCCATGTCGAATAGCCGACCTTCAAACAATAGGGTTCCGGGTTTTTTTTGTTGTGTGTGTAAAAGTTATAAACGTACACACAAGCATCCCGAGGGGGCAAAAAGTAATTGGGGGATACGAGTAGCAAAACATGTACCCCCTAATTCTTTAATGTTCTGAGTTTGGGGACCAACTCATAATGATGTGATCAGATTATCCCCGTCCAAAATGTCTACATAGCTGCGAACGCAGTATATATTTCCGTGTGTATATAGATTTTGCCCGTATGTTCCATCACCCTCGGCCATTACTCTCACTATATGGAAAGATTCTTTAAAAACATCGCGAGCGTATATACAGATGAAAGAAAATTAATCCGTTTAAGAACAACCTGGCTCAGAAAAATATATTTTTCTTCCATTTTTACTTCCCACGATTACATATTGGCTTTCAATAATGCCGACAAATATCGTTCCTAAAGTCGGTGCCATGGAAACGGACTCATAATCCGTGGTAATATTGATATACATATTGAGATACTAGTTTTTATGGGATCCATATACAAATCCACTTTTAGCATGGCACAAGGAACATTCCTATAATATTTTGGTCAAGATGGCGTGTTAAGTTATGTATTTAATGATGGAGTTAAACAAATTAATCGTAAAATATGTTTACAGTTCCATATTGTATGTTCGTGCGTCTTGAGAGATTGGGGCAACTGCAGCAACGAGGAACTGACCTCTGATTCTAGCCGTGATTACGACCTCTCTTAGCCTTAACAGAGGCTTTATAATTCCTGTATTTTGTTAATGGTTTTAGCAGTATTGCCCACCAGATGGTACCACTGTGGTAGAAACCCTGTTTTGGTCCCTGCTCATTTCACCTCGACCTTTCCCGACCCCGGCTAATAGCGACCCCTACCGGCCTGGCACACAATGGGAGGCCACTCTAGATCAGTGACCAGACAGAAAACGCAGCATTTTGGGCTAATTCACTCTAATCTAAGAGCACTTTGTTTTAAGAATTTAATTCACTTTAATTCAAGCTCAACACCTCGGTGGGGTAACGATGAACGCGTGCCGAGAGGATGGCAATCGGAGAAGGGTTTCCGCAACACTGATCACAATAAAAATTAGTGGAAAATTAATTGTGATTAAAGTTTGAAATCGGATCTGGCGATTGTTTAGAGAGAGAAACAATTTGTGAATGGCCGTGTCCGGTACACGGACCAAGTCATCGATATCCTCCGTCTTTTTGTGCGCGTTTTCCGCCTGGCTCGCCGCGAATGACTGCTAATCGTTTGATAGAGAGCCATAACGGCAGCGTGGGTCTCCCTCCACGTCGGCTCACTCTCTCCATCTGGACACAGTCTGGTTGCTTGGCTCCCCCCAACGAATCCTCCCTCCCTACGGGCCAAGCTCTCGTCCACCACATTGTCACCGATTGCCCGGCGAGGGACGGGTATCGTCTTCGCTTACAAAATGATCAAGCGGCCCCCAGGGGGCGCTATGTCCCGCTGTTATCCATCAGTTTCTCGAGCATCCTCATCATCCGGTAATTAACTTGAGTGCGCTCCTCCTGTGCGACAGTTATTTATCTTCAGTGCATGTACACCCCGATCCAGATCTCGTACCAACAGCGCGAGATGACGAGAGTTGAACGTGGCGCGTAGCATCCGGCACAAACGCTAACCATGTTTGAGCTTACCACAGTCCTCGTTTCAACTCCTCATTTGCATAACTTATTACTACACGAACACGGAAGTGTTACATGTGAGGTGCGTTGTAAAGAACAACTCATGCATAGAAGCAAGAAGTCAAAATTATTTATTGTGAAAAAACTGTCAGTTTTAGATTTTTCTTACCATCAGGGGACAGTGCACTAGCCTTTAAAGCGTTCGCTCGTCACGCCGACTACCCCGGTTCCATTCCCCACAATGTGGTCCAATTTCTGGCGTGCCTTGTGTGATATTGCTGGAACACCAAACGTCCCGGGGTAGAATAGGCCTTCAGCAACCCAAGCTTGCCACAAAAGGCGACTAACAGGCAACTAACGGGATCGGGTGGTCAGGCTTGCTGACTTGGTTGACACATGCCATCGATTCCCAACTGCGCAAATTGATGCTCATGCTGTTGATCACTGGATTGTCTGGTCCAGGCTCAATTATTTACAGACCGCCACCATATAGCTGGAATATTGCTGGGTGCGGCGTAAAACTAAACCTAAACAAATCAGTAACCTTAGGGGTCGTGTCAAAACCAAAACCAGGTAGGAAACACAAAGTAGATACCTATGATAAGGGTGTCGTACACCTTGTCGTTTACACACTGTATGGACACAAACTCCCACCGACGTGGGCTGAAATACAAAGTGAGATCAAAGATACACCATATGTCTCGAAAAGAACACTTGTTGTAGCTCTGGTAGTCATGGGTTCAGGTACACCGAAAGAGGGGTGGCAGAGATGTGTTTAATAAAAAGTAGTACTCAATCCTGTCCTTTCGATCAGCTTATCTCAGAACAGCAGAAGAATACTACAATTATATACCTTGATGAAAACCTGATATAATAAGAATCACTCAACCGATCGAATGTGGCTTCCTTCAGATTGTTCTGAGGTACCAATGTTGCCATGATAACGCCAGTTACCATCACCAGCGTGTCCCTGGTACCATATCACATCCACCATGAACAATCTGAAGGCTCACCTGCAGTATTTTCTCATTTCCTGTAACGTGCCTTACGGGCAATCAGAAACAAAATCCCAGCTCATGGAAAAATCCGGTAACATAAAGAGCCAGTTCAGTACATCTCTGGTGAACTAGCTGCAAAACAAGGCCACATTGTTCTGCGTACACCATACTGTGAACTCAATCCCACCGAGCTCATCTGAGGTACTGTTAGAAATTTTAATGCTCGCAATAATACCACATGTAAGTTTTTACACGTTAAAGAGCATGTGTGTGCTTCTTTTGCGAGAATTGCCCGACACATGTGGCAAAAGGCTGAATACCGTGTTCTCAAAACTGAGGTTTCACCTGTTGTAATTCCGCTAGAGTCTTGGACTAGCAGTGACACATATATTTTGAGGCGGCCCCTGCCCTGCCATGTACTGCCCGTACGTCACACGAACGCTGTCATCCTGTGTGCCTGCTAAATGGGTCGCGGTTTACTTTGTGTCTTCGAAGTGCTTCTACCATGGAATGTTTTCTAATTTTAATCATTATCATTCGGGAATGGTACATCGTGATTACCAATATGGCATATTAGTTCGAGGTGGCATGAATGGTTAGTTTTTGTCAGTGTTCGAAATTACATTAAGTTTTGAATCTGAAGTATCGACCATTATCAAATAATTGCCCAGAAGCATTTCCAAGCATTTCTGGCATTACTTTGATAACATCAGAACCAGACTATCCAGTGGTTGACGTCACGAGCATCCGTCACCACAGATGAGATACACTGACGTGAATACATTGAACAGAACCAGCGAGCCTGACACCCCGATTCCTACACATCTTGCGACATGCATGGCTTGCTAAAGATCAGTGCTAACCAGGATGTTTAAGGGTCGTCTATTATTTGTCAGTCAGAATCATGCAATTGTTCGTTAGGTTCAACAAGGTGAAACATGCCTAACAGGTCTCTCAGTATTCTATGATCACAAGGATTTATTCACAACATGTCGATGTCCCTAATTGCTTTGGTATTTACAAAAACACGACTTCCCTTTTCCAAGAAATACACATTTGCAGCTGATGGAAGAATCCGGGGATTATGATGAACTGAGACCGACCACAATCATTTGATAACAATTAAGAATGGTTTTTGTCATTGTTCGAAATTACATCGAGTTATGACACAGCATTTCTCGCTACACTATGTCACTATGAATGTACCGAGTCACCCTTTTTCAACATAACACCCACCATCCAACCATACCCTTTTGCATCCCCTGACAGAATTTCCATTTTTCAGTAGATCGAAATGAAAACGAAATTCTCTGCCATCCACTCTCCATCTCGACCATCTCTGTTGAATGTATGAGAAATCCATCTACCACAATGTCCCAACATCGCGCCTATAACCCGATGTGTATGGATAGATGGTACGAAAAATGTAATACCCCTCTCAATACCCCATCGATCGAGTCCCTTTCCGAAATGATACACAACTTATGCGACATATCAACAACCTCTTTTAATATCCCCTCGATCGAATCCCATCCCGCTAGATTGAAAGAGAAAGTCGTACAATATCCTCGAGATAGACATCTCAGCATCTCATCGATCAAAACATAACGCACTTAATGGATAACAACTTTCTTTATTCGTGAGAGCGACGTTTCAGTACAGATTATGCTTGACAACGGTACAAGAATCTGTACCGACACGTCGCTCTCACGAATAAAAAAGTTGTTATCCATAAAGTTTATTCTATGCTGTACTTCCCAACTTCTAAAATGCCTCTCAAAGAAGTTATCTTATCGATCTATGAGAAGTGCCGTATGGGTAGATTGTTGGAGAAAGGCATTATCCCTCTCAGTACCCCTTAAATCGCGTCCCACTCGACCATACGGGTAGATTGTTCGAGCAATGCACTACCCTTCTCAATGCCCCTTAAATCGAGTCACACTCGACCGAACGGGTAGACAGGGCAGTAGGCGAGTCCCTATCCTTCTCAATATCTCCACCACGGACACTGATTCCTGACCAGCGCATATGGGTAGATGAGCTTGCATGAGGAGTCCACTACATTAACTCAGGGAGTTAATCAGTCCTTTCATCAAGACTATCGCATTTAGAGCTCTCCCCAGTCTATTACCGGCATTGTCCACTTGATCACGCCGGCCATTGTCTCGGTGATGAGTTCATCACAGCCTAAGTTAACACCCTCCACTCACACACAGTCGAGTTAACACTACACCAACTGCCGCCGGCCACCTCCAATAGCGCTCAGTGTTCTCGATAAGCCATCCACATTCACAACCATTGTTACTATTCTCTTTCAATTATTTCAATTTTAAAAAACCTGGAGCGTCAAGTACACGTAATAAAACTCAATGAAACTATAATTTGAAACATGTTAGGAATAACGGGACTCTCGTCGGACAAGTCTGAACTGGACGGTGAAGCTGGTTTTGAGATGGTTGTAACTGATGTTTACGAGAGAGACGGGAGTATGTCCAAAGCCAAATAAATGCTGTTAAATCTGGAATATTCAATTTAGGCTTTGGTGATATGCATGCCTCTTCTCGGCATCTGTAACAATCAAAACAACGGTTAAATGGAAGCATGTGTTATTAAAATCTAAGTACAGGTGAACATTTATTATTTGTTAGGTTTCGGTGTTAAAAGACACATACAGGTAGTGATAAAACATTGGGGATAAAGATGATGAAGATGATGACGACGATGAAAGTAAAATCTACGATTGACACCGACAACGATGATGATGACAATAACTCTGACTATGACGATGATAACGTCGATGATTGTGATTAAGATGATAACGTCGATGGTAATGATTATGATAATAACGACGATGATTTTGATGATGAAATATGCTACCCCCTCAACGACGATGATGATGATGATGATGATGACAATTTTTATGGATATACAACCTCATGTATGTATGTATGTATGTATGTATGTATGTATGTATGTATGTATGTATGTATGTATGTATGTATGTATGTATGTATGTCTGTGTGTGGGGGGGTGGGTGTGGGTGTAGGTAGGTACGTACGTATGTATGTATTAGAAAGTATGTCAAAACCTCGCTTTCACGGGATAAAAGAACTTGTGCATTCATAAAAAATAGTTATCATTCTTCATGATTATGCTAATGAAATGTGACACCACCACCATCCCGAAGACGACGACGATGATGATGACGATGACGATGAAGACGATGATTATGATCATGTCGTCACCACCACGATCACAATGACGATTAGATGAAATATAACCCCACTAATATCAGACTGTAAAAATCGTTACAGTATCAAAGACCATCGCAATGGTAGCATATAAAAAGCAAGCATCGGTTACAACGTTTTTATTGTGCGGTTATCCTTTGATATTGTTTGATGACCAGAACTCGAGAGGGCATCTGCAAGTAAATAAAGACGGACGACCCGACAAAACCTCACATTCGCCGAGTGATCCATCACCAACTGCTGTTAATTTCAGTCGATGGAGTCTTGTAACAAAAACATTAACAAAACAGTGGGTTTTTTTCACAACTTTTTATATTTTCGCGATAAAGACTTGTACATTTACTGCTGACCACGTGGTCCATGACGAGAAAGGCGCCTCACAGGCCAGGCCTTTTACCGTTACTTACAAAAAATGCTTAATCCCTCGATGTTTCAAACACAGTAATTTGAGGAAATGTACCACACTCGTAGAAGGCTATGGTACAGATTAACTCACTTAAAGTAATGTCATAGGAAATAAGAGACACCGAAACCAGTATCTCCTAAAGCAAAACGAGAATGGTTCATGTGGCTTAGTGGCCATATACAAGTTTCTATAGGGGTCATGGGCATTCCGTGGAGACAGTTATGTTACTTGATGGGCCGTTATCACCTGGGTGATTGAGTTGGGTTAACATGTGTTTTAGTTTGTGTGTTTAGTTTTACGCCGCACTCAGCAATCAATATTCCAGTTGTATGGTGGCACGTGGGATTTCAGATTGTTTCTTTTGTATAATACAGGCTATTGTATTGGAACTAAATGGTACATTAAATGGAACACTTTTACATTACGTTATCCTTCCATTTAATAAATATATTTAGCATCGTCGTATCATTAATGAAACAATTCCGCACTTCCCTACTATAAAAGAAATATCTTATTTTTCAATAAAACTACCCTATATTACCTACCATGTATTCTCCACTTTCTTCCATTATCCGACCATTTAGACTGACATCTAGTCTTTAAAATGAAGAAATGATTTTACAGAAAAAAAGCGCTAATAAATTACAATTGTGAATCCTTGTATTTTGCTATTTTACTGCTCAATACATAATATTTTAGACTTCTCGGTGTTATATTTTGCTGGTTCTGAGGGGATTTCTTACACCTGTTGTAACGGCAAAATTGTAACCGTAAGAAATAAAATATAGTAAAAGGGAAACTAGAGACTTTCTTCATTTTCCGGAAACTGTGGAAATCTCGACTTGCCACATATACTCGTCTTGCCTGGGGTTTCTCGGATATATGTGTTTATTTCAGGGTCTCCATTCAGTGAAGCAGTTTCAAACAACCCCTCAGTTAACCGCGCTTTCTGCACTATATTAATACTACTCTAAAGACACTACCCTAATCTCTCGATAACAACTAGTTAATTCACAAGGTCTTTGGTACAATGCACCTGCCGTTGTACCAATGACAGTAACACAAATAGTCCCCCATATTCCACAAATAACAGAATCCTCAAACTTTCCCTCCCCTGCGCATAGCAACTTCTCTCACCCATCTAACCTCGCACCGTGGTTGCCACTACACATTAAAATATCACTACTGATCTCCATACCCCACAGAGAAATCGTACCCTCAAATTTCCCCACTCTACCGTAACAGCTGCTATATCCCCCCCACCCCCACCCTGTCTGCGTCCCTGTCCCTAGTACAATGTGCCAACCACTATCGTACTAATGAAAACAACACAACTGAACCCATACCTCACAACCCCTTACCCTCACCCTCACCCCTCCCCGTAGCTATTGCTGCTTTGTTTCCTGTCTCCCTTTCCATGTTCCTTAAATAGTCGATACCCAACAGACAACCCGTACCCTCAAAGTCACGCCCCAGCCATTTCCCGTATTATTAACTACTGTATTCCCCTCGCCAAGACTGGCTCCGCCTCAGTCCCTTCTACATCGTACTTGCCGTTATACCTGAACAAATCTCAACCCGTACCCCACAGAAAACAGTTACCCCTACACCCCACCCCTCTCCCCCACCCTACCAAATACTGATCCCTCCTCTCTCTGACGCGCTAGACCCACGTAACCGCCGTTATTCAGAGCCCCGATACTGTATTCCTCGCCGCTGTTACAACACAAACGTGCGAATCAGAAGAAGACAAACAATCAATTAGGAAGTTTATCTAATACAGGAACCGTGATAACGCTATCGGGCCTTAACACTGATCTAGCCTGATGTAATTTAGGTCGTAATTAAATTCTACCAATATATTTTATTGCAAATAATGTGTAGAGGGAGAACCATGTTCAATCGCGTGAACATCAAATACGTTGTCGGGACGAAGATAAGATTTGTGGTGAGGTAACTCGTTTATTGACGTGTTTCCTGCCCGCTCTAGCCAGCGCGGGGCATGTCGGGTAATTGCCGTGATCCACTTTCTCCATAACGCCACCCACAATTACCAATTAATGACCAACATCGTCATAATGAAATATTAATGCCAACAACGTTTACTGTAAAAGTTTGGAGGTCAGGAGAAACGTGTACACAGTTGGGAAAATTAGCTGTCAAACAACGAGGGTCAGCGTAATGACTCGAGATTGAATTTATTTTTTTTATTCCTGATAACAGTTTACATGAATAGATAGCACATATAGCTGTGTGGTCCCAAGGGGTTTAAAAGTACAAAAATATTTTTAACATTAAGGAAAGACGAAAAAATTAAAAACCCCAAACAAATAAATTGAAAAATTAGGTAGAGCAGTAGACAATGATTTTTATGTTAGGGTAAGGTACTCATTTGGGACAGTGAGTGAGTGAATTTTAAGCCGCAGTTAGCAATATTCTAGCAATATCACGGCGTCGGACACAAGAAATGGGTTTCACACATTGTACCCATGTGGGGAAACGAACCCGGGTCTTCGGCGTTACCCCAGGCTATGCCACAACCCCCATTCGGGATAATCTTACGTCATTGTACTGTTTTAGACATCACAAATTATATCTTTGATAGTTATCGATATTCACTTATGAAGTGACGCGAAGTGCATTGTTAACGATCGTGTGAGGCTATTATAAGTTGATCTAATGCTTTGACTTTCAACCTTAACGTATCAGACAGTGATTATAATCGTCTTTTTAAAATAATCTTTGAATGTTAAATAGTGTCTGTATCCTGTTTTAGACACGTTCTTATACATATCCTCCTGAAATTTTATATCTGGTTGACAGTGCTGTCTAAATGTAGTCCTCCTCTATGCGTCCGTTTCTGGCGCAGATTGTAAAATCTGTTTCACCCAAATGTAACGTTTTCGTGCATTTCATAGTATACGGGATGCGTCTCATTGTCTGTTCTTGACAAAATATGTTTTCAGGTTTCTCATTATGACGATATAGTGCTTCGTTTGTCTCACTGTAACGAGATAGTGCTTTCCTTTTGTCTCATTGTGACGTGATAGTGTTTCATTTGTCTCACTGTGACGAGACAGTTTTTCATCTGTCTCACTGTGACGAGACAGTATTTCATTTGTGTCACTGTGACGAGGTAGCGCACAAGTTGTCTCTTTGTGGCGAGTTAGTATTTCATTTGTCTCACTGTGACGATGAAGAGTTTTCTCTTGTCCGGTTGTGGCGAAATAGTGATTACATGTGTCACCTTTGTGATGGAACATTGGTTTCACGTTTCTCATGGCGATATTCGTGTGTTATGATAAAACGTTTTATTTCGACAAACACTCTGTGGTCTATCATTGGTATTTGAGACTATCAACTGAGATTGTTAGTGGTTGTATCCTCAAAGGGGGTTAAAGTACTGTAGAATTATTGTATTTTCCCACAAGTTGCCAGCAGCTGAAGGAATACTATAAACCCAGCTAGGGTCCATGCAGGAAGCAACGGTTCTTTAAGTCCCCATAGTCCCTAGTGTGGTCATCTACCTTTGGTTGCTGGTTGCTATAGATTATTTAAAATTGTATTGTCCTAATTTGAAATCCATTCACAGATAAATACTGGTTTTATTTTCTTATGTCTGTGATATTCTATTTGGTTTTATTGTATGTCGTGACCGGTTGGCTGTTACTGATTTACATGTATTTATGATAAAGTTTACAATAGTCTATCATAACCCTAAACGGATGACTCACTTTTATTCTTATATGTGTCCCGTATCTGTATATATGAGGTGAGACTCCAATAAATAACCTGTCTGTCTGTCTGTCTGTACACCCTGAAGTGAGGCCTGGCGAAAAGGGGTCACCATTCAAGATGAGGTCACTGATATTGAGATATGTATTTCAGACAGGGTAACAACAAGCATCATTTCATTAAATCTTAAAAGGCAGGGAAACAACAAGGTTCATCTTTAAAGACTTGGTATGGCCAGTCAGGGAGAGAACCCATGACCTCTGCACAGTGCCTGGAACCGCTGGGTCATCAGGTCTCCACATGGCGAGAATGAAATATCTTGTTATCGTCAACCTGACATGGTAGTAACAGCTTCCAGTCAGCGATAATATCATTACCACCGTCTGTTTATCTACATTTGTACTGAAGGTAAATGTATTACTTTTAGACAATTCTCCTTCGGAACCGCTTAAATCACTTACAGTTCTTTCCAGTGAGCGGACATTGTAGAGTATTCCTAGAACAGAGGTGTAAAATAAGTGCCATTCTTTTCTCCCGTATCATGAAGGTTAAAATATTGATAGTTCGTAGAAAGCCTTTTGGCTGGCAGGTAAATCGTCCTTAGCCTCATCACTTACACGCCAGAGCATCCCATGTGCTGTTTTACACATACTGCTCCCGCTGATGTCGGTTGTCACTTTAAGTTTGTTCATCGCATCTCTCGTCTCACTTCCCCTCATACGCCGCGTTAGTTGACGACTCCCCCTCCTCGCTGCCTCACCCCGTCGAGCGGCCGGCATGTCCCCCTGGTCCCCACTGACACAGCGTCTCACGGCCATGTCCCCCCGTCCTCTAGTGAGTCGCGCGTGCAGGGTCCCTCGGGATCCCGGTCCGCTCAGGGCTGGCATCTTCACTCGCCTCAATGGCACTACTGAGCGGGGAGTGTCATTTCAGCGCGATGCGCCTACGAATAAAGCTAAAAGCTGCTTCAAACGTCAAAACATTAAGTCGGCAGCGGGAGATGCATTCACAGCTCAATGAATATAGCTGATACGTTTCTTTTTATTTCTCACTTCGACAGAAACTGCTTTTAACTGTTTTTTGAGTGTAGTCTCTCCTTGCCGTGTCGGAAGCGAGCGGCCAGGCCGTAGATAAGGTGACGTCACGTGGCCGTTCCGAAGACGGAGCGGCGACAGCGTTCTCTGCTGATGTTTTTTTTTTCTCCGCGCGGAACTATCATGGCGCTAAGGGGCTGACGGCTAGGCATACGTACAAAACTAAAACCTCGTCTGCGTCGGCTGCTCAACAATTACTTCTGAAATACTGACAATTTTTGTCTCCTCAAATTCCGAGGGCTACCAAACTGCTGAACATTGGCTTTGTCTAGTGAGGTGTGTTGGTGGTGAAAAGTGTGTCATTGCATGTCATATTGAAGACAGAACGTTATACATCACCAGCGCACTGTTCTGACACTGTCCGCAAAGAACACGGCGTACGGGCCACAGCAGAGCACGCACGTCGCGTATGTGACGTACTGCTTAGCTAAGAGGTTGTGTAGATTTACTGAAGAGTAAAGCGGTTGATAAGATTTATTGAGTAGTAAAGCGGTTGTGTAGATTTACTGAGTAGTAATGTGATTGTGTAGATTTACTGAGTAGTATAGTGGTTGTGTAGATTTACTGAGTAGTAAAGAGGTTGTGTAGATTTACTGAGTAGTAAAGCGGTTGTGTAGATTTACTGAGTGGTAAAGGGGTTGTGTAGATTTCCTGAGTGGTAAAGCGGTTGTGTAGATTTACTGAGTAGTAATGTGATTGTGTAGATTTACTGAGTAGTAAAGAGGTTGTGTAGATTTACTGAGTAGTAAATCGGTTGTGTAGATTTACTGAGTAGTAAAGAGGTTGTGTAGATTTACTGAGTAGTAAAGCGGTTGTGTAGATTTACTGAGTAGTAAAGCGGTTGTGTAGATTTACTGAGTAGTAAAGGGGTTGTGTAGATTTACTGAGTAGTATAGTGGTTGTGTAGATTTACTGAGTAGTAAAGAGGTTGTGTAGATTTACTGAGTAGTATAGTGGTTGTGTAGATTTACTGAGTAGTAAAGCGGTTGTGTAGATTTACTGAGTAGTAAAGCGGTTGTGTAGATTTACTGAGTGGTAAAGGGGTTGTGTAGATTTACTGAGTGGTAAAGGGGTTGTGTAGATTTACTGAGTAGTAATGTGATTGTGTAGATTTACTGAGTAGTAAAGAGGTTGTGTAGATTTACTGAGTGGTAAAGGGGTTGTGTAGATTTACTGAGTAGTATAGTGGTTGTGTAGATTTACTGAGTAGTAAAGAGGTTGTGTAGATTTACTGAGTAGTATAGTGGTTGTGTAGATTTACTGAGTAGTAAAGCGGTTGTGTAGATTTACTGAGTAGTAAAGCGGTTGTGTAGATTTACTGAGTGGTAAAGGGGTTGTGTAGATTTACTGAGTGGTAAAGCGGTTGTGTAGATTTACTGAGTAGTAATGTGATTGTGTAGATTTACTGAGTAGTAAAGAGGTTGTGTAGATTTACTGAGTAGTAAAGCGGTTGTGTAGATTTACTGAGTAGTAAAGAGGTTGTGTAGATTTACTGAGTAGTAAAGCGGTTGTGTAGATTTACTGAGTAGTAAAGCGGTTGTGTAGATTTACTGAGTGGTAAAGGGGTTGTGTAGATTTACTGAGTGGTAAAGCGGTTGTGTAGATTTACTGAGTAGTAATGTGATTGTGTAGATTTACTGAGTAGTAAAGAGGTTGTGTAGATTTACTGAGTAGTAAAGCGGTTGTGTAGATTTACTGAGTAGTAAAGCGGTTGTGTAGATTTACTGAGTGGTAAAGGGGTTGTGTAGATTTACTGAGTGGTAAAGCGGTTGTGTAGATTTACTGAGTAGTAATGTGATTGTGTAGATTTACTGTGTAGTAAAGAGGTTGTGTAGATTTACTGAGTAGTAAAGCGGTTGTGTAGATTTACTGAGTAGTAAAGGGGTTGTGTAGATTTACTGAGTAGTAAAGCGGTTGTGTAGATTTACTGAGTGGTAAAGATGTTGTGTAGATTTACTGAGTGGTAAAGCGGTTGTGTAGATTTACTGAGTAGTAAAGAGGTTGTGTAGATTTACTGAGTAGTAAAGAGGTTGTGTAGATTTACTGAGTAGTAAAGAGGTTGTGTAGATTTACTGAGTAGTAAAGGGGTTGTGAAGATTTACTGAGTGGTAAAGCGGTCGTGTAGATTTAGTAAACGGAATGGTTACTGCGCTTGTCGTGATGTGCAGGGAAGTATTGGTGTACTTGTCATAATGTGCAGGGCGGTGTTAATGTGCACGTCAAAAGTTAAAATGTGCCTGGTATGCTGCACGTGGAAGTGCTTGTGTGCCTGTGTACCACAGTCATTTTTTTTGTGTGGTTTATCACATTGCATAGTGAGGCGTTTATGTACTTGTCGACCTACGTACTTACGTGTTCCATATATCCTGTTGTAACACCATACCAACATCCACCATAAAGACTTCAACATGGCAAATGTGACGTAACATTAAAACTACACTATAAGGCCCCGTTATACAAGCTTGAAAGAGAAATACATTCATTTCATGTCGCAATTGTACGTAATGATCACGTGACATCAGTCAGCAGTTTTCTTCACAAATCATGTTGGTAATTCTTCCCGTGGCATTAATACAGCATTCATATACGTAACAAATACGTTTTCTTCTATCGCGTTTGAAGATAAAAGAAAACAATGAGCTTTCTTCGCACCACGAGAGGAAGCCCCTGACACATTCAAGAGACCTATGCTTCACATTAAGTAAAGACTATCAAAGAGAGACAAGAAGTCGTGTAAGTTCAATCAAGTTTAAAGGACAGTCAAAGAAACGGACAATGTACTATAGGCTTAACCCTGGTCTCCAAGGGATGATCTTCGGGAAAGCCATGTTGTACGCACTGTGTTCTTTCGGAAGAAACCTGTGTCCGTAATTTGTGACCTGTTAAAGTGAAACCCCGTTTATCCGGTTGGCCTGTCAATGAGAACGTTACTTGTTATTCGTAATACATGCACAAACTACATTTCGACGTAAAATGATTTGAGAATCTGTTTTGTTTGTTGTTTAACGCCGCACTCGGCAATATTGAAACTACATGACGGCGGTCGGTAAATAATCGAGCCTGGACCAAACAATCCAGTAATCAACAGCACGAGCATCTATATATTCCACTGGGGTACGATGACATGTGTCAACAGTCAGTGAGTTTGACCATCCATCAATCGCCACTCACGACAAGCATGGTTTACCGAAGATCATTTCTAAGCTGCGTCTTCACGGATTTAATCTTATGTTGATAGGAACAGTACCTTCTTAATTAACAAGGTTTCGCTATAGCTATAATGGGCATATTATTTCATGCTTATACTTGTGCCGTTGTGATTGTACATGTCACAGGGTAGAATCAGTCAACTCAGAACCGCCAGAATGAATTTGTTTTATGTCACTGGTTACACTGGTCATATGTGTATCTTCATCAGAAAACATATGTGTTGCTCAATATATTTTCACCTATGGTTTATCATCTTGAATGCCTAAATGACACTGTCCCTTGTTAATGTGATGTGTCTTTGCTTTGTCTACACAGAATCAGTCGGTGATCACAGGTTGCACTGGGTTTTTTTTGTTTGTTTGTTTGTTGTTAATTGCAGCGCTCAGCAATACTCTAGCTATATGTCGGCGGTCTGTATATAATCGAGTCTGGACAAGTGATTAACGGTATGAGCATCGATCTACACAACTACTGGGTTAAGGGTTTCTCTGGTGATAAATGTCCAAGACAGGCATCACTGACGGCTTTCCTCTAGACTTAAGCCGAACAGTTTAATACTGTCCAGAGCGAGAGTTGAAGGAACTTCAGGGTAGCGAAGCGCCTTAAATCGTTCTCCCGTCACGGCGAACACCCGTGTTCATGCCACGTGTGCCCGCCGTGATATTGTTAAAATATCGTTAAAGCGTCGTAAAATCCTAGCCACTCGCAAAGAAAATGAAAAACGGGGAAAGTAGGCTGCTTTCTGAATAGAAATAGGACACACTCCTCAAATATTACAATTCATCATGCAATGTCCACAAATAAAGTTCAAAACAGATTTTAAAAATCATAAATCCAAAAGCGATTTCAAACGGTCACGTAAAAATGAATGATCTTGGTTTAGGCTGGTTACTTTCATATTATCATGACGAAAGATATTGTGGAAGTGGACTTAATAACTCGTAACCGAGTGGGGACTCGAACCTGGATAACCTGCGTGGTAAGTCAGAACTTTATCCATTAGGCTACCCTACCTCCCCTCATTTTCACAACAAACTAAGCGCCATGTCTCATCGATGCATGCATGACTGATCTATTGATGACCAAACTTTGTATCTCATAGAACACCAGGCACTAACTTTTTCCGTTGATGGAAACTTTGTGTACAAGGATATCCTCCGGGAATTAATTTTGTTTTAATTGCTTTGGAACACTGGGGATCCAGTTTGTGTTTTACTTAGTTGCCCTCTGCGTAATTGTGTTAGATATGATATTAGATCTAATTATATTACATCTTCTTGGACTTTTTTAATGTGTTACCATGTCAACAAGGACTGCAGATATTCGTCCCCGATACGAAGAAACGACTTTGTTACTTGTAACAGGGACAATATAACACATATCGATATACTATCACATATCTATGTGAAAGTCTATGGTCAAAGGTGGACACACAGCCAACCAACCGTTTACTCCGTTGTAGAGGCAGGTTGCTTAGAAGCAGCTAAAACACACTTTCCTGAACATATTTAGAGGAATGTTGGCGCGAGGAACTGTGAAAGATTTTATACCCGTTTAAGGTGGTTATACTTCATACTTCACCAAATCGAAACCGGTAGACTTACAAGTACAAGCACATTACCACTTCCTGCGCAGGGCAGACTGAATCATCTGACTTCTGTGATTGGGTGATTTGTGTAAGGGTCATTTTTTAAGTGGACATCCATTCACTAAATAAAAGTGACCAATTCTTTTTTTTAATGTTTAGCTTATTTAGACATTTTGTACAACATGACTTATACTGAATGTGACCATAGGTGTTTTCAGCAAGCTGACATTTTTGCAGAACCGGGGTTGTCCAGCTTCCTGTACTTGGGAAAGGAGCTGTCTGAGGTGGTCATTTCTTATGTTTTTCATTGCTTCTTAAAGGACAGACTATGCACACATTTACATATTAGCATAGTTCATTTGTATCTTCATATAGTCACGTTTTTGGGGGGTAGGCCATTCTCAGAAATAGTCATTACGAATACTCACATACTGGTGCTACAAAATGTCCAACATTGTATGTAAACAGTTACAGGGTGATGGGTATGAACACTTTCAAACGTCAGTGGGATGTATTGGACGAAAAGTATCCCATGTTACACTGCTACAGGAAAATCGAGGCTGCAAGTTCCTTTTTTTATCGATAACATGGTGTGACAATATCGATAACCTCTGACATGATACAATTATTACAATAGGAAAGTGGGAGGCAGTTTTCACGTGGAGGTCGTGGGTTTTGTCATGGGATCTCAGGACAGTCGTTTATACGTTTGTTTTCCACAAATCATTCAGTTAACAAGAGAATTTTGAAAATCGTTATGTCAAAATTATGTGATGAAGGATAAATGATAACGGGAGAAATATCGCTGCAGGAGTTCTTGGGGCTGGTGAATTGCAAATCTCGTGTATTCTACTTTAACGTTGCCCAGGGAACAATGTTAAGCTATGACTTTCAAATGAGATTTGAATTCGTCGATCAGGAAATTTCAAACAGTATTCTGTCCTGCATTAGCTAGTTCCGAATCAGGATCTCGATCCACAGAATGTTCGTAGTGCTACGTCATTCGTAAGGGTGATAAATTATAGAGTTACGACAGGTCGTAACGGTACGAACGCTTTATGGATCAGGACCGTGAGTGGTTAAAACGTTAGCTTTATTCCGCCATGATAAAACAGTATAGCTAAAATCAATGCAAAATGATAATATTGATAAATAATGGTGTCAATATTGACAATGTGCTGATGACGACCATGCATTAATTAATGTTCTAATAGTATACGTTACTATTATACATATATATGTGAAGTAGAAGACCGATATAGCTCCCTCAGTGTTCATGGTACACACGGATAATGTCTAAGAGTCTGTACCTTTACAAAAACATGTGATATTATGTATTTTGTCTAGTTTCAGCGCGTTGCAGACGACTACACAGCCGCAGGGAAACCCAAATGGTGGAAGTATAGGTTTCGTCGTACCGCTGCGCTCAGTTAGATTCCCTCCAAGGGTACAGAGATTGAAACCCAGTAAAGCCACCAGCATTACACCATATACACGGACAGTCCATAAGCGAAAAAAATGAAGAAAAAAAAGAGATAGGTTTTATGTCATCATTTTGAAAATTTTAAATGACATTCTGAATTCTTTCTTTTTGTTCCCTGTTGCAAAAAATATTATAGCTGAATGAACTTAAACTTAAACAAACTTACTGTAAATATTTGAAACTAGTAAGTATTATTGTGAGTGAATGTGTTGTGATGTCTGGTGTTGTTGTTTTGTACTTTGTTTGAAAAAAATCCTGTTTTCCTATTATCAATGACGTTCTCTTGCAAAGGACCTTAAGGTCCCCTGGCTCTATTGTCTTTTCTGTAATAGGCAAACGGGAACTAAAAACTGCCAGCTATAAAACGGACGTTAAACTGTTGTAGTTGTTGGTCCCTGCCTGGCGCTGAGAATAAATGAGTAAAACAAGAACTGGTCGGCTTGGAGTCTGGGTGTAATGTTTCTGAGTGGGGTATTCATGCTTAAGTGCGGCATGGCTGGAACTATAAAATCAGCTCAGGTCTAGGCTAGTACAAGCAGCCACACATACACACACACACATGCACGTCGTCATATGATCAATATATTCTTATGTACGATGTTAAACCCCAGTTCACCAACTCGGCAGACAGTGACATTAGAAATGGTCAAACCCATGTGAGGAATCGGACCCGGACCTTTGCCGTGACAAAGGCTCCCAACAGCCCATGCATCAATCGACAGATATCTAATCGTATGATTTCGTTATTTAACAAAGACAATTTACAACAAATGAATAAATTAAGAAATCAAATGATACCATCTATTTGACCCATTGGTTGTTATGTTACCTCCCTTACCATAGCACATCCTATGACAGTGGATTCGAACGCAAGTCGTGTTGACAGACATGTTTGACAGCACCACTACCAGTGCTCGTGACGTCTTCCATCGAGGTCGGGAAAGCCTTGGATCACTTCAGCCTCTGGTAACAGATGAAGTTGACACGAATATTGTTCAAAGCGGAGAGAGCCAACTCGCCCATTCACACCGCCTGTCCTAAACAATAAGTAAAATCATACAATTGCTCTGTGTATACGTGAACCGACATACGGAATGATGCTGTTTCCAGCAGCGTTTTCTGATCTTCTAGAGTTATTGCCCAAAGCAGAATGAAACGGAAGTGATTTTCTAATCTTGGACACAAGTTTTTATGTAGTATGATTCAATACCCTTAGAATGACATCAATTGGAATCATGGAGATATGGGGGAATTCGTTACACAGGTATCGTAGTGTTATTTGATTTCAGTGTTCTAAATTTAACGTTGCCAAGTTGTAAGTGGCTTCAACAGATCAGAAGCGTGGAACTTCGCTTAATAGGACGCCCTCTTCACTTGTGTGCTACCCTTGAAGATCCGGGTTAGAACTGTTTTTCACCAACCTGTGCTTGTCATAAGAAGCAACTAACAGGATCGGGTGAATTGGTTGACACACGTCATCGGACCCCAGTTACGCCATTGATCACTGGATTGTCAGGTACATGCTTGATTATTTACAGACTTATATTGGAATATACCTAATTGCAACAACAACCAAACCAAACAGACAGGTCAATGGTATTTCAGAAAAGACGTTTTGCGTAACTGTACATCTTAATGCAAACGATAATGCAAGACTGACATTACTGAGTGACACCTTAAAGGGACAAGGCCAAAGTCATGCATCCTCGGGGTGTTCCTGGGGTCCGGATCCACCGTTGGACGATCCTGGCAGGCATAAGTGTGAAGTTTCGTGCAGAGAATGGAAGCGGATTGAAGTGTATTACGTGTACACAGGTCTTGAACGGTCGTGACATACATGTCTTTTCGGATTTGTGTGTATGTATGCGTGCGTGCGTGTGCACGCGCGTACGTTAAACAGCCTTCGATCTGTCGGGATAGAGCTTTCTGAAATATGACAGTTGTATCTGCTGTGGGGAACAGCCACCTGTGATGTGGGGACACTCCCCGGTGATGTATTATATTTGCGCTCTATATGCTGAGAATGCCTTTGAATTGTTTTTGTCTCAACTAATTCCAATTTGTTCTGAAGACAAAGTTTGTCATAAAATGCTTTGTTGTTGTCGGCCAAGAGCGTAAGACATTCTGCAGATTTGGCCTGTTAGATATAACTGACAACAGAAAAAGACAGTTAGGAGACCGTGGTCTGCCGAATCAAATACAGCCTCTGCAATACTAGAAAGTTTCCAAACAAAGTGTCACCGTCCATCTGGTTTCGCGTTGTAACAAGGTAGCTAAAGAGCGACTAAAGGGGGACAACTCTCGAAGGCATGTCATCTGACTCGCTAACATGCCATCAGTTATACATGAAAAGTAAAATAGACTTGAGAAAAACGTGTCATTCTGGCGTCCAAATGTTGAAAAAGTAGGAGGAAATTGATAGGGAGTCGGTTGAGCTAGCTGTGATGAAGGAAGAAGGACAAAAACACAACAACTGAAGTCCAAATTATCTCCAAGATCTCTGTGTAAAACACAGTCGATGACAGCATTATCGAAAATCTAACAAAAATCATAGGAGTTCTTCTTTTGTGAGAATCTAATTGGAAATCTCTGGACGTTAAAAAACTGCCGTGAGAAGTAGTGGAAGAAAGAACCCAAATGTATCGGCACGACTTGAAAGTGATAGCTATTAGGAAATCCGTCGTTTGATCTTCTCGCGTCTTAAGAAAAACTTGATTATAGCGCTCCCTTCTACGTTCTCGTCCATTCTCGAGACAAGCACGAGACAGGAGACCCCGCCCTGACACACAGCAGACGACTCTCTCCGCCGAGAACGATGGCCAGCGCGTGCACGGCTCAACATTTCCCGCCACCAAAGACACTTTATTTTCTTCCACAAAGCGAATTATTGGATTGGCGTCAATCACAGAGTGGACAATGTGACATTTCTGAGATGAATTGGTGGACGGTACCCGCGCGCCCCGCCCAACAGTGAAATGAGAGATTTCCGCTGTAATTCGGCGACCGTTTGGGCGATCGTCTGATTAAACAATTTGTCAGATGAGCAGACGATCGGCTATTGCCCGCCAAACAGCACTGGAAGGAATTGATGGGCTGGGTTATCGAGGCGGATGGCTTCCAACAAATTACACATCTAGGGTAAATGTAGAGGAAAAATACTGATTTCCTCTACTCATATTTCATACATAGTGGTGTCTTGGGAGCCACGAATTTCATTTCCAAAACCAAATGGAATGTTTCGACTTCGACTCGCGTGTAGCGCGGCGAGATTGAAGCTACGCTAGTAAATGAAAACGATTTTGCAAATTGTATACCCAAGGGCAATCTTCCCCTCGCTCAACGCTCGGTCTGAAATTCTAAACATTATAACGACCCCCTTGCCTCTGTCGCGTGGCAGCGTTACTTAGGGGGAGGAGGAGGAGGTTTGAAATGAGAACCTGGTCCCACAAATATACATGATCACAGGTCCAAGTTGGCTGAGCGTTTGGCTTCCCGTGGATTAAACTTTCCCCGGTTAAAAAATATCCATTTTCCAGCCACTTGATCGTCTTGCTTGAGGCTGATTGTGACCTGTGAAGGATGTCTGTTCAGTGTCAAACCCCAAAGGCAGTTTTGTTGAACACAAGCCCTGTTTACAACCGAAGGCTCTAGTTTGAGCACAGCAACTTGAAATTCAAGTCGCCACTCTTTCTACTAGCAACCAACAGAGTTACAGGGCTGTTGACTAGGGCCCTGGGATACGCTTCCTAAGATATACATTTTACAAACAGTTCTAGATGTCTACAAAACACCCGGGACGTGGTTGCCATGTTGCATTTACTAAAATATATATATGATTCTCAGGGAGTTATTCTCCATACTTCGTCTTGTCATGATGAGATCCAACTTTTCATGCTTACAAAAACTAAAATACAATGGATTGAAGAACAGAACCACTTTGTATTTCTGCCCAAATAATAATGCAATTTTCAAAAGTTCAGGTTGTACCATATTTTGTATTTCGTTTCCAAGTGAGGGCGGTAGGGTGGTGATCACGTCAAGAATGGTCATATTTTAAAGTACATGATATTCCGATAATAAATCGTATGTAATAATCCAAATACTCAGTGTTTTTCATTTTCGCCTAACATCACGATATATGTCCGCAGATATTCATATGTTCCTGATTACAGAAATCGAAGTAATAAACGGTTAAAATTTGACTTCAGAATCAATATGTGATAAAGCGAACTGGTGCAACTGTTTAAGTTTGAATAAACAAGCCATCTGTGGTTTGTCATTTAACAGACAATGGGCGAAACATGTAAGGTCATGCACTTAACAGATTCGTAATAACGTGCTTGTGTCATGTCAAAATAGTTACCGTAGTTCCTTATTGCATCTCATATTGTTTTTGTGTTATTGTGTCTTAGATGATGAGACCCAAAGGTTAATGCAACAACACGCCAGTGCTCTTAAACCTTTCACAGTGGCATTCTTCACCACTGCCAGTTGATGGATTAAACTGATTACAGGGTGTATTTCGCTTTGTTCGAGATATTTCGCTTGTGTATTTTATTGGGGGTAAAACTGACATAAATGTTTATTTTACAATGCTTTAACACCTTCTCTGATAATGGCTCAACGTGAAACTTATAATACTTACAAGTCAGTACAGCCTTTGAGCAAGGGTACCCACAGTGGTGTCATGTCAGTTAGGCAAACATTTAGCCTCAACGTGGCCACTTTAGGCTGATAACACCCGCGTCCAGAGAATGGATGTCAAAGGAACATACCATGCAAGCCATTAGTGTAGGGTAGACTTAGTGTTATATACAGGTCTTTGTTAACCCAACACCATATAGGAGGATGAGCAGGTAATTGTACTTTTAACCTTTTCATCATCATCATCATCATCATCATCACTTTTATTGTTATACAGACCACTTGTGTCGTATACTGCACGGGAAGCTGGGAATGAAAATCGATGGTGCAATATTGTTATAATTCGTCGTCGTCGTCACCATCATCATCAACAGCATTAGCATCATCATCTCTGCGGCATACACATTAAAGGTTCTACACATAAGGGTCTTTGACCTCACTTTCTACACAAATGTCTACTCCAGAACTTATTCTACAGTTAAAGGTAATCATCGTGTCATCGTGACAAAGTAACACGTGGCCAAAGTACATGGAAATGGAATAACCGGTACCCGTACAACTCGATTTGATGTTCATAAAATACATTAATGACAAAGAACACTATGACTGATATATTGAGGGCTGATATTTTGCCACGCGAGTGATTGTGAAAGTTAGTCTCCAAACTTCATCTTGTCATAATGATATCCTACTTCAAATGCTTACGAAGACCAAAGCACATTTGATTGGAGAGCAGCGTGTCGTTGTACACACGAACCTTAGCGCTAAGACAACCCTAAGTCTATTCTAAGGTATGAGAGTTACGGTTACCTCAGCATTCAGATCCCTCTGTATTACACAGCCCAAATATTAAAGCAATTTTCAACTTCACTTTGTACCATACTTTGTATTTCATTTCCAGGTGGGGGCGGTAGGTTAGTGATCATGCCAACGACCCGGGTTCGATTCCAAGAATGGGTACAATGTGTTATTACCATTTCTGGTGTCCTCCTCCGTGATGTTACAGGAATACTGATAACACCAAAGTAGAACCACACTCCTTCATTATCCAGGTGAATATTAGACTTCCACTTGCACGCGCGCGTGTGTGTGTGTGTATGTGTGTGGCCAGTGCTACCCACGGTGCAGGATCAGCTCACCTTTTCTCGAACACCTGTTATCATCATTATTTAGCAGTGACTCATGAACGTAACCATAATATAATCAGAGGTGCACAGGGTGTGAATTTGAGCAAACCAACTCCTAAGTCTTTTGGCAACCTGTGTTCGATCATCAATATAACATCATAGAAGATGCGTTACATTTTATGTTAGAATGTCCAATTTATAACTACTTGCAACTAAAACTACGGCGAATATTAAATAAGTAAATAAATATACAGTCAGACCTCGTTTATCCGAACACTTTGGTATCTTATTGAATTGTTCGGATATACGAATCTGAATCAGGACCTAGGCGGTCGGCTACATGTGCATAGCATAACATAACATAAATGTAGTCTGAACAATCGTCTTCAAAATGCCATCCCTAGATTTGTGCCTCTTTATGCAAACTTTATCACAGATGCTCTCAAGTTACGTTTCCCATTACTGTAAATGTGTATGTGTAAATGCTGACCATATACTGCATGTTAGTATTCATATTATATACTGAACAGCAAAACAAAAGCAAGTGTCGAAAAAATGAAATTTCATAAAAGTAAACGTTTGTGTTTATGTCTTCTATTTAAAACCTTGACGAACATCAGTATTGCGTTTCTTTTGCTGTTCAGTATATACACGCGGCTGTTGTGAAACTAAACACCTTTTTATGATTGTTTCTTGCATTTGTATTGTGCATAGGCCTGTGGTATTTATGCTAAATAAATGTTTCTTCTTCTATCATATGTTATCACCAGTGATCTGGATTGTTCTGATTTGTGTCAAACTGGTTGCCACACGCTGGGAAACAGTCAAGTAGTCAGAGGAAATAGCTTTTAAAGCACCTCAAATAAGAATTTAATGTATTCCAAGAAACGGAAAGAAAAAGAAAAAAAAACAATGATGAATAGATTGAAACCTATCTCCTTCAGTGTGACTGACAGAATGTGAACCACAGTTATAAATCGTCCGCCATTGAGCGCCTGTTCTAATCAATAACTGATTCATATTCAATCTGAAAATCACTGCTACTTCAGATACTACTTTAGGCTGATGAATTTTGATGAGTCTGGCAAAAAATAAGACAGATGAAAAAGAAAGTGAAATATTTCAACAGTGACGAGAATTTTTGATAAGTGAGATTGTGAAGAGACACAGCATGTCACGTGACCAAGTTTTAAACCTGACATAAGTCTCTCCGCAGACGCAACCCGCCCCGTGCACGATGTAATCGTGTAAACTTGTCCATATTAGAAAAATACAAGTATGTAAAACTAACTGAATTATCAAATTGCCCGTCATATTTTGATAGGAGCAGTATGGCGACCGTCGATACGCAGGATAACAACGTTAGCGGACGGCGGATGTTGTAGCGGGTATCGATTGGCAAGGCGCATAGCGGCCATATTAGATTAGGTGCCGCCCGGCCTCGCGTTCGCCGGTCACGTGACCTGGCCAGGAGGGAACAAGGAGCCGAGTTTTCTACATAAATCAGTTAATTCTTAGCGGTCCGCGAGGAGAAACATCAACTTCTAATCTATTTACGAAATGCCGCCTCTAGAACTGCTGTCCACCAAGTTTCACCGAACGCAGGGACAAGTTAAAAAATTGTCATTTAAATGTGATAGAGCACTGGTCAACCTCAGCGACAAAATTATCATTGTTTACACGTTTAAACTAAATTTTTCTACCCAAACATTCCTGTAAATGTCAAATGTTGATATGTATGCTAGTCTGTGATAAAAGTATGTCTAACAAAAAGTCGAATGAATAACAAATGTAACATTTAGTTTTCAGAATAACCCTTTTGGGGCCAAAAACGCTTCATCTTGTTTTTTTACTGTTATGTTGTCCATTTTTCCAAAGGGATTATATTCCGGAAAATGCTATAGAGCGTTACACTCTGCTCCAGGTGCTGCCTGCTATACCAATGTGATTCCGATGTGATTGGTGGTGGATGTATTTCGTGAAGGTCAAGGTCAGTATACTGTTTGAAACAATAACAATGAAGTAATGAACGATTGAAAACACTAAAATATATGAATTTTAAATTTAGCATTTATGTCAAACTTTATTGCATGTAAACAGGCGCCTAATCCTGATATCTGTGGGGATGACATCAAACTCTGCAGTGATATGAGAAATGCTGAACATTCTACGATATGTGCAACAATACGAGGAAAATTCGTTTGAGGACTGGTGTAATATTTATTTGATTAACATGTACGAAAGTTCCAACTCATCCAAAATTCTAAATTTGCCTCGAATTGGAGATCAGATGTCATGGAAATTACTTCAGATCCAGAACATAAATGTAATGTTGTTACTGGCTGTCAGAGGACAACGGTACATATACTGTTTGTTCCCATTTTGAATATACATACACAGGTTCTGCCAACTGTGGAGACAGATTGCGAGTTTAAATTGATAAAACCGCACAGCAAGTTCAATGTATTGCATTCACAATTTATAGGCGTGATATTTCTTTCAAATCAGAATTCCCTTCTGGAGAAAGTATTACATGAATGTGTTAAGCACTAGAAAGTGCAAGATTCCTCCCAATTGAAACGTGCAAGGAAGACAGGTCTTTTTTCCATCAAGTGCCAGATTGTTAATCTTTGATATGCATAAATTGTTGGCTGGTGTTATGCGGCGCGCCGAGTAATATTCTATCTGTATTGTATAGTACGTCGGTCTGAACTTATCCACAATGGATCCTGGGTCTAGATTTTCGAAGCTATCTTAGCGCTAAGACAGTCGTAAGTTAATGTACGGCACTTACGGCTATCTTAGCGTTCAGAGAGCTTCGAAAATCTAGGCCCACGTGGTTAACATTGTAAGCAACTATCTTTCCATATGCCTTAGCGAGCCTGACACTATACACTGGGTAACACCATGTTTAACTCGTGTTTGGTGAGTGAGTTAGATGAGTTTTACGCCTCTGTCTGTGATACGCCAGCACGATCACGACATGGGACACCAGTCATAGACTTCACGCATTGCACCCATGCCTTCACTGAGACGAACGACCACTCGGCTACTCCATCGCCCCAACTCGTTTATATATTTTCTCAGGACATCTTGTCTGTTGTAATGTTAAGCGTGCATGTTAAGCGTGCATGTTAGCGTGCATGTTAAGCATGTATGTTAAGCGTGTATGTTAAGCGTGTATGTTAAGCGTGTATGTTAAGCGTGTATGTTAAGCGTGCATGTTAAGCGTGTATGTTAAGCGTGTATGTTAAGCATGTATGTTAAGCGTGTATGTTAAGCGTGTATGTTAAGCGTGTATGTTAAGCGTGTATGTTAAGCATGTATGTTAAGCGTGTATGTTAAGCATGTATGTTAAGCGTGCATGTTAAGCGTGTATGTTGCCAGTGCATGGGTGTCGACTGAGCTCAGCTTCTCCGCCAAAATAACATTATTTGCTTGCCATTTTTTATGTACAGTAAAGAATTGTGTTGTGAAAAACAAACAAATGTTTGCTATTTAATTCATAAAGATGATTTATATGTGGGCTCTGTTCTTAAAAATATGCATCATGTAAAAGGAAAAACTGTATTTTTCAACACTATAGTTTTTCAAAACTATAAAGTTAACATTTAATATGTAATTCTCATATTAACAATATTTTTTTATTATTTTACGATAAGTTTGGAATGTTAAACAATAACCACTCACTCACTAACTCACAATTCAGCACAATCGTGAATTTTCACCTCACGTTCCACACTAGTTTACACGAAATTCTTAACGAAATATTGAAACAGACACTACGTGCCAGTTTACATGTGTTGACAGGAATGGTCTCCGCAGATCATGTCTACTGAACGTGTACAATTAGTGCCACACCATTGTGTCTCACAGCTTATAGAGACAAATGCTTTCATTAATCTCCATTGCTGGTTCATAACCAGATTATGGCAAGCAATCCGTGGTCACATGCGTGTGGATTTGAAAAATAAAACCATCAACTATCAATAACTGAGTGAATAGTAGCACTGATGTAAGTCTATTCTATCAAGCGTATGATGCATGATTCGTTTGTTTCATGAGACAAAGCACAGTGAGATAGATGACGCTGAAGAACATCACGAAACACCGGTAACGCACTGAAACAACAGCGCAAATCGTGTGAAATACACAAGTTTGAATATACATGTCAGATTGTGTACAATTACTGAAATACACAATTTGTGCTCAGGTCTATTACTGAAACTTATAACTTGCAAATAAACAACTAGAGATTACGAAACAAATTAAATACAGCTGATTATGTTGCATTCTTCATTACGAAAAACACCACTTTCCTGTAATTAGTTGATCGACATTCCACCGTTGAGTTCTGTTTTCATAACGTCTTGAATGTATGATAACTTATTTCAAAGGGACAGTGTTTTACAGAATCTCACTCGACATCGGTTCTTGTGTTAATGGTAGACGTGAAATTGGTATATTAAAAAGGGTTAAGGTTTTGTTTTAGAAAATATGTTGCAAAATGGTAGTCCCGGGAGATGGTCAGGCACCTTGCGTCTAGTTTAGAAATGTGTGAAAGTCAACACTAATCTATATATTCCCTGATTATAATGTAACCTGTATACAGTTATTGAATTATAGTGAAGTAAAAACTATTTCTATAAAACCAAAGTTATGTCCGTTTTCAGAAATCGAGATTTGTTATAAATTAGTCGTGTGACTGCTATTTTTCGAACAAAAATGAAGGACTCACTTAATTACGGAAAGTAGCACATAAAGAAAATGAATTTAAAATATTTCAATATGGGACTGTTATTCGGGTAAATATAATTTTTTAGTCTTATCATTTCGTGCGGGAATTATTACTGCTATCTCACAGACTGTATATCATCGGATCCAGATAATCCAGTGATTGACATGCTAAAGCTAAATCAGAGTAAGTAAGTGAGTGAAGTTTTACGCCGCAATCAGCAATATATTCCATCTATATCGCGGTGGTCTATAAATAATCGAATCTGGAGCAGACAATCCTGTGATCAACATCATGAATATCGATCTAAAGAAGTGGGAACCGATGGCATGTGTCAGTCATATCAGCGGGCCAGACCACCCGATCCCGTTAGTCGCCTCTTACAAGCACTGGTTAGTGAATATCAATTCTAACACGGATTTTCACGGGTGCCAAGTCAAAGAGTCTGAGTCAATGCTTTGTGTTGTTTGTGGATTATCGACGCCCCCAACAATATTTCAGCTATATGGCGGTGGTCTGAAAATATGAGGAGCATGGGTCTACGAAAAGGTTGACTTTCTACCGTTAACATCCTCCGCTATTGTCCTTCTCCAATAGAGGGGAGGTCTGTTTTATCGTTCACAATGTATTACACGCCTTACCTTGTTGAAACAATTATTTTCAGATCCCAGAAGATCAGAAGATCCTGGTTAGAAATGGTCCCCAGGAACCGGTGCCAGTCATATCTGCGGTTGACACAGGAGGCCACTAACGGGATCTGGTTGTCTGGCTTGTTGACATGGTTAATCACATCCCATTGGCGGTATTTACAGATACTCATAATATCAATCACTGGATTCTGGCCACAAGGATACCCTCGGACAAAACAGTCTGAGCGCTATAATTACCTAAAGTCTATGTTAAGGTATGTTCAACGGCACACAGGCTCGGGTTTTTACAGACCGCCCTCAAAGATCTGAAATACAGCTGGTTGCTGCATTAACAACAAACCTTATTGGTCGGTGTCTAGGAAGGATGAAATATTTGTCTGGGATTAGTTTTGGGACATTCGTGACATTTCTGGGACAAACCAAACGCTGGCTTGCGTCCCCTCTTTGGCGTTTTATCAACGTTTTGTCTTCGCGTGAATGGACATAGTGAAGTCAGCTTGGTTCACTGTATCCGACTTTGAGATGTGGTTTATGTGTGAAATTTTAAAATTGAAAAAAAAAATACCAAAGGATGGACACATACAACGATTGCAATATCTACTCCACGACATGGCGAAACAATGTCGTGAGACAAGCGTTCTTCCAGACTAGCGATTATTTAAAGTGGAGATGGTTGAACTAGGTGTTTATTCAAGAAACACTGCACATCATGTGGTGTGACCTTGAGTGTATGGGAGGCATATCATCAATTCTGCCTGTGACCTAACCTTGATTCAAGGCAGGTGATTATTCAATGTGGACGTTTATTCAAGTAGATACGGTAGGTGCGTTATTATCTTGTCTCCGTAATCTACCTTGGATCTACAAACAAGACTGCTATCACTAAAAGCGGTAACCGTATATTTTACTTTGTTTGCTCATATATTTTCAGAACCAGCTGAGGTAAGGGAACGGAGACAAAATTAATAAAAGGAATTATTTCAAATTGTTCTCGCGTATGCTTTGTCGTAAGGGTTAATTCGAATGTGATGGTGAGAGTTGAACTTAACGAGTTGAGGAATATTTAAATCTGTGCCGGAATCAAATGGCTTTAACCGGAGTGAGTGAGTGAGTGGGGAGATGGGTATACTTTACGCCACGTTTAACAATGCTCCAGTAAAATCATGGCGGAGAACACCAGAAATGGACTTCATGACTTGCACCCATGTGGAAAATCGAACACGGTTCGTGACGAGTGAACACTTTAAACACTACGTTACCCCACCGCTCTTTTAACGAGTGGCACTACACTGGATTTAACCTGCTTTTTACAGTATTCCTGTTACATCAAGGCATGTAAGCTTAATGCGGACAAACGGCTAAAGACATGTCAGTTTTAGACTTATATCACTTACGTGGAACCCACGAGGACGGTTTTAACCAAACTCAAAGCGGGCATGATCCGGAATACAAACCCATGATCAAAGTTACCTGGCGTGTCGATGGGACGCGACTCTGCACCACAACTTTATTGTGAAACATTAAATTGTCAAAAAAAATGCCAGAAAACAATTCATTTCCAGACTATTAAACAAACGGAAATGGCTGCTACAAAAACAATACACTGTTGAAAAGATTATATTTTGAAAATCCCAGGACAGACAAGACAGAAAAAACGAAATTAACCATTTCGGAGAGACACGAGAGTATGACTTAATTAATGTCGCCAAAATCCCGATCGTAACTGGGCAACAATCCCTCTCATAGAATCCAGGTGCGGATAAGGGATGCAACTTTTCACAGACACTTGAAACTCGTGCCTATCAGAGTAGCCTACCTCTGTCTGATATTCCACATAATCTGATGCTAACTGAATCTACAAGCAATATCAAAGACTCTTCATATGGAGATGATAAAAGCTTCCTCTTTACATCACAATAATTTAGATAGATATGGTGTAGGTGGAATAGGTCAAACCGTTGACTCATCACGTCGAAGAACTGGGTCCGGATCCCATAAGTGTGAAGGTCATTGATGGTGTTGACCATGACATGACTGGATCGACCATGCCGCAAAACTATATTCACTTATCACATTCCTAAGAGTACATATATATCATAGCAAATGACGGTCACTTGTGTGTTATTCATACAGGAATGCGGCTAAAGTAATAGAGCACAAATTAAGGTCAACGATCGTCTAGACGCCGTCGACATGGCTCACACCATCAGCTACTGCGATCTCGCGTTCCTGCAGTGAGATGTCCATTCTACTCTGTGTATCCCGTCATGCATGGTGTTTCCGTCTATGAGTGACTCGTATGTCCGTTTGAAGTTCTCCAAGATCACATGACCAGACAATTACATATATGGCCTCCATTTGTTTGTGTTGTCGCTTGCTGCCATCACGGGGAAACTGTTGCATCAAAGAAGGGGAGGTTTCATTGCCACTACAAGAATATGGCAATCACGATTTTCGTAATAGACTGCGAAATATGCCAAAAGCAGATTCACCGTGTATCGTCTATCAGTTAATAAGTTGAAATGTCAGTTGATCGATCTTCAAACAAAGAACCTAAATTATTAAGAATTACTGATGATATTTGGGAACTTTTACTAGTGTGGGTGACTGAGTGAGTGAGTATGGATATATGCCACTTTTAGCAATATTATGGTGGAGGACATCAAAAGAGGATTTCACACATTATGCCCATGTGGGGAATCGAACCCAGATCCTCGGAGTGACGAGCGGACGCTTTAACCGCTATGCTACCCCACCGTCCCTGGGTGAGTGAATTAGGAGATACACATCATGTATTGGCCACATTTCCGGGTGTTATTGAGTATTTAATGGACGGAAATTCATTCGGAACCGACAACATTTAACGCCGAAGTCAACAAACGTCCAGCAACATCATGTCAACCTATAAGGACATAGTCGCCTTTATACAAGATGAGGTCAATACTGAAGGTTGTACCCACACTGAATATACCCATAATGTTGTTATTATTATTAATAAATACTTTTGCTTATCGTAAACTCTAAATCCGTGAAGATCTGGGTTAGAATATCTCTTTAGATGCCCTTACTTTTCGCAGGAGGCGACTAACGGGATCGGGTGGTCAGGCTCGCTGACTTGGCTGACACACGTTATCGTATTCCTAGTGGGTAGATCGATATATATGCTTTTCATCACTGGACTGTCTGCTCCAGACTCGAACATTTACAGATTACGCCATATAGCTGGAATGTTGCTGTGAGGGGCGTCAGACAACCAACCAACCATCAAACCTATCAAACTGTGCGCGGCTGCATGCAGCGAACCAAGTGACCATGCTTGACCACGTAATCCAGTTTCCTCAATACAAAACATTTTCCTCTCTTTATTGTAAACAAGCGTTTAGCCATATAATCCTAGCACAAGACCAGACAAATCGTTCTTTAAGCTCTAAATGGTTTGGGGATGTTTGGCGTATGAGATTAATTTAGCAACAAAGCCTCGTCATAAACATAAGAAATCTCTGCTAAAAGCAGGACTCGTTATTGCTTCAGATTACACCTTAACTGTGTTCTTTGTGTGAATCACTAAATGACTGGGATGGTACCAGATGTTCGGAAAACGTTTAGCGTGTCCTGTCGAAACGTTGGCATACAAGGTCCTTACATTTGTTCCTGTGAACAAACACGGCATCAGTTTGTGTGAGAGAATTGCATGAAACATTACCTTCGTATTAAAGAGCAAGCTCGATGGTCCCACTAGAGTTGAGTCAGATGAAGAAGCCAAAGGTTTGGGCCGGAGGAATACTGCTGGCAATAACGGGAAGGCTGACCATTTGAAAGTCCTCTCAGGATAGTGTTTACAGTGGTTATGTCACTTTGAATCTTTATGAACATATCTGAATTGGAAACAGAAGAGACAGCGTCACTGTTCTTATATTTTTAGCTTAGATGGGTAAATCAGTGGTGGGAAATGACTGCGGATCATTGTTGGACGGTGTATGATAATCAATATACTTGAGGCTTAAGTTAAACTTCTTGGCCGAATTAACTTGTTTGGATTTTGACAATCCGACCACAGTTCTGACTTGTGTGCATCAACACTAAAATAACTTCTAAACATATCTGAATTATTTTTTAAAACGCCGACAACGGACAGTAAAAACAACTAGAAAACTCATAAAACCTGATTAGCATTTGTCTCTGAACGTGGTTTTACCAGCAGCTGAATCGCCGTACTAATAACCATAGTGACTTGCAGTATAATTTCTACCTGCATGCTGCATGGACCCTAGCCGGTTTTAATGAAGGGGTGTGGGTGTGCGTGTTATTGTGGGTGTGGGTGTGGGTGTGGGTGTGGGTGTGGGTGTGGGTGTGGGTGTGGGTGTGGGTGTGTAGGTACGGATCTAATGCGTCCGTCTTTCTGGGTACTTTTCATTGGAGATGGAAACTATCTAAAACGTTAGAGATCTGAAACTTTATAAAACGCTGTTACCGGTCACGATCTGAACTGATTTCAAAAGCCCTATATTCATCTTTTGACCCATGGAAGTTGTTCAATGTTATTTTATTCAGTTTTTGAAGATTCTAACTTTTTCTAATAGATCAAGACTGATCGAAAATTAGCGCTATCGATATATATTTGGTCGAGAGTTCGATCCAACTGTAATAGATTTTGGGGCACCCGGACATCAGTGAATATGATTCATAAGGAATTACATGGAGGTGTGTGTATCTGTACGAGATCAATATTAATACACTAAACGACAAAAGAAACGTTATCCCCTATCCACGAATTCCTGAAAAACTATCAAAAATATGTTACAAGGCATTAGTTTCCAAGAAAGCTGAACAACACAGCATGATGCAAATCACAAACAAACATTCTCAAATACATTGTACATTGATATTTAGGTGAGATGCATCTTTTTCGATAAAACTAAATTGTCCTATTTTCGACCATGCCGAAATAAACCAATAACAGTGATTTATATGCCCAAAACAAAGGTTGAAATACAATTCTGCTTTGAGACAAAGATAAACTTTTTAAAGTTACCATTCTTTAGCTATTAATACAAAAAAAACTGTTGTAGACTGTGTAAAACTGTAAAAGATTTATTCCTGTGATTTCAGTCTTTGAGCCATTGAGACTGCTCTGACTAACATTTTCAACTTCTCTATCCACACAATGTATAAAACACTTTGACAACACTATTAATGATTTCAGAGATATTACATGGAAGTGTGTGATCAACGATACGTCTTCCAACACTTGGTAAAACATTTCCGGTGCAGCCACAGCTGTTGGTTGTTCCATGCATTTGAACGAATGAGGGGATCTAATTTCTGTCTGAAAATTTTAAAACTACGTCCGTTGATTGTCGTTTTGTCATGTCTGGAGTCCAAGAGTTCCAAAGCTCTAAAAACTGTATGCTCTCTAGTCTTTCTATTGTTTGTAGGACCATCCATCAACAATGGCCCGATGGAGTCGTACATTCTCTCGACAACACGGTAGACTTGTTCTTACTTTATGCAGCCATTGTGGATTCCGAAGGAGGAGAGGCAACAAGTCTTCCAAATCAAGGGTATCATTTGGCGGTCGTCCTATCGTGTGATTATGGCCACGAACTGAGGGAACCAGGCCCAGTATGTTGACGTTGGTATCGTCCACTACCAAAGATCTTTGTATAGTCATTGCAACAATATCGAATTAATATACAAAATTGTCGAATCCAGTGATTGTCTCTTCGACATCCTTGGTCGACCTCATCTGAGGATGGATGGTATACTGTCTCTAACATACTGACGATCATGAAAGCAAGGGATGAAACTGAGCAATGAAATGCTGCCACAACTGGAACATTTTCGTGGAACATCATCTGTTCAAGTTTGTGGAACTCTTGTCAGTAATTTCTGTTGTGTCTTTCCTGCATACATCTATCCACAAAGAATATATTCAATGTCAAAGATCGCATTTTAGGTTGACGTAGATGGTGTTATGCAGTATTTTATCTGCAAAAATTAGATGTGAATTCAAGATCGGTTTGGTATTGTTTGAACTATGTCAAAGAATAATGCATGGAAAAGGAAATTTGTAAGTCATATCATGAAATGCGACTTTTACAGCTGCCATATTCCGAGACGACAATCAGTCATAATCCTCGTACACATTTGTTATATAATCAAATATAATTTTAAATTCTAATCGTCTAACTTCTTAAAGCGGCATTTTAGAAGTTGGCGTGATTAAGATGAAGACTTTTAAACTGACATCCCTACCATGTATATGATTTGCATCTTTTGTTTCATAACGGTGTTAGAATCTACATCGAATCGTCGCATCATTGCAAGAAAGAAGTTGTCTGTCCAGAAAAGTCTTCATCTTCACTTTGATCGTCTACTCGTCTCCGTGGCACTTTGACCGCACAGACTGTGACACATTCCAAGCAAATGATTTATTTCTGTACAACTTGGACTGATTTCTTGATTCTGTTAAGGATATAGAACACTGCTCCTGGGAATAATAAATCTTTATTGACGTCATATGACATTGTGTTCTAAATGTCCTAAAACCAGAACAGTTAATGATCACGAAGACTGATTCTATCATTCTCTGGCGGGGGCAGATTTGCTTCCTTAATGCCACATGGATGAACGGGAACTAGTCAATAGATTAGACCAGATACACATTGTTATTCGGGCTTGAGTTGTATTTGTTGTTTGGGCTTGAGGTAAATCTTCTATATTTACAGATGCCGCGGGTAGTGTAGCCTAGCGGTTAAAGCGTCCGTTCGTAACGCTGTAGGCTAAAGTTCGATTTCCCAAATGGGTACAATGTGTAAAGCTCAGCAACGGACAAAATGAGGATCGCGATATAAACTTTTGCCTGTTTGTTTTGCTCTCCCGGTCGCTCTCATTCGCTCATGAACCAAAGTCCTATGTCACGCTGACAACAATTACGAAGGTTGCGCACTCTTGGACAATGTCACGTACGACACTGACAACCATGAAGGTTATACTATCGGTATACTACTTGTTCGTTTGTAAAGCCTCACTCAGCAACATTTCTACTTTGTCGGAGGCCTGTAAGTAACCGAGTTTGGACCAGGAAATCCGGTGATTGACACTGTGAGCATAGATCGATGCAATTTTCCGATACGATCCCGTTAGCCACCATTACTACAAGTATGGGTTGGTTGAGACCAATTCTGATCCGGATCGTCACAGGTTATAAAAACAGTTGGGATACGATGACACGTCGGCGTCAGGCAGCAAGCGCCGGCTGCTGGGACGTGTCTTGGGTCATCGACACCCACTGACCAATGAGCGTCTTGCTGGTCTGGATTACCTGGGTAGGCCGGGACGATAATGGGATTATCGGGACAGAGGGTTGGGTCAATGCCATTTCGTTGTGAATCGTGGTTGGATTATCTTAATGGTTGGGTTACCACAGCAGTTTGATTGAAAAGGATGAAGTTGAATCATCTGGGTGGGCCGTGACGATGGATCGGTTATCAGGATTAGTCGTGACGAAACCGTGTGGGAGGGACGGGGATTACGGAGGATTAGTACAAGCGTCAACAAGCCATCTGTGGTATTATTCAACTCAATCCTCAACTTTGTATATTCCAAGGCATCATCGGAATACAGAACCAATAATCCAACAGAAACCAAATAAGATGCATATGCATGTGCTTGCGTGTGTGCTAAAGTTGGGGCTTAGAGCAAAACGAGAGTGTGCATGAGGAGACGGAAGGAGCGGCCCATGAACACTGGAGGTAAAGCGTCCTTGCTTTAGAAAAGTTTCATTTTGTTTGTCTGTTTGTTGGTAAACACCCCATTCTACAGTATTCCCGCTGTGTCATGGTGGTCTGTAAACAATCGAGTTTGGACTAGACAAACCATTGATCAGCATCGTGAGCATTGATCTACGAAATGTTAATACGGTGATGAAGACAGCGAGCCTGACCACCCGATCCCGTTAGCGGCCTCTCACAACAGGCATGGGTTACTGAAGACCAATTCTATAACCCAAATCTTCACGGGTTACATGCATGAAGTGACAACACATGATAGGTTCGATGTGTAAGGCGTCCCATACACTCATTCCTTGGATCCACCATGGCGGACTACAGACTCTACGACTAATTGACTGCAGCGATTCAGTCCATGTTTCGTCCTATCTGATACACTGAGCACTACACTTATGCGAGTCTATGGTCGAGATTTGCAAATCAACAAGACCTACTCTGGGTTCGTGATCCCAAGTCTTTGAACAGAATCAGTAGACGAGCTACACCCTTGATGTTAACTGGACTGGGCTGCTTCACAAAGAAAGCCCATCGATCTGTACATCTCTCGCTTCTAGAAATATTTGCATACATCGTCCAAGATTCCGTCTGTCAGTTACGATCAGCTTATGTAATACCTACGTACAGATAATCGAGTTCAACAAATCCCCGTTGTTCCGGATGGCACCATTGTCTGTGAAATCTACCGGAATAACCAATGTCTGGATTATCGAATCTTTGGTACACACTGTCAGGGTGTCCGAACACTCGACTTATATTAGGCATATATTATCATATATTTACCGGAATATGCCGACTTTACCCAAGTGGCTCATCTGAACTGTTTTTCCGACTTACGCGTGATGAGTAATGAACACTGATATATAAAGCAGCGTTTATACGAATTCACTTCCGGTAAAAGTAAAAACCAAGATACAAATCAATATTTTCATTACACACATAATAGTAATATATAAATTGGTACACGAAATCCGTCTAACAATCATAAGATATCATCTGTACGATTTGCATGTGTTTTTGAAACACTATCAAATATCGCCTTCGCAGTCGCCTACCAGCAACACCTGTTATAAACATATTCAAAGACAAGTCATTTCTTTGTTGGTTGGTTGTTAATTAACGCCACACTGTGACGGCTGTCTGTAAGTAATCGAGTCTGGATCAGACTGCCCAGTGATTAACTCCTTGAGCATCGATCTACGCAATTGGTATACGATGGCTTGTGTCTTGTGTCAACTAGTCAGCGAGACTGACCAGCTCATCCTCATAGTTGCCTGTTACAAGCATGGGTTTTTGAAGATCTAACTGAAGAATTCTAACCCAGATCTTCACGGCAGACTTGAAATATACACGGGATAAGTGGTTCAGATAGACGTGTAGGGAATCGCTTTTGACACCATTTTAGCCATGCTCTTATCTGGGAACGTCCATATATCAACAACCATCAGTTTTTAATCATTTGATGTTGACAATTAATGTTGCAACCCTGATCAACCAGCATGTGATCAAGAATTATACCACGATTTTTGCAGTCTTTTAGAGTATGCATTAAGCCTCAAAGGTTGGGAGGTGTAGACTCCAAAACCTGGGGATGTTTGACATAACAGGAAAGTGAAGTGTTTCCCTTCATAATAGTGCGCCGCGGATAGAACTCTCAATCCTCATGCAAAAATCGAACTATGAAACAATTGAGACAGTCTCATTTGTCTCTTTTTCTAGCAGAAGTAGATTAATCAGTAGAACGGAACTACTGGATGTCAAATGTTCCATTAACGTGAACAGATTATATTTATTTAAAGTCAGCCTCAGTAGAATGTCTGACCAATTCTTACTCTAAAATGACTTCTCGCCACAGGGCGCCATGATGTCGCTGGAATATTGTGAGAAGCGGCACAAAACAGTAACCACTCACCTCTCGCCACATATCACAGACGTGTGGTATTTCACATATTGTTTTCACTGTAAAACCTCACATAACATATAACCCGTGAAATTCGGGTTAGAATATTGATCTTCAGTAACCCCCTACTTGTCGTAAAAGGCAACTAACGGGATCGGGTGGTCAGGCTCGCTGACTTGGATGAGACATGTCATCGGTTCCCAGTTGCGCAAATCGATGCTCGTGAAGTTAGTCATTGGATTGTCCTCTCAAGACTCGATTATTTACAGACCGCCGCCAAATAGTTGAAATATTGTTGAGTGCGGCGTAAAACTAAACTCACTCACTAACATAACATATCGTAACGCGTATGGCAAATTGGACCTTTGAAGATGTTACCTTATCGATGGTGTGGCGATAAATGACAAATGGATCAAGATTTGCCTTTTGGTTTGGATTCAGCTGCACATTTCTGGGTCGTCAGCTTCCGACACAAAAACACGTGTCTTGTCTCCTTGGACAAGTGGCTTTGTTCCAATATGCCACATGTTATTAATTCCACTCAGTCTCAGTTTTCTTCTATGAATATAAAGAAATGCCTGTCTTTATTATATTAAGGAACGTGGTTTGAGTAAAAGATCCGATGGTACATGTACTGAAGTATTCCCGTTGTGAGTGGGCGATGTGCCGTTTAACGCCGAACTCAGCAATATTACAGCTAAATTCACGTAGTGTACTGTAGGGCTGTGCATTGAAAATAAACCGTACTGCAGTATACTGCGATTTAAACAGGCCTATTGCGATCTGTGTCGCGATATATTTGAAACGTGAGTTTGACAGTGAGTGACACTAATTATGCCTGTGGATCGTATTTTGTACATTATAAACCCCTAAATATACCTGCTATGGTTCTGATAACAGTAATGTCAAAATTAGGAGATATAGTCACGGATTCTACTTACTTTTTACAAAGTTTATTGTGTTACAGTATGCCGTTTTGTAATTGAATTACGAAGGAGAAAAACATTTGTTGTCAATGAAAGTGTGTAAAGTCTAATTTAGACCATAAAGAAAATCACAAAATTTTCATGTATGTTATTTCCCCAATACACCAGTTCTCAGAAAGAAACATTGCAAATTTTCCTTTGAAAGCCTTTGAAATGTGTATTGCGATATACCGATATTCCGATATACTGTGATACCGGTGATACCGTGCAGTCCTAGTGTACTGTCAAATATGTGAAAACAGATTCACTGTGTATGGCCTCTCTGTTGATAACTTCAAATGTCAGCTGGCCAGGCCTCTGATAATATTTGGTAGTATTACTCGTCCTGTCTGAGTGAGTGATTGTATTTAATGCCGTAGTCAACCTACAACAATACCACTGCAACCTATATCGACAAAATCGCCTCAACATAAGATGAAGTCGCAACAAATTGGTGTAAAGGGGAAAATAGCTGTGAAAAGTGCGAGGATGGATCAATGAAAATCAGTGTTGACACCAGTAATTCACTAAAAAGGTAAAAATGGAACTTCAAGTCTTTACTGCTTTATACGACGGCGGCCTGTAAACAAGCCAGACGGTCAAATGGTCGATGAGCCGGAAACTCCACGTAGATAATCTGGAATTACGACTTCTATTTCTAAGTACGGAGATTCCAATGCTCACAAGTAAAGAGTAAGAAACATAGCACTCTGACTGTCTGAGTGGCCACTTCGGGTGGTCAGGCTTGGAGACTTGGTTCATTCCATGTCATCATATACCGACATTCATCTACAACATCCACCTCACGGCGTACATCAGTAATTCAATCACTGGTAGGTCTGGCCCAAGGTCAGGCAGCTGGTTGCTGAAATATAACTGAATGCGTCTTTGAAAGGCAAACACGCAAATATATTGCTTCACTGACGAAAAAAGACGTTACACTGCAAATGTTTCGCCTACAAGGCTTAGACGGGACGATCGTAGCGATGCCAGCAGTACCAGATACAAATGTGTCGTAGGTAAGATGAGCGACAAACCAATCACTAACCCTCGTGTTGTATGTAGGCACTTTACAGGACGACTGGACATGTCATAACAACAGATACTGAAGCAGTGAAGAACATTCTGGGTTCCAGAGCCTCATACATCTGATGTTAAATACACTAAGTACGTCGTGGTTTTGTTGGAATACCGATACTATACCATGAACAACATGTGTATGACGTCATGGGCTTCAGTGTCTTCCTTAAGAACCAGGAAGCACTATCACATTTTCCCCCGGGATCGCTCAAAGCATGTACGTGGTTGCATGTAGAGAAACTGGTTCATGTGTTTTGGGTTGTGCTTTTTAATGTGTTGTTATCTGTTTGCATACATCTTCGTTGTGCAAATTTGACGTTTGTGAGTTTTTAAGTTTTTAACACACTCGGAAGCGTTAGCAGACGTTGTCCTGAACATATACAACTTTTGAAAATCCACTTGCCAACCTTATTTATTTATTTATTTATTTATTTATTTATTTATTTGCTGACGCCCCTAAATATGCACACATCTTTCGAGTTTTTCAATCCACTTTATTTATCCATCCCTCCATCCATTCATTCACTCTTTCATTCACTTGCGGACGTCCTAAAATTATACATATAGCGCGTAATCCATCTCACTCATTCATTCATTAGCTGACGTCCTAAAAATATACATCCATCCATCCATCCATTCATTCATTCATTCATTCATTCATTCATTCATCGCACCAGCAGCCTATAAATAGTCGACCATTCAATCCTGCGATCAAAATAGACTGGATGCCATCTTACGCATTCACCCACACCAATCAGCCTGTCCACCTAAGTCTATTCGTCGCCTAAGGCTGCATAAAAAATTAATTGTTTCCCGGGCACATTTGTTTTCAAAAGTGACGAGGGTGGTAGGACTTTATTTTTTGCAGAAACCAATAAAAAATTGTTACACGCACAAATAAAAGTGACACGCCGATGCCCGGGAAACATTTCACCTTTTTATATTTTGCCTAACGTCTTTGAGAGGCATTTAGAAGTTGGGGGATTAAGATAGGATGACAATATATGGATGAACAACTTCTTTATTGCTATGAGAGCGAAGTTTCCGTGTAGGTTTTAACGCCATTATCAAACAAGTGATAAACAGTATGAGGATGGAGGAGCATGTGTACAAATTAATCCGCGAGACGTCGCTCTCAAAACAACAGAGAAGTAGTTCATCTATATATTGTCATCCTTCCTTACTGGTCGACTCTTATGACACACTCTGATAAGTCGCTGGGGAACGATGCTCGCTGGAACCCCCTCGGGGAACTTATCAACATCACAATACAAGCAGAAATTGGCGCCAATTATTTTTTACTCACTCGTTAAGTAAACTTCAAATGCGTATTTTTAACAGGAGTACGCATTATTCACTTGAAGAATTTTCACTGGCACAGTCGCGTTCCCATGGTGACAATACGCTATCGTCTTTCAGTCAGTTGTAAACATGGTCCTACAGGAATGAATCCGTGTTAATGTTTTCTGTGGCTTGTTATCGCGTAAGAATATAATGAATTAGTTTTTACGGCTGTTTATTTGTAATCATGGTTACCGTTGCTTTGATCTTCGTTCAAAGAATCTAATCACACAGAATCCTTTTAGGCAACCTGTCAAATAAATGGTCAAAACATTCATTCAGTTTGTGGAATTAATGTCATTGAGGGGGTAGGGTTGATCACAAATTGACTCATACAAAGCCGGGATATTTTACACCTTCGGGAAATATCTGCACTACATACACACCTTTGTAGGGTCCCGTCTGCTCAGACGGAAGTTTCCAGTATAACCAAAATACATGTATGTACAGTATTGCACTTCTCGCAATACTATACCATACCATACCATACCCATGCATTTGGGAATAGAAACATTTGTTCATAGATAAGTATAATACTTTATGATGACAACTTCTTTATTTCTATGATGCGACGTTTCGGTATAGCTTCTTATACCGTTTGCAAGCAAGAGTAAAGTAACACAGCACAGAGCCAGCTTTTATACATATAACAGGGATTAAGTGAGACAACATAAAAACGGTATAAGAAGCTATACCGAAACTGTCATCCATCAAGTATTATACTTTTCTAATATCTATCAACTTCTAAAAATGGCAGTCAAACAGATCAGAAACATGTGTTGTTATCTTGCTAATCCCAAGTACTGTACTGTGCTTTGCAATATCCGTGGGTTTGGGAATAGAATAGAACCTTGCTAATCCCAAGTACTGTTCTGTGCTTTGCAATATCCGTGGGTTTGGGAATAGAATAGAACCTTGCTAATCCCAAGCACTGTTCTGTGCTTTGCAATATCCGTGGGTTTGGGAATAGAATAGAACCTTGCTAATCCCAAGCACTGTTCTGTGCTTTGCAATATCCGTGGGTTTGGGAATAGAATAGAACCTTGCTAATCCCAAGCATTGCTCTGTGCTTTGCAATATCCGTGGGTTTGGGAATAGAATAGAATCTTGCTAATCCCAAGCACTGTTCTGTGCTTTGCAATATCCGTGGGTTTGGGAATAGAATAGAACCTTGCTAATCCCAAGCTCTGTTCTGTGCTTTGCAATATCCGTGTGTTTGGGAATAAGAAACATTCGTTGCATGTTATTTTGCTAATCTGATGAAGTAATGTAAACCCTCTCACGAACTGAATAGTTACTTTATCATAAACTATTAGAATTTTGGTGTAATGTCTGTGTGACGTAAAACTCACCGTTGGCACGAGTAAACACTGCCGTTCAAAAACGTGAAACATCCGAAAATCTACGAAAATCTATTACTGCATGTACAGTACAGCCTTATTGCAGATACATATTGTATCATGGCTCTCCGTTCTTTGTAGGTGTGTTATTGAAGGCAGACATTTTTTAAATTACAAACTGTTGACGCAGAATCACGATTGCAAAATATTTGACAAAATATACCGAAACAGTCACGGTGTACCTAAATAGTTTAATTATTTTATTTGACATAGTTTTTAGAGCTAATTAAATAAATAAACGTCTTCGTGGTCGATACTGAGTTTGCTAGGAGAGAAGCTGATGCCCGTGCAGTTCATCTTTTAATCAGTGACGCGGGATTTAAACACGCGGAGCTCCCGACGATGTTATGTTATCAAAGGGAAACAACTCTTGTCTCTCAATGGGTAATGCGCTCACACGGGCTCTTAACTCAGAGTATATTGTCACCGACAGGGTCTAAGCACTACATAACACACTTTGACAGCAGTTGAGACCATTCTAACTGAAATATATGTAATATAGCGCTAAATCCCAGTCAGTGATAGCGTGAACTTTATGACGCCATACAGCTGGAACAATACTCAGTACGGTGTCGAACAATAAATAAACATACATTTACACCACATTTGGGGTTACAAGCTCCTTAGAACGTGATACCATCATTTCAGGTGACACCGACAGTAGTTTACGTTCCTCCATTGCGTTAAGTTTGATGATTATCAGGTGAAGAAATGAGAAGTGAAGGCTGAGAGAAAAGTAAAAGGATCACCTTAGACCACTGTGCAGAACGATGTTATGCAAGCATCTTTTGAAATTTATGGAAGTGGTCTTGTCGAAATAATTTCCCGGAGAACAGGATAGGGTCGGCAGTTGGTTGAATTAAGTTGGTTGGCTGGTTTGTTGTTTAACCTCCCACTCAGCAATGTTTAAGTCATTTATTTACAGACCGCCGCCATATAAGAGGGTAAGATTCTTTATGGATAACACCTTCTTTATTACTTATGATGCGACGTTTCGGTATGGATCCTTATACCGTTGTCAAGCAAGAGCGCCGCCATATAGCTGGAATGTAGCTGACTGCGGCGCTTACCAGCAAATCAAATCAAACAAATCTATTACAAATGTCGTTTCCATGTTATTTCAGAGTTCGAATTATAGTCATAAACAAAGGATAGTTTCTACCTTATGGGAATTGAGTTAATCCAAATTAAAACCGGATATGTTCGGAAATGTTAACGTTACTGACCGCCATCACAATATATTTGGAATGTTCATTTATTGACTGATGGGTGCAAACATAAAACATATCAGTTGCACGTTGGGGTCTCTTAATACACATTAATTGTACATTTGCTACAGGCTTCATATAGTCATATTGGCAATTGCCCGATCAATAATTCTCATCTGTGCAATAAAACAAAATGTTGTTCACGGGAGAGACAACCTTTGTTATATATGGGCAATATTAACTTAGCATTTCTGAAATATACTGACCCTGAGAAAGAGGTGTACGGAGATGTGCGGCTTTTTCGTGCATTAATATACGAAACTGACAAAATATATTTCAAGAACGATGTGTCGAAACACGAATGGCTTGCATGTCCCAGCTCACGATTGTTCATGAAAGTGGCTGCGCGTTAGACATGGCTATAGTCAGGACGTGGTCTAAGGGAGATAACCATATCGATTTTACGCAGAGACTGCGCAGACATTCACGGGTCTTCAACATTATGGAAAGTTTATAGTTTATCTTAAATTGTCCTGTGCAAATATCGTCTAGGACTTACTACAGAATCTTATAATATAATCACAATATCTTAGTCCATTTTGGCAATAAACTCTCAAAACAAACAATATGCATTTTCATCACATGACCATGATGATGAACATACAACCCATCAAACGTTTAGACTGGCTCATCAACTTTTAGCAACTGATTGTGCAAAATATTCAATACTGCTTAAAGGTACTGTTTACATTTTAACTGATGTATTGTAAAACACATTTATAACGTTGAAAAGAGTATTGTCATGAGTTTCACAAATGATGAAAATTGACAAGTTCTTAACAAACCTTTACATCAAAACGAAGCAATTTGAAGGTGATCGTCATACATTTCATCTACAGACGATTTGTAACTTTTGGTTCCCTCAGGTTAGAGGAGTAACTCATCCTTGGTGCAACCACATATTTATACATAACATACAGTGAATGCTATAAGTTAGTCTGAACTGTTGATGGGTAGTATGTAAAGACTGGAAAGAAATTGAGCCAAGAAATGTTGTTCCATGGTGTTGGCATCAATGTTCAAGTGCAGGGTAACCTGGAAGTTTGATGCAGGTAAATCACTTCACTCCATGGGCACCAGTTAATGTTGGTTATACTGAAGCAAACTTTGGACAACTATGCAATACTGAGTAGGAGACAGATTCATTGAAGTTCAAAATAATGTTTATCAGATACAGCTGCTGAGCTGAAGTGGAATGACAGAAAGGTCTGTACTGACACAGGTCTTACATGTTTGCCGCTTCAGCGTAGATACAGAGCTGACAAACGAAGAAACACAATCAGGGTCAACTAAAAATTCCAACACCATCATAGAATGCTGACATGTTAAAGGGAGACAACTCTGCAGGACGACTAAGCACAATTAAGAGGCACTTTAACATGGCTGACTTGGTTGATAAATGTCACACTAACCCCTTTCAAGTTCATGATGTCAATCACTGAATTGTAGCTTGAATATTGCTAAATACAGTGCTAACAAACCAACCAAAATGGTTTCTTGAACGTCAATGACAGATACATTATGTACCATCTTGGATGACAAACGAACAACATTCCAATAATGCAGGCAGTGACTGAGTTAACCTTCTGCAACAGCTTGAGTTGAACAACTGACATCACAAAGATACACAGAAATATGGACTCGTCTCTTTTGTTGAACCCCCAACTGTGAATCTAAGCTACCTGAGACCTAGTCATGAAACAATGTGTATCAGCTGATTCACCTCAAGCCCATCCCATATTTCTTCAATGGATATGTGGTGCCAAAAAAGAAGAAACAAATATCAGTAGTTTCATATTTTATTCCATACATCAATAACAATAAATATGCTGTAACATCACTGATGTCAAGAGCATATCAAATATCAGTTGTTGATTGGCAGTATGCCATAAGTTATGTGTTTGTCAAAAACATGTTTCTTGCTAAATTCATGAGTCACTACATTAATCAACCAAAGTAAAGATGTTCCCAACATACAGAGTTAGAGAGTTGGGTTTATCACTGTTGTGAACAATTTCTAGATAATTCAGTGTGTCAGCTCCAAACCGATGCAGGTCTGAAGATGTTTACCACTTTCACAAAACTCATTAGCACAGACAGGCGATCATAAATTCCCATATTTTGACACAACTTATGACAGTTTTAGAACTATGGTTATTTTTTACACCAGCATCTTGTTCTGAACTAGAATACCAACAGAGTCCACTTCAGAGCTGTATTTAATAAGTAACATTCTCCATCACCCCAGAAAACATTCCCAACGAATTACTTGCCTCATCACTTCCCAAACAAATAATATATAAATAAAATGTTGACATGCACTCTATTCACAACACAGGATGCATCTCCAGGTACAAAGAACATCTTCAAAACACTGGATACACAATAAAATCAATAAACATCAGTAACAGACATACATCACATTCTCACTGTACGCATCCACTCTGTATTACAACACACCCTTGTCCACTGTAGAGAGTTTATAGTTACAGTCAGTTTCTTATCAACCTGTGAGATACTTCCTGCCAAAGAACTGGACTTTCTTCTCAAACGCAGCTGACTTGATAGGAGTGTTGATTTCATAGAAAGGATTCATGGCCAACTAGAATGAAATAAAATATACATGCCAAATGGTGATCAACTTAATTTAATTCAATGTTTTAAAGCATCCACAGGCAGCAAATAATTAGAAAAACTTAATAATTCAAAAAAATATCCATACTAACTTCCTGTTCTTCACATAAGAGACAGAACAAGGCAAGAAGACTATATATCAATCTTCAAGTTCCAAGGAGCTGTGTCTGTGTGGGAAAATGCAATACTCAATAACGACCTCACTGAAAATGTCTCACAATTTCATTACCCACCACAAACTACTAATACCAAGGGCGGTGGGGTTGCCTTCTGATTAATGTTTTCACACGGCACACTGGAGACCCCACATGGGTACAATGTGTGAAGCCCATTTCTGATGTACCCCGTTGTCATACTGCTGGAATATTGCTAAATGCAGTGTAAAACCATACTCACTCACTAATATCTGCATAAATATCAAACATGACTAGACAATGTTGGTCACATTCCTATGAAGCTTTAATACAATGGTATTTAATATTGGTATTAAGAAAAGAATCAAAAGATCAAATTGTTACAATGAATCATTGTAACGTTTAACCCCACACACAGCATTATCCAGTTAGGCCACCTACATGACCTATTAACAGTAATAACACTCACGCCTGGACCACATAGACCACAGCACATCATTTTGGTTTATTTTATCAAAATATAACCTGTCACTTTCATTTCTAAGGTATATAGAAGAACATTCAAGAACAAAATCACTGAAGTGCAGTTTCTGCATAATACTAACAAACAGACATCCGATCAATATTGTATCACCATATCATAAAAGCACAGAATTCTACCGGCTATTGCAAACTCAGCCATAGTTTACACTTACCTTTACATACGTATCATACGTTTCTGTAAAGAAGTTCTTTATTCCATCTTCATTCTTAATGTCATGGAGCATCAACAGTCTCATTCCTACAATATAGTTAAGGAAATGTAATCGTATGTCCTACTTTCCTCATTCAGCTTAGTTCGAAAGTGACAAGTCTGATATGAAAATAATTCCCTTTTCCCGAAAATGAAAAAAAATATACCACAGGCAAAACAGTAATTCAGTCTATGTGTAATGTAAAACTGTAAAATTAACAGTTTACCTGAGTATGAACTCTTTCATAACAACAGTCTTGTCTTTTCTGTGTCTGTGTGTGTGTGTGAGAGAGAGAGAGAGAGAGAGAGAGAGCGACAGACAGAGAGAGAGAGAGAGAGAATGAGAATTAAGGCTGTGTAGCTGCAGCATGGTGGAGGTTTCTCGAATAACCTGTTTGTTGATGCAACTGATATTCAAATATTATAAATATCCATGAACAGGTTTTTTTTGCAGAGCTGAACCTGCCAACAAGAAATTTAGACTATCAAGAATTATCCCCCTTATAAAATGAAACATCTTAAAAACACTACTCAGTGAAGCATAAAAAAATATTACTGTCAACCATGATCAACAACCATGTATCTTGTTGCTCACGTGAAGACTACCATTACTTGACCACTCCTTGAACTTGTTAGTAATCTGCAAGGATACTCCCAGCTGTCACAAATGCTGAGACAAACCACTCGTTGAACTTGTCCACAATCTTAAGATACATGTTGTTGGTGACCCACATTTGCTCATCAACCAGATCAAGAGCAGCATGAGCAATAAACTGGTTTAGGTGGCGATGATCATCTCTCTGTAAGAAAGAGAAACAGGCTTAACATTCTTATATCATTACACAGATGGGAGGTTCCAGCAAACACAGGTAGAGTACCAATGGATTTTTCTCATGATAGTTTAATTCAGAGAGTTACTGTTTGATCAACTGATAAGTATTTTCAGGTTTTCATAAACCATAAGTTATTAAGTAAGTGCAGGTAGCTGCAAGGAAAAGCAGTGGCTTTTATCTTGCGCATGTATATAATGAAGCAGACATTCAAGCTAAGCCTACTCAAGTACAAACTGTTTAACAACAATATATGCATCTAATACCCATGGTAGTGAACATCAAAGGTATGAAATAAGTAGGAAACATTGCCACTATACATAATCGACATAAAACAGGACAAACCTGTCCCTAGCAAAAATGTATCGCCCGATTAAATAGCCAGTAAACTTTCTTGCATATCTGGGCAAGCTTACCTTTGGATCGTTTGCCTTATTGGGAGGACAAAATTCCATCTCAAATATCGGGTTGTCATAGTGTCCAACAATAACAAAATAGTAGTTTCCTGACATCATTCAAACACTTCCAATCTACAAAAAGAAAATAATGTCAGTCACAAACATGATTTGGTTCTCATAATGGCTGAAAATTGTATCAGAATTAATGTAGTTTCAGAGCAGCTTTGGAAATATTTGTGAGACTTGTGTTTGGTTACTCGTCTTACAGTTATTGGACTGGAAGACAACTGATGTTCGTTGTAGGCATGTATTGTTCAACATGTATTGACCAACAACTCATTTTTCCTCTCATAAGTTTTGTTTTCTAGCCTTTTTGGCTTTCATGCATTTTAAGTCCATATGAATATACTGCGTCCTCTTATACTTTGACTGCGTGTGTGTGTCTGCTATTTGAAAAGCTGAACTCCGTAATATGACGCACGGTGAGCAACTTCACGGAGTCTGTAAATAGTAGAGTATGGGCTATTCAGCCTATTGTTTGAACTGTAACACGCCATTTGAGTCATTTACAGATCCATCCCTGTATACAAAGAAGGGGTGCAAACAATCGCAGGATTTCACAGCAATGCATGAAAGACTAGCATTATACCTTGGTGTCTGTATATAAACAATGCTGACACTAAAGTGGTTGCAGGAACACCCAGGTGTTTGCTTTACATCTGCCTGTTCAACGAACTTGACAGACACCCTCCTCCCTCTGAGAAAACCGGAAGTGATGTAAATTGCCGCTGTACCGAACAACATTCTTCAGTGATCCGCTAAAAATAGTACTACTTAAAATACGTGATTCGTATACTGGCATGTCACCTCAATATATTTCCCAATCATTGAAGTAGTAGAAATATGCGATTCCCATGTTTCAGGATACAAACCAATCAATGATTTTCAAAGTGAAATGTTGAAGCGCGCACACTTATATTCATACGCAGGCGTCCAAAATGGCGACGAATTCTGCAGCTCTGAACGCTGTTGCTTGATACGGTTTCGTGTTCTGAACACTTTCGTCCAAGGTACATAACCTACCGATGATCAAAACAATGTTGTATTATGTGCCTTTGATGCTGAAAAGGGATACTGTTGTTGATGACATTAAGTGCAAAAGATATTTTGTCTGTTCGTGTGGGAAATGCAGAAATTCCAAAATGTGATCTGACATGCTCCATGTCAACCAGCACGAAGATCAAGTAAACGGCATTAGATCCGTGAATGTAACTTGCAAAAGCCATGCAGTATTTTCATTCTATTTGAACTCATGATGTTAAGTGGGAACTTGAATACTTTATTTCTCGTAAGATGTGTACAATATCTTACCAGACACTTTATAAGCTACTTTCTGTCTTCATCTGTCTGCAAGTGAATTGACGCAGGGTGCCATTCGAAATGTCTTGCATTTATTAGTTATTCCATGTATAGCTTTATCGCAATTTGTGAAAAAACACTTTGAATTCTAATACCTTCGTTAGCATCAAGAAACCCATGAGGTGTTTATCGCTGACTCACTCTACTTAGTTCTCGTTATTGAGATTGCAAGTATACAGGGACCTTGATGTATCGCGGCAAATCGGTATTTCCGTTTTTATGAGCTAGACACGTCTTTTCGAGGTGATTATTTATGTAAATAGACAGCCTAACATCAGTGGCTTGTTTACTTTTTTTAAACTGGCAGGATGTATCGAATCCCCATAAGTTTTATCCAGCAGAATTATTAACAGTAAAATCTGGAATTTGTCAGACCTCCATCCATGAAATACATGTTATAATATTTACGTTTCATATTTAACCATTCCCATGCCATCTGAACTATGTCGTCTTCTTATCCTTGTTGCCAAAAATATAGCGGAAATGATGTCATGAGTTATATTTATCTGCTGGGGAATGACTTTTATTGTTTAATGCAATACGATGAAGTTCTCTCCTTTGGTAAATGTTAATCGGCTCTGTTCGTCTAATGGCTTTCGCTCAAACAGTATTAAAGTTTAAATAACAATTTTTTCACAGATGTATTGATTAAATGTCATGTTAATCAAATTTTACTACAAAATAGGCCTCATAAGTTCAGAATTCCATTTCCGATTACGAGGTTGCAGGGTAATTAGTATTACCTTGTTTGTCTAGTGATTAGCACCAGACTGTTTACCCTTTTATACATGAACACCTTGTATTTCAGTGATTCTGAGGTTTGAGATTCAGTGAAAGTTATATCCATGACTGGATGAAAATGGCAACTGGAGGTATGCCATACTCAAAGAAGGATTCGAAACAGCGAAGTAACTGGCAGAGATCTACAAGCTATTCGGATCGAGATGATGCTCACAGTCTCAACAGTGTTCCTAATGATGTGCGCATCAACAACTGGGTATGTTTTGTTAGCTGTTCTTTTGTTGTGTTATTCTTTTTTTTGTGTTATTATCAAACACTGCAGAGCAGCAATACGGCCAATGCTATGCTTGTTCCAGATTATTGTAACAAATATCCCATCTACATCAGCTTGTTCCATGGTACTAGATTCAAAAGAATCAAATTCTTATAACAGAACATGTATATACACATTTGTCTGACAATTTGTGGTGCATTTTCATCGATAATGAGAACATATTAAGTTGCTTGTTAAGACAGAGGTTCCATTATCAATCTAGCAGATTATTAACCTGAAGAAATTATTCTTGTGAGAAGACATACAGACTTTGTTCATCTATATGTAACTTTTGGGCAGCTATAGTCATATCATGATTTTGAATAATAGCAAGACAAATTATCATGATGATAATGTACAGAATTAATTGAACATGTTGAAAACTGGTCTGCTTTCACAACCACAGGATGAGCTGGCAATGTCTTGTTTGTGCCAAGAAAAGTAGTCTTCTTAGGTCCTTCATGAAATGAGTCAACTTCCAGGACAATGGTAACAGAATCTGTACCAAAATCTTGCTATGATCGTATATTTATGAGGTTACTAATCATAAGTGGTTTATCCTATTTGTCATGTGTTATCTTCTTGGATTTCCCTGTCAAGCATGTCTACCATTATTATTTTAGTACATATGTGTAAATTATTTTGTAGGATTTCTCAGATTGGCGTCCTAATTCCCAGTCTGTTGATGTAAAGCGTCGGAAGAAATCAAAAGGTAATCCAGAACGAGAACGTGAACAATCTCTTTCGCTTGACTCACCACCTCACAGAGAAGGTGAGAAGAAGCAGAGGACACCATCTACTTTTCCACGTACAAAGTTTACCCCATCTACACCTACACAGCAGAGGGTTGCATTGGAGAATCTACGTCAACAGCTCACATTTAGTGATTTTGATGATGTAAGTACACAAGATGTGACGACAACTTTTGGCTTGTCATGGGGCTATTCCATGACACTGAAATTGAGATGGAGAATATTTGCCGGAGTTTGATTCTTTTTTGTTTGTTTATTGTTTAACACCGCATCCAGCAATATTCCTGCTGTTTGATGGTGGCCTTTAAAAAGCCAAGTCTGCATATCTGTCAACTCTCACGCATCCTGCATGAGTCTCATGCATTTGAGCCTCATGTCACACACTCACTCACAGGTACCCAAATCTCATGCATTGAGAAATTTGACCCCCTCCCCCAAAATTTTTAATGTATAATAAAATTAAAGTCACCATAATCAGGTATGTAGATTTATGTCATTGTTTTACCTGTTGCATGTGTTGCATGTTTTTAAACATAATTCTACCAGAAGCCTTGAAAATGCATCTCAAAATGCCTAAAAACCATTTTCAACCCCCTGCGTCCTAACCATGGCTTCGCCCTGGACCTTGGCCCTGGCTTTCCAAAATTCTCCAGCATTGGGAGATCTGAGGGTGGACAGCTATGAGTCTGGATGAGACGGTGATCAACAGCATCAGCATGGACCTACGTATATGGCATACAGTGGCACGTCAAGTAGATGTTAAATGGGGGTTGTGGTTCACATCCAGATCCCCAGTTTAACATATACTCTTTTGTTGCAAACAACGTAGCTGTAATATTTGGCAATGACTTGATGGACTGGGTCAGCTATGAATTCCTCGACGTGGATGAAGGAGTATGGGACATTCATTCTTTTTCAAAAGAAGTCCTCCTTGGGGTACATATAAGCATTTTTATGTCCATTAAAAATCCCTACGACAGTTGTAACTATTTTGATAATAAAATATTTACAAAACAAAAAACTCGTTTTTGTCTTGTGGGACCACCTTTACAGGGCCCCCCAGGCCCCCCTACAGCCAAGAGCAGGTAACTCTGGCCGTCTACCTCGCACCTCACTTTTCATGCTGTCGTTCGACTAGAAAGACGTATGTGGTCCATTTAGATAGTTTTTGTGCTATCTACCTACGGAATTATGAGTGAGAAAGAGTCAGCTACTGTATGTATGGTTCCTTTTCTTTCGCACGGGCGTTAGTTGGAATTTCTTGGCTGAAATTTTCATTCATATATTGTTGTAACTTTGCCGGTCGGGTCCTATCTTCCTGTCATGTGGCAGGCAAGATGGCGGTCTTTATGGCTTCTTTTTAGTGCGGGAAGTGTTTCGCTTGCATCTCACTTATTCCTACGTGTTTCTTATTAGTATGTTTTACATGCTAAGATGTCTTAACCCATTTGTTCTTGTTTCAGTCAAAATGGGTAGGTTGGTTTTTAAGACTTTTAGTCTTTTAGTATTACGCACTTGTGTGTGCACACTTGTTATTGCATTTATCCGCTTATACTTTGTTGTTTAGCTGGGTTAATGTATTTTGGCAATTTATTATCGCCCGTGCGTTTATATTTTGCATATTGTGTGTTCAATTGCGTATGTTTTCTGTACATCAGTTACCATTAGTTGGTTCTGATTGTTACAGTTTCGGGGTGCACCCAAGTCTTGGGTCTAGGCTCAGGCACGGGTGCTGTCCCTGTGGGAATGTCAGATCCAAGCTACGGCTCTGGTGTCGTTTTCCCCGCTGGCTCTAGAGGTTTTGCACCGAGCACCGGCTCGGGTGCAATTCCGCTTGCCGGTGCCGGTCCATCGGGTCTCGTACCGTTGGTCACCAGCAACCTAACTGGTGGTTCTCGAGCACCGGCTTTGCCTCCTGCCTCGGTTCCGCTCAGTGCATCGGGTGTCCCTGCTTCGGCAGCCGACCCCACAGGGTCTCGACACCCTGGTTTTTCAATGAGCTAGGGGTAGGCCGACTCGGACATCTCGGCTCTTCTGGGTCTGTTGTCCTTGTTGACAGGTCCCTTGTGCGTCGGGGTTACCGGCAACCTAACTGGTGGTTCTCGAGCATCGGCTTTGCCGCCTGCCTCGGTTCCGCTCAGTGCATCGGGTGTTCCTGCTTCGGCAGTCGAAACCACGGGGTTTCGGCACCCTGGTTTTTCAGTGAACCAGAGGTAGGCCGACTCCGACATCTCGGCTCTTCTGGGTCTGTTGTCCTTGTTGACGGGTCCCTTGTGCGTCGGGGTTACCGGCAACCAAACTGGCGGTTCGAGCACCGGCTTTGCCGCCTGCATCGGTTCCGCTCAGTGCATCGGGGTCCCTACTTCGGCGGTCAATCTCACGAGGTCTCGACGCCTTCTTTTTTCGGCGAACCGACGGAGGCCGATTCGGAGCTTTTCGCTCCGTTCGTCCCCGGGGCAGGTACGCGAATGGATCGCGGTAGCACTAACCCGATTCCACGGAGCTTCGTCTTCCTGGGAAGTGTTTACTCCGTGCAGGGTAGCCGAGATCAAGGGGCTGTGCCGCAGGTGGTCGTCCCTGCGGACGCCCCCGATCCCGCTGAGTTTCGTTTTCTTGGGGAAGCGTTTGCTCCGTGTAGGGTGGCTGAGGCTCAATTGCCTATTTTACCTTCACTCCTCAGTGAGGTAAGTAATCCGCTCCTGTAGGGTAGCCGTTCGCGGTTCGATCTCCCGGAGCTTGACCGGCTACTGGATGGGGGACGATGCGCTATTTGACCCTCCCGTTGTCGACGAGTGCGTTTACGCCTCGATCGCGCTTGGGGGGTCGTCGGGCCACTGCCAGGCGTCGGCTTGTCAGGGTCGTCGCTTGCCGCTTTTTACCTCATCGAACCAGGTGTTGTGCTCGGTTTCCGCTCCTTTGAGGAGCAATATCGGAACGCCGTGCAGCAACTTAAGGTTGCGGTGCACTCAGCCTACCTCTCTGTCTTGCAGAGGCAGGTGGTGTCACAGGAGGACGGGGACGAGGATTTTTCCTCGTCCACGTTAGAGCGGCAACTTACGGAGGTGCATTCACATTTGACGCGCGACTCAATGCGTTCACGAGTCAGATGATGTATGTTGTGATTGGCCTTCGTAGGTTATGGCTGTCGCCAGGTATTCACCGGCTGCACAGCAGGCACTGCTGTCTCTGCCTTTCCGACTGGGCTTGACCCTGTTCCCGGGGGCTTTGACGGGAGTTAGTGAGGCCGCGGAGGCCGTTAGTCAATTCAAGGACTCTTAAGTCCTTTCTTGAACAACCCTCCACCTCTTGCCCGCGGCCTTCGGTCCTCAGCTCAAGCTATCCTGCGACTCAGTCTAAGGATGCGCCGAAGTGGACTGCTCCACTACAGGGCAGGGGTAAAGGGAGTACCTCCGGAGCCCTTCTACCCGAAATTCCTGTGGGTGGTCGCCTCACGTTATTACTCAGGGATTGCCACACGCCACAGTGGAAGCGAGAGCTTACTCCTTTTGCCGGGATTCGCTGCACTCCGGTGCCGAAGTCGCCGGAAAAGGTGGCAATCCTCCGTGCCGAAATTCAGTCTTTACTGGACAAGGCAACTATAGAGATGGTTTCATCAGGACAGGAGACTATGGGGTTTTACTCCACTTATTTCCTGGTAACCAAAATGAACGGAGGGTTCAGACCCATTCTAAATCTCAAGGGTTTGAACAACTTGATAGAGGTGCCGTCTTTCAAGATTGAGACACTGAGGTTAGTGATCTCGTCTGTAGAGGCAGGGGATTGGCTTACGTCAATCGACCTCAAAGACGCATACCTCCATGTACCGATGCATCCTGAGTTCAGGAAACACCTTCGGTTTTCCTTCGACGGGGTTTGTTATCAGTTTCGTGTGCTCCCCTTCGGCATCTCCACGGCGCCAAGGGTGTTCACCAAACTCATGCTAGTACCAGTTCAGGTCGCCACGGCGCAGGGCAACTTTTGTTTCCCGTACCTGGACGACTGGATCCTCAGAACGCTCTCCCAACACCTAAGTCGAGAATCCACACAGTAGGTGATGGATATTCTCACCAGGCTAGGTTGGGTTATCTATCTTAAAAATCAACTGGTGCCGAGGATCTGGTTTTCTTAGGGGCGAGGTTCGAGATAACCCGAGGGGAGGTTTCTCTGTCCCAAGAGCGCATTTTCAAGGTACAGGGCATAGTGTTAAGGTTCCTTCAGTCCCTTATTGCCTCAGCACGGACGTGGCTTCAGTTGCTAGGCAACATGGCGGCGACGGTGGACATAGTCTGGCGTGCACGTCGGAGAATGCGTTCCATTCAGCAGGCGTTAGCACAACAGTGGTCCCACTCTGAGAGCTACGAGAAGAATCTGGCTATTCCCCAGTGGTTGATACGTCACTTGCAGTGGTGGACAGATACTGGGCAGTTTCTACTATGGTGCGATCAGTTCAGCATACGGGTTATGCCTGTGTATCTCCCAGGGGTCGACAACGTGCGTGCAGATGCGCTCTCACGACGTGTTCTGGCTCCCCACGAGTGGTTGCTCGATCGGGAGATATTCGGGATTATCTCCCAGTTGTCTGGGTCGTTCTAGGTGGATCTGTTTGCCTCTGGAGTGACGAACTAGATTCCGGGGTTTTTGTTCGCGGATTCCTGATCCGAGAGCGATTGCCGCCGACGCCTTCCAGCGGGACTGGACGGACAGGGTGGTGTCGGCGTTTACGCCAATTCCCCTGATTTCCAAAGTTCTGTCTCAGCTTGCCACCCAACCAGCGCGGCTACTAGTGCTTCTCGCACCTCTTTGGCCGTCTCAACGCTGGTTTCCGGTAATACTCAGGTCGCTAGTGTAGCCGCCGGTACTATTACCGCGGCGACCGAACCTACTATCCCAGGACGGCCAGCCTCACCCCAATCCCCAGGATTCAGTGGGTGGCCTGGCCACTGTCCGGAATCGTCTCCAAAAGAGCGGAATTCCTGCATCAGTTGCAGACACAATTCTGGCTTCGTGGACGGATTCCACGAATGTACAGTGTGAGGATAGATGAGCCTGTCATGCGCGCTGGTGTGGAAATAGAGGGATTCTCGATCCCTTTTCTTCGACTGTAGTTGAAGTATTGGAGTTCTTACCGTCTCGTTAGAATCTGGCTTAGCCTCTTCTACGATTCGAGGCTACTCCATGGCTATTTCAGCCTTCCACATACCCGTTGAGGGTGCCTTGTTGGGACAATACCCCCGGGTACAGCGTTTTCTTGCAGGCGTGGACAGACTGCGTCCGGTCGTGAAAGGACAAGGTATGATAGAGGCCCTTATTGGCCCACAACATGTCATGATTATCAAAATTTTACAACACGATAATTTTAGCATAAAAGGAGCTAAAATAATTGTTGAAGTTACCTCCAATTGCATTTTTATGTTTTTTGTGTTGTTAGTTTTCTTCTTTGAAGACCTCAAAGTTAACATATTTTACAATATCTTCTAGAAACCTACATTTTCTGATTTTCAGAGTGATAGAAAAGTGTGAGCAAAAGCGTGACCCATCCCAATTTTTTCACCACATATGAAGAGAGTAACTTAGAATGCACACCTAAAAAATTGTGTTGGGTCACGCTTTTGCTCACATCAAAATCTTTAAAAAAGTACATTTTTTCGGCTTATGAAATTGCCCCATACAACATCTCAAAAAATAAACATTGACATAAACTAGCATCTTTAAAAACAATCCATCATATTTACACATCTATGATGCATTATATTTTGAATGGTTTTGTGCTCTAAAATACACATATCAAACATCACTATTAAAATTTTCAATATCATAAGGCACTCACAAGGCTGATTTATGAGAGGTAAACATTGGTGCTTGGTTGTTGGTCTCTGCTAGAAAAGTAAGAAGATGTCTGAAGATTTTCAAAATATGATCAAGCAGCACTGTAAAGGTGAGAATCTTTGTTATTATGTAAGAATTTGATCAAGTTTTTCTATCATCTGTGTATCAAACACCTTTGAGTTACCTGTCACTGTCAAAATAACACTGTCATTCAACGGGATTGCCATGTAGAAACATATGCATTTTCCAAGAACTTATGTAGCTTGATGCTTCCAATGACATGTTAGATTTCATTTACAAAATGACTACACTTAACTATATGAAAAGGATTTTTTTTAGCTAGAATAAGAACATTGTATCAAAGTCTAGCAGATGATGAACACAAGCAGACTTCAAGTCATACATAGTTGTAAAGTGTAATATATAAGCTTAAATTCACATTCTGAGGCAAAGGAATATGTAGCCTAATGGTTGCAATAGTGGTCTGTTGGGGGTTTTTTTGTTATCAGACATGCAGGTTCAAGTCCATGTAACTTTTCTTTCTTTTTTTTCAAAGTTTGTTTATCAAGTCTACAATGTTTAACTAAACTGTTTCACATCAAATCCAAATATTGTAATTTTTTTCTTAAGTTTGGTAATCTATGTTACAACACTGGTGAAACAAGTTTTAATTAACATCATGTAGATCTTTTCTTAAGACACTGACCATTCACCTTTTCAAGTCGGTCTAGTTACCTTTGTTCCCAATATTTTGAATTCATATTTTATACATTTTGATTTACTTTAGGCTTATACACTTTTGAATACTGCAGTTCTTGAGAGTTAATCAGATACTGATATTGATGACTGTGCGAATGAAGAGTAATAGTGGATGTTTTATATCTTTAAAGTGGATTAGTTGTGAATAATTACTCTGTGACTTTAACATGTGCATGGTGTTAATATGAACCTGCGCTGACAATGACATTTCACCCGAAATGGGCCCCATTGAGGTCAAGACCTGTAATTTTTAGTGCAACATGGTTTGCTATTGTAATAACATACGATGATTGAGATGTTACCTGTATATTTGCTAAAACTGGTTGTAAATGCTGACTTGCAACACTCACTAGTTAGAATCAAGCTGTTAGAATCAATTGTTATCATGCTTACATGTTGTACAATGGACCCATGGATTACATTTGCAAAGAATGCTGTGAATAATGACTGAGTTTTGGGGACACAATTGGCAAGTAACTGTTTTGCAACCCTAATTGGGCCCCTTGGGGTTAAAATATTATGATTGACATTGACATGTTTTTCAGCATGACTACCTGTCGTAAAACTGCTGTAATTTGTATGTAAATAAAACAACAGTTGTAAATAAGCCATTATGGCAGACTGATATTTCAAATTTCTTGTTATTTTTCATGGGAACTGATAAAACCCATTTTGGGCCCCTCCGCAGTAAAATTACACCTCAGAACATATAAAATATAGCATTTTTATGCAAAGCTGACTTGTCTCTAAACAAATAACATGTTTTCAGCCAATTCTGTTAGTGGGCCAAAAACCACCCTTATCATACCTTGTCCTTTGTCTCGAGTTTTGGAATGGTTACCCACTCCTCTCGTTTATGACTTGGCCAACCCGTCGTTACAATTGTTAAGTTGGAAAACGACTTTTTAGTGGCGGTTACGTCTGGTAGACGTGTTAGCGACTTACACGTCATGTTTTCAGACCCGGATCTTACTATGTTCCATAAGGATCGGGTTAGCATTCGCTTACCGGATTCATACCGCCCAAAAAATTCGATCATTCGCTTCGAATGACCGCGCCTATCGATCTAACTGGGTGCATGCTGCCTGCGTCGTCTGATAATACATACCGTAAGGTTCGTGTATTAGACGTTATGAAACCTCTTAAAGTTATTTTAAGAGAATAGCCTTGCTCCGTACGGAGAAACAGCTATTTTGCTGTTGTGGTGGCGGAATGGCTGGCTATCCGACTGATACACAGACGGCATCCCGATGGATTGTATCGGCAGGCTGCAAGGTCTATATACATAAAGGCTTATCTCCCCAAAAAGGGGTTGTCAGCTCACTCAGTGAGAGCAGTGGCCACGTCAGAACCGTCATTACCAACTGAACAGACTCTCATGAGAGTGTGCTCGGTTCGGTCAGTCAGTTCCCTGCAGTAGACAGAATAGTTCTGCTCAAGCTGATTAAGCTTTGTTAGATAACTATATCTGTTTGCACTCGGTGTTGGGTAACTATCCATTCCCATTTTATTGGCGGTGATATTTGGTGATGGTTTCTTAGTCCCGCCCTCTTTGGCTGGGTGCCTTACTTTCCTTTCCATTTCCCTGCTTAGCTTGCTAGTGCGGTATGGACATGGTTCAGTTTGGCGAGTGTCACGTACGTCCAGGTCTCCAAACTTTGATTTGGGTGGGCGGGGTTTGTCATTTGGGATTTCCCAAATTCTAGCCAATGGGCATGTAAGCTTTGACAAGCGGGTCCTCAGCTTTGTCACGCCCCCGCCTTGATTGACATCAGCGGTCAGGTGACCAGGTCGGTGCCTTTTCTATTTCCGTGTGATTGTAGATTTGCACTTCGATCGAATGGACTGTTGCTGTCAGACAGAATACCACTCCCAATTGCTTCTCTTCGGGAGTCTGTTTGATGCTTATATATACCCCAAGGAGGACTTCTTCTGAAAAAGAATTATACAAACCTGTAGAGGTTATGAATTCTTTGAAGAATGTCCTCCTTGGGGTACGGCCACCCGCCTCCCCTCATTCTGTCTGATACGTTCAGCATGAAAAGTGAGGTGCGAGGTAGACAGTCAGAGTTACCTGCTCTTGGCTGTAGGGGGGCCTGGGGGGCCCTGTAAAGGTGGTCCCACAAGACAAAAACGAGTTTTTTGTTTTGTAAATATTTTATTATCAAAATAGTTACAACTGTCGTAGGGATTTTTAATGGACATAAAAATGCTTATATGTACCCCAAGGAGGACATTCTTCAAAGAATTCATAACCTCTACAGGTTTGTATAAATTTTCAGGTTTCGAAGTTATAATCAATTAACATACCCATTCGGTCCCCACGACACCAAAATTAATGTACAGGCTGTCAAGTTTCCCTTGACTGATGATGCAACGCAGGGCAGCATAAATATTGCGTTCATGGATGTCCACCCCGACGAATCGGAACAACCATTTCTTGATCAATCTCCACATGCCGATAATGAGAAACATAAGACGAATCTTAAATGAGAAAGCGGCAATACCATGTCATGAGGGACGATTTGTAACTCTTTGGACGAATCCTCTACCGGCCCATCTCGCAAGTAATACAAATTCAGTTCGCCATCTTTGATATCCACTTGATCGATGTGGTAAGTGTTTCATGGACCATACAGGGTCTGTTTATACATTTATACCCTCCTTCGTGTTTACTGAGCTAGTACAGATACCACATGACGATCCTGTCCGCTAGTTTTTGTATCTTTGTTGCCACCATGCACTGTTTTAGCTGATTCAGTTGACACAGATTTCATTAGAATGGCTTTAATGGGTCGTTTTTTGAGTCAAGTGACTTTGTTGTTGATCACCGACACCACACGTGGTAAGTGCACCATCCATTCCATCAACCATTTTTCAGGGTTGACCATCTCTCTGGCGTACCTATGTCTGAACAAACGCTTAGCTAAAAAGTCGTGTTAAATCTTTCTGCAATGGCTTGTCTTTGGTGAGCTCTGGCCTTGCATTGTCTCTCCTGGATGTGTTACATGGCTAACAGCTGTGGCACGGCTTCCATGAATTCGTGTCTGGAATTGACTTGTAATTTGGTTGGCCAGGTCAAGAGATCCGTTCTAAAGCCTTGGCAACTTGACTCGAATCTTTGCTCATGAGTGGTTCGGCTTCCTTGTAGGGACTGGTGAAGTCCATGATGGTCAGGGCATAATTGTACATTTTGTTTCTCACCATGTTGTGTGGGAGAATGGTTGATGGGTACAATTGGGAATGGCATCTTGTGTTTTTGGCCAAACTTAAGCAGTATCTTCAGAGATGCGAACAGCTTAGACAAACTTTGGGATGGCAGCCACTCTTTTCCAGTATGTGCTTGGGCTTAAGTAAACCTCCTTCATTATAGATGAGCCCTACCGTTCATTCAACAGTCTGTTTCAATGCATTGAGTGGAGTTTCTGCTATTGGGGTCTTGGAAACTTGCAACGCGTTGAGGCAGACTGTTGGTACCCATAGCAATAGGTGTGGATGCCATCATTCGCAAACCATTGTTTGGTATCCGTCAGTGACAGCAAGGTTTTGTTGAGAGTGATGCCATGCTTCTCAATGCGTTCATGGGGTGTTTGAATGTGTGTTTATCGAAGACAGCCTGTTTGAAGAGGATGTGATGTTTCACACATATTTCTTCACACCTTTCACCTTTTGGACTTCACCCTTGTCGGCTTTCTTGATGTAATAGATCTTAGGTTTCAAGCGGATGTACTCGATGATTGGGGTGCTGGCAAATTCGTTATTCATCTTGCCAAGGCGTTTTTGTTGGCTTGGCTATGGATCAGATGGTCTTTGAGTAGTCACTGGTCTCATACAAGTTGCTGTGTTTCGCCATGTCCTTGTACATGTCTTCGGTCTGTAGATTCAGCAACAAGAATTGGTGTCAGTGTACAGCAACTTGCATTGATTGCCGTATTGCAGTTTGAGTTTGTTGTAGTAGAAGTCATACACAAGATGTTTGGACAAGTCAAGGATGCTCAACCCCACGTAAATGGGTCGGTTGTGTTTGATGTGACTTTTGTTCATGTCAAGTGCTGCCAAGTCATAATTGAAGAAGAGCTTGCTCTTGTTGAAGGTTGGGCTGGCCATCAGTTTTCTGAGTTTTCCTCCTGTGATTGCACAAGTTTGACCTCCACACAGTCACTCATGTTTTCCATGGGTTTGCTGAACACCGAGTTGTACATGAGTTTGTTGAGGTTTTTCTTGAAATAGCTCATGGCATTTTTGCACAGCAGGTTTTCAGCCGAATGTAAGGTTCCATCCAGGGATGTTGATGAAATTCGAGCACCCAATATGTTGTGGTCAGCTTCATGCCCAGTGTTATAGTTCACCACGTACTTGGTCTTGTGCATCATATTTGGGACGAGTTTTTCCATGTTGGCCAGCTTTGCTTTTTTGAGCAACCGGAGCCTGTGTAGTACCACACGGGATTGAGTTGGTATTGTTTCAAACACATTTGTCTGAAGGTCTCAAACACATTGGCCAGCAGGTACATGTCCGTTTTCAAGTACAGGTCATGATAATTGCCTAAGATATGGCAGCCCAAATGGTATGGGCGTGGTTGTACTCGTCCTAGGAGATGGGGTCAGTAAAGCTGCTGTACAAGTGACTGATGGTCAGTACTTGGGTCTCATCGAACTTGGACCTATCGTCAGTGTATTGGTCGGTGATGGTGAAGGTGTCGTTGACCTTGACCAAATGGGCGAGGAATAACAGGAGAAACTGAGCGCTGTCGATGAATCTCAGACCGATGAGCAAGAACAAGATATATTTCTCCATGTTGGGAATGCATTTCATATTGCCATCGACCTCAGAGATGGCTTGCATGATCAAGTCAGCATTATACCCTCTCAAATTGTGAAACCTCACGGGGATGGTGTACGCGTTGTGAGTGGCGCCTCGATGATGTGACAGTGATCTCGAACAACATCCTTGTTTAGAGGTTGGCAATAGACCTGGTAATGATTAGCCTGCCGGTAATTGCGTTGCTTCCATGGTGTCATATCCATGAGATAAGAATCTGACGCTTCCCTGATGGTTCTCTCGTGTGTTGTAAGGATGTGAGAAACATTTTGGCTGCGTCAGGACCTCGGTTGATGATGGGAGCATTCGTTTCCAAACCAGCACCGGAACGCAAGCTTTGTGGGCCTGTATTCTGTACGTGAAACTTTTGTCCGTGGACAGAGCAGTGGTGTTGACTGTTTTGATGAAGGCTTCGAAGTCCATGTATATCATTCTCGAGGTCTTCCCACATGTACGTGACATTTTGGTGGAATGGGAAGGAAATATGATGCAGTGCCAACATAGATTTGCGTCATGGTCAATCTTATGGTTTTCAGGCTTCGTATCATGCATAGAACTTGTCAATGTCTTTGGTGGGCATATTTTGCGGGGAGTGACGTCCACTCCAAAATATTGTTTGGGTTTGTGACTGACCGTTAGCGCCGCGAGTTTCTCCTGCTTGGTGTCTTGTTTGTTCTCCATCATTTGCTCGAGCAGTTCATCGCACTCCATCTCATAATACAGTAAACTGTTTTTAAATCTAATAAAATAATATTCTGCGTAGCACAGCAATAGGATAGTCAGGTGACCCACCATGAAAATTTGGAACGTGCAAGTTATAATATATATTTGCTTAAGTTAATTTGAGTGTTCCTTGAATGTTGCTTAAGTTTGTTCGAAATATGCTTGAATGGTGTTTGAATTTTGCTGCCTATACAGCCAGGAATGAGAACGGGACATGTGCCTCGGCTTGCACAAGTAGTACCATCAGGCTGTCAATACCATCGATGGGATGGATACCATCCTTATCGTCGCCGGCATGGGACTAACAGGTGACTTCATCGGAAGTTATCCACCATTTGTGGCCAACCCTGTCATCCTCAGATTAGAAGTAGCTGCCAGGGTGTTGGGACTGGCGGGTGTCGCTCTTAAGTTTGTTTCACATTGGCTTCAACGGAATGCCTTAAAACATGACCAGATCCAAGTGCTAGCTGAAGCCTAGCTAAACACAATTGACTATCCCTTTTCCAAAGCGCTCACGGACAGTAAACTCCCTGAGGAAGAATTGCGGGAGAAACCAGACGCCTGATGTTAGCTGAACTCGGCAAGTACCACCGCATGAAGGAAGATATTTGAAGATTCAGGAAACCACCGTCGACGAAGCCAAGAAAAAAAGCTCATCAAAGAAGGCCAACAACAGATCATTCAAGCCTTCATGGCCAAGAACAAAGATTTCACAAAAGACTCACCTTAACCTTCTTTGTAGAGATTAACCTAACATGAAAAAAAATTAATTATAATAAAAATAAGAAATAATCAAATTAGAAAAAAATTGATTAAAAACCAAAACCTAAAAACATAGCCAAAAAGCCCCCTGTGGCCACAACCCACGGAGGGAGAAATATTGTGTGTTTTGACCAGAGACCAGCCTGGTCCTTGGTCTGATGTTGGTGATGGTGCGCTGGTATTTATTCCATGGGGTTGTGGTTGACTGGGCTCTCTCCGAGAGCTCCATGTTTTTTAGAATGGCAAGCTTCGAACACTCAGTGCAGGAATGTTGCAACTTCATCCATACTAGCTACAGTAGCAAAAAGAATGTGTGAAACACATTTTAAAACCAGTCACTGGTCGGTTTGAGGGAACCAGTCTGTAACAAGTATTATGGGATGGCTCGCCTCGCACATGTTTGATGGCTTTTCAGCTTGAATAAAGATAAATAAAATGCAAACATGATGATTTTAGGTAATACAAACCACGCTGATCACGATAAATGCATTGATAAACATTGCAAGTCTGTGTAGAAGCCAGAATTGATGTTGCTGCACCTTCCAGTGTCAACACTGGTGAGCAAGCGGCCAAGGGAGAGTAGATGTTAAATTGGGAGTCAAATACTGGTCGCCATTTCCGTCCTAAAAAGGAACAGTGTGGAGGTGTTCTTTGTTTCTTGACACACTTCTTATACAGAAGGCTTTTCAAACCCTGCCTTTTCAAAACTATTTGTATCAAATGCTAGAATCACTTTGCTTTTGTGTGTTTTGTAGCAGTGCAGCACTGATGGTGAACCAAACAATGAAAGATTAATGAACACACGGAAACGACATGGCTCTAACTACTCCCATCCGGAGAGTGGAAGTCGTGGAGATGGCAGTCATATTCGAAGAGGGAAGGGTGCTGATGCTTCTCCGGCTGCTGCTGCAGCAGGTGGTCAGAGGGAGGTGAGGAGCAACAGAAATAACAACAGAGATGATGCATCCACCAGGGATGTTGGGGTATGTAAGATGGGCAATAGAATTTCTCTTCAATGTTACAAGTCCTGTTAAAATAAATCAGAAAGGCAGTATTCTTTATGGTTGAACACTTAATCAAATAATGTAAGTATGCTGTCTTTCTTTAAAATTGTCAGCTTATAAAATGCCAGTCAAATAGATGGGGTAGCCTAGTGGTTAAAGCATTTGCTCGTCACGCTGAAGACTCAGGTTCAGTACACCATATGGGTACAATGTTTGAAGTCCACTTTTGTCACCTACCGTGATATTGCTAAAAGCGGCATAAAATCTAACTCAAGTAACTCATTAAAATGTCGATCAAGCAGAAAAAATCAGTAGAGAAACCTTTTACAGCATGACAAATTTGAACCATCAAATTAGTTTGCATCTATCATAATACCATAATGAGGACGTACAAGTAGTGTTAGGATTCGTGAATATTAATAAAAACCAATGATTTTGCATGTCATTGGTATTGGATACTGATTGAGACTGTCTCTTTCAGCCTGACAGTAATCAAATTGTGGGGCGGCTAATGCAGATTCGAGACTACATCAAGCAGGCCAACTCAATGATGGATAACCTGAAGAAGAGAGGGGATCCTGTAAGTATGAGGACTTAGATTTTCAATACAGGTTAACAGTAGATTTTGAGTAGATTTAGAGATTAAAGAGCAGCGAGAATACAGTGAAGCCTCGATAATCTGGACAGTTGTGTTGTGTTGTGTTGTGCGCACTGACTTCGGTCCAACTGGTTTTTACAAAGAGAAGTGCTTGCCTCAGTGTGAGTGTCTGGTCGCGTCCCTCCTCAGCACAGGTGATGTAATGTCTGACAAGCGATCTCTTGTAGTAAGCCTTGAAGGTCCGAATTATCCCTGCATCCATTGGCTGAATGTGAGAGGTTGTATTCGGTGGCAAGAAATGCATGGTAACATTTTGCAAGTTCATCGAAGCACATTTATGACTTGCAGCATTATCTAGTAACAGGACTGAATGTCCAAATACTTCACCAAAGTGTTTACTAAGGAAATCTAAACTTGCTTTCGGATGTTCTTCTTTATACCTTGCAATCTCCCTCTTTTCAAATGCAGTTATCTCGTTTCGTTTTTGCTTGGTAGGTTGACTCGCCATCTTTGCTGATACAAGTGTCAAACAAACTGTGAATGTACAGCATCTTCTGTCGGGGACTTTTTGTCTAATTACAACAACAACCCTTAATTGACATTTCTCAAAAGTTAACAAGAGTTTATCATGTCAACTCAATGTTACGCAGTGTTTATTGCTCCCAATGACAGAGCAATAAGTTATGTAAACATCGACAGGAGTCGCAGTTACGGTTCGTGAACATCATTTACAGTGTCCGAACAATGAAGCGATTTACTGTTTGTTTTACTGATTGGTTACACCTTTTTAGCGTCCGGTTCCGGAAACTGAATTTCCGGATTATGGGTGCAAATTATATAGGCATTGATTGGTAACAAGCTGAAATCATCCGGGAGGCGAGACATCCGGATTGTCGGCGTCCAGACTAACGAGGCTTCACTGTAATATATTCTGTGCCAAGATCAATATGACCATTTGCAATAGGTTTATTTAATAAACTTGTGAAGATTTGGGTTGATATTGGTTTTCAGCAACCGTAAGGCTCTCTCACTTGATTAACACGTATCCCAGTTGCATAGATTGATGCCCATGCTGTTGATCACAGGATTGTCTGGTCCAGACTGGATTATTTACAGACCACCAAAATAGCTGAAATATTGTTGAGTGTGGTGTTAAGCAACAAACCAAACAATAGATTGCAATTAGGCCTTATGAAATATTTTAAGAGGTATTGGGGTTTTTTTTATGACAGTGATTGCCAGTCATCGAAATGTGATGAGCGCATAGTTGTGAATTCACATATAGTTGTGTCCCTATATTGTCTGTCATTAAGATTTGTGTTCAAGTCATTTTTTCTAATATCTATACGGTATATAGCAAAATGGGTAAAATCATGATGTATGGTGCATTTGTTATCTTCTTGAAAACTACTTGCATAATCAGTAATGTTGATTACAAGAGCATAAGGATGACAAACAGATGCTATGCTAATCTTTTGTTAAACCAGCTCTAATACTAGTCACCTCAAACTCAAAGTTATTTCAGTTGATAGTGATGTTGAACTTAAACATAGATGAAAAGCTTGTGTTTTGTTGGAAGCTTTTTAAAAAAATTCTTTGAAAGAGTTATATCTTATTACATTATAGGGTGACCTACAGAAAGCCAGTAAATTATCACAAGTGATCTCATCCCTCAAGGAACAAGAGCTTACATCTCTGGACAACTTGCAGAGGCTCTGGGTTAGTACTTAAGTTTTAATTGGTTGTGTTCGTTTGTTATAGAAATCTTATAAGGAAGACTTGGAAAAGTTGAAAACCCTTATAGACAATCTGAAAGAGCAGGAACGAGGCTACATGGGCCTGCTTCAGAGGACACTGGTGAGTAGGCTGGGGGGTATAAGATGGTGTTCTGTAGCAGAACATGACTTTCTTCTGGAGTTACTGTCTTCCTGAAAAACGTTATTAGACAGCATGACTTTGTGAACATATTTTTCTGATGTTGAATGTTTTTCTTGTAATTGGTATCAAGTTAGTGATAATTCTGTTAAGTGCTTGATGATGAATATTTAAACATACATGCACATGACTTTGTTCTGTGGTGTTTATACCATGATCAAGAGTCTACAAATAGTGCTGCTTTTGATCAATTATTATGAAGTGAACATTTTGTTTTGTATTTCTGTCTTTAATATTTCTGTTTCTTGAGTGGTGATATATATATATGATTGAAATTTAGCTATTTGTGTGGGATTTTTTGTTTTTCTCTCAGGGTGTTTGAATCTATGATGGGAAAGATGAAGTGTTATCTAACAATGTGAAGTGTTGTGTGTATTTATTTTAAGTTTGGCAATAAAACTGGTTAAATAGAGAAATCCATGATCAAGCTTTTAAACTTTACTTCTGCTGCTTTGTTATGTCCGTTGTTGCTTTGTTTTAATCATTGCTAATGTGACGTTAAGTTTTAACTCACTCACTTTGTTTTGATCATTATGATTTTTGAGATGTTGAGATTTTATAGATCTTTTATCATTTGTGAAATTTATGAAAGGTTTATCTCTAGATCGACTAATAGGCTTTCATTTTCATCAGTTTCTTGAGTCAGTAAGTGTATTTGTAACATGTGCTATCTGTTCATTGTTCTTTATCTGTAATCAGTAACTTGAAATTATAAATGAATTGATAAGGAAATTGTGTATAGGTACTTTAAAGAATGCCAACTTACAATCAATCATGCACAGGCAATGAGAGATGAGTCTGGACTCCTGGAGAATGGTGCTGTAGCCAGAGCAGAGGCTGATGAAGGCAACAAACGGGATTCAGATGACACAGCATCAGTTGATCTGGATGTAGACACTGATGCTTCAGAAACAACAGTGAGTAGTTGTGTCACAGACACAGTCATACAAGTTGGATTTGTTTTGTAGGCTTTAAAGAGATTGGAGTGCAGTCATACACATTTCTTGACTCGTTGCTCTTTTCAGTTTAGTTGGCATGGCAATTAAAACTGGCATTACATATCTGGAACACTTAACAATTGTTGGCACAGTTTGTTCAATGGCAGAAATATATTTTATCTTGGAATTGGAGTGAAAAGCAATTCATATGGACCGCATATATTCTGGAAACCTCACCTTCTAGATATTTGTGTGAAACAGATTTATGCTGCATAACATGAATTTCAGTTATGAAACAATGCACTTTTGTGAGTCACTTATTGGCTGACAGTGGTATTGTTTTTTTCATGATTCCTCTACCATCAGTCCTCAAAAACCTTGTTGACGGGGTTGTCACATATCACCAGTTACCCTACCTAATTGTATAGATTGATGCTCATGCTGTAGTGCACTGGATTGTTTGATCCAGACTCGATTGTTTACAGACCGCAGCTGTATACCAGGAATATTACTGACTGCAGGCAAGAGCTAAACTCTTTAACTCACTTAATTTTGCAAAAGTGTTGCTTCCATTTTGTACAGAAGTGTTAATGTTGTTTCTCCTGTCTATCCTGCATAAGGAAAACACACAAAGCTCCTCTTCACGTCCTCGCATTGAAGACAAACTTGGAGCAGATTCTGAGGCAGAAGAGAGTGGAGATTCCAACTCTTCACATGGAGACTCTGATAACATGGACAACACAGTAATACCAAGTTTGCCTGGACGAAGGTCAGACTGGAGTGGTGTTCAGGAAAGTGCTGCTGATGTAAGTAAAGAGATTTTCTAAAACATACAAGCGGCTAAATATTGAACATAAGTAACCGTCTTGTCCAAACTCTACTGAAGACTGTCTTACAGCTGGAAGATTGCCAAATATTTCCTTAGATAATGAATACATTAATGACTAAATAGACCGCTCTCTTTAGTTTGCAGGCTGTGTGAGTAAAGTATAATGTTACACATTCAGATCAGTTTAAGACTTTGGGTCAGTGATTTGTAGTGAGTGATTGTTTTTCAGATGGATGAGCAGCAAGCTTCTGTGGCAAGACAGGGAGAACTTGAGAGTTTGAGGAGACAAGAGGAGCTGCTTAAGATTCTGGTAGAAAAACAGGATCAGGTAGATGCAGATCAATATTATCATAGATTAAAGCTGGCAGTCTGAGTAAACTTAGTCTCACTGTATTTTGTCACACTGTATTTTGCAAATCGCGAAAGTGCACATGTGCACATACCTTTTGAACTTTTTATCTCAAAAAGGTTCGTACCCGAACGATTCCAAATGCTATTTAGCGTACGCTTGCCTCCGGGTGATGCACACGGCGTACATAACAGCCATGACAACAGTGAGTGAACAATCGCTGAAAATAGTGTTTTTGGCAATATTCAAGGATGTTATCTTACCTAAATATTAGCTAATGGTAACCATGTCAACAGAAACCCCAAAGCATATATACTGCAGGTCAAATAACTGTGTTATATGCAGATCTATGTCAGTGACATAAATATATTGAAAGTCCCTCCGATCCCTAAATAGTACCCGTTGTCTGATTGGTTAAATCTGTATTACTGTCTCGCGTTTGATTGGACTGTCATTGGTTGCTCAAAGGCTATGTGACGCGACCTCCTACTAGGTTTTGTTAGGCTCAGTAGTGGAGTGTAACAAAAAGTACTGAGAATAAGTTTACTTAGTCTGTTAAAGCTGATTAATTATCCCTCACTGTGCGTTTAGTGTGTAGCGGGCATATAGTATTAGGCTCCATCTGTCTGACTGTAGGTACAAAATGAATGAGTAAAGCACTGTTGCGTACATTCTTTTCATATTTGGTACCTAGGTTCATCACAGTATGATAAAGGAGCTGATCAGGTTTGGTGACCTTGGCCTACATTTTAAGGTCACAAGGGGACTTGAACATTTTACCCTTGTCAGCGAGCTATCTGAAGAACCAGTCGCTGGATTTTTTTCATATTTGACACCAAGCTACATATAGGGATGCCATAGGGCCCACTTGATTTGGGTGACCTTCACATCATTTTCAAGGTCACACTGACACTTGGAATGTTTTAACATGTTCATGTTTAGCTTGTCATCGAGATTGCTCAAGAACCAGTCACTGGATTTCTTCATATATAAGACCAAGTATCATCTATAGGTGTAGGGACCAGTCGATTTTGGTGACCTTCACATCATTTTCAACCTCACTGCGGCACTTCAAAGGTTTCAACACAAAGTTCGAAGTTCGATTTGATAATAAGTGGCTGGGGATTATGTGACCTTAGTGACAATGCTTGTTACCTATCTATTATCCTTCTTGTAATACATCATTATGTAGGACTGTGTAGAATCCAAAACATAATGATATCCAGCTAAAATAATTGCTGTGTATATGTTCATGGGATTAAATGGACAATCATCGTTCGAAGCATTTGTCATATAGGTGAAAGAAGATTATATATTTTCTAGGAAATATATTTGCTAGGATCCTAGCAGGATCTTAGAATGTAGGCATTTCATTATCACTTACGAAAAGTGAAAAAGAGCCTCTGTATGCATGATTTGAAATAAAGAACTCTCAAATGATTTTGAAAGTAGAAAAGACATGGTCATTTAAATATCATGGGAAAGGTTTGGATTTGATTTCTTTTCAGCTGAAGATGTTGCAGGAGCGCCAAGACAGTCTCTTGTCCATGAAGAATAAATGCGAGAAGAAGCTGGCCATGGCACAGGCCAAGGAAAGAGCAAGTTAGTTTGACTTGTCCTTGTATTAGTGAACTGTAATGTTTCTTGTTACAGTATCAGCCATATTAAAATATGGTTTTCAAAATTCATTATGAAATATTCATTTGCTTGTCATTGACCTAACTTTTATTAAAGTATCTCTTGCTGCTAATATTGCTCCAATGTTTGCCCTTAGTGTTAATGCAAATTTAAAGGGTCCAAATATCATATCAGTAATAAATTATAGATGTTATTTTTTCTAGTCCTGACTCATGCTTAATTGCTTGTCTCCCTCTTCTATTCGAAAGTTAGTGGAGCACTTGAAATCCCTTGAAGTTCCCTTTCTTCAAAAAGAGGACGTATTATCACACTCGTGCACAGGCAGCCTCCCTTTCCTCTATATTTTGGCTCCAATATTGGTCACGTTTCCTTCTCCCAACAGGAAGGTTATGTGAGCTTCTTGGGTCCCTGTGCGGCACTTTTTTTCTCGTTCCTTCGGATTATTATGTAAATTTTCTCAACTTGTAATCATGGTTCATGCTTTGTTTACATTTTCATGAAAATTTGTTTGAGTCATAGATACTGGATTCTAGCATTCAGTCTACACTGAGTATGTCCATCCTCCACTGCGGTTTGTTCTTCCATTGTCTGCTGTAATATTTGTCAATATTTATCCCCTGAACAATATAATCAATATTTATTTGCCATTCTTGGACGTGCAAGAGACAAAATGAGTGGTCATGGTCATCAGTCATGTCTGATAAGGCTAATGATTGCGCTATGAACCGTGTGCTGATTACTACAGCAGATTTTTGTAATTCCATAGATGTGCCGGATCTGACTCAGGAGCATGACTCTGATTTGATGACGGATGCCTCACCAGCTAATAAGAGATCTATGATAAGGAAATCATCTGTGTTGCAGGCTAAGCAATCTAAACCATCTCCATCACAGAAGAAGACGACATCATCATCTACGAAAGATATTGTGGCAAAGCGCAGATATTTGATGAAATACCTATCCTATTTCCGGAGGTACCTCTCACCAACAGATTGCAACCTGCAGGACCCGGGCCAAGGACCTTATCTTCAACATCTATGCAGCATAAATCATTGAACGATTTTTTCGATGCAGACATTTTCTACAAAGGATGGCAACCCTACCAATACAGCGCACCTACATCATAGGCCAGGAGAGGCATCTGTATTCTCAGAAGAATACTCACCTCCTTTGAGATCTACACATTCAGTGCAGGATTTTGATCCTGGTCACTTCATGGACCAATCCACCCAATGCATGATGTCCTTTATAGATCAATGCTCTGCAGAAGTATGCCACAAAAGCACCTTTGTCGACTGTCATCGCTCATGAAGGCACATCTTACTCTCAAACCCATATGAATATTGAAGAGGACATGCATGAACGTTTATGTTCTTGTAGATCATCTCCACTGACAGTCTCTGCCTCATGCAGTGTGGAGACTTCCCAAAATGTCGGCTCAGCAGTAGTTCTCCAAGGAGGAGATTGTGATGTGATAATTATCAACATCACGAAGGAAAGGATTCTCTGTGCAGAAGATCTCTTTGTCATCATTAACAGAGTTATGCATCATCTACACCCAAGGATTTGGAAGCGCATACATCTATGCACAGGTACCTTTCATCGCATTAGAAATTGTCAACAAGGGGTCAATCTTCACGCATATACAGGAAGCCTTCGCCATATGCGCCCAGGGATTATTGGCTTGAAGAATCGCTCATAATGGGATATATGTTTTGAAGATGTGTGTAAGGAGTTACGTTCTGAGGATTAACACTTGGAGGATAAATGCAAGGATTCACACATGGAGGTTGCGTGAAGGGATGTTAATTACAATTATATGCCACCATACTTGTCGTCATGACTCCTTAGACACATTCTCGAATGTAGAAGCGGAAGTTATTTTCCCCAATGTAGGAGTAACTTTGTGTATAGCTAATGGATTTAGATTCTCCATCAAAGGAATCGAACTAAGCTTTCACTTGTAGGATGGTTAATGAGGAATTTGGTACAGTCACAGTCCCTCCCATCAATTCTATCTCTAAGGTATCAGACAGTCTCAGCATAGCCTTCAACAAGGCTGCAAAATATCAAAGCCAACATGTACCACCCTTTAACTCGAAAAGGTTTCCTCTATACCACAGGGAACCCTTCATGAAGGCTCTGGAGATTGACGAAGACTATAAACTTAAAAAGGACACTTGGATAAAATCTTATGAAGTGGATGACAAGAGGTTAGCTCAACCAGACACCATCACTCATCTTACCATTTATGGTCTGGCTAGATCTAGAACTATTAATGAAGCATTGATATCTAGATTCAAGAATTCAAGTTCAGAAGCAGACAGGATGAATTTGTCAGCTCTTCTGACACACAAGAGGGATCAACAATTTATATTGGAGCACCTTGCATCTACATCGTCAGGATTAACTCTTGAGAAGACAAGAACTTTTATCATCTTGCAAAATGGAGTGACAAATTCACCAAACCTTTACTTAGAGCCTCCTGGTCTACGCTTTCCTCATTTCCTCCACTGAAGATGGAAGTTGCTAGATCACTCACTCAGGAGTCCAGGGCAGTTATGATGATTAAGTCTATTGATACTTTGGCTACTGTCATCTGCCAGACTTCTCATAGTTACACCAACAAGTCAAAGTTCACAGGAGTTCAAAAGGCTAGAGACAACAAATATTCCAGCAGTAGAGGAGGTTGTGGTCCCTTTTGTCATACAACCTTCAACTGTGGGTGGAAGACTACAGAGGTACTGTGAAAACTGAAGAATACTACAGGATGACTTTGTATCTCAGATACTTCAGGCCGGATACAAGATACCACTAAATGCCACTCCACCACTTACCAGCGCACCACTGATGTTCACCTATGCTGTAGATCAGACTCAGAAATTGGAAGAAGCAATTATGTCTCTTCTAGACAAGAACACAGTAGAAGAAATAAAGCAAAGTCATCTCACACCAAGGTTTTATTTCCAAAATTTCCTTGTACCGAAGAAGAACTCATTTACAACATGAGGAGATTCAATCTTGATTATCTTTTCAAACCAGAACATTTCAAAATGATGCACCTTCCACAACTCACTGTGTTCGTCCACACGATTATATAGCCAGCATAGACCTATCAGGAAGCATACCTGCACTGCATCCACATTCAAGGAAGAACCTAAGATTTCTGTTCAGGGGCTGTCATTTTCAATGGCCTGTCCTACCATTGGGAATATTGTCAGTCCCTTGGTTGTTTATGCGGATAACAAGGCCTATAGTAACTATAGTAATTTGCATCGTCAAGGGGTACACAGTGCCTTCTATCTGGACGACAGGATTCAAGTGCAAGATGAAGTCAGTCAACTCAGACTTCACAATTAAACTACTAACTCAACAAGGATGGTCAGTCAATCTACTTAAGTCGGAATTAGAACTGAAACAGGATCTGCAGTTTCTAGGAACACAGTTTATCACACCCCTCACCCGCATAATGGTTCCAAATAATGAGTTTTGATCAAGATTCAAGCCGGAACATTGCAAGCGCTACTCCCTCCATTTAAACTTCGATATTAGCAATGCCTTCATGGACTGCTAACCTCAGCCCAGGCCATGACATGCAAGGGGAGGTTTCAATTTTGGCTGCTTCAACAGTGTGTGAATCTATATCTGACAACTCCACAGTGGCATATTGCATAACCAAGCAAGGATCAATGAGATCATGAAACCTGCTTCAACTGACACAGAAGACATAATTTTTACTTGCACTGGTCACAGCAGCCCAGATGTCAGAAATGCATACATTGGATATTGTGCAAACTGTTCGACTCCACAAATCGTGATGTGGTTCACTTGGGAATTCATTGCTAAAAATCATTTGCCAGGACAACCTGATAGACAGTTTCATATTCCAGTGTTATCTACCTTTCCTTAGACCACATGATACACAGGATTTATCTTTGTGTCTAGTTAAAACTGTCAAGTCTTATTTACAGTGGACACAAACAATGTGGCGGAAATTTAAACGTCTATTTATTACGTTGTCTACAGAGACATCTGCGGAAATCTCATGAACAACAATTTCAGTCTGGATGAAAACTGTTATTTTGCGAGCATATAAAGCAGCAGGACTTGAGCCACCATGAACCTCCAGTCCACACGAAGTAAGAGCTCTGATATCTACGCTTGCTTTACATGGAAATTGCTCAATTACAACAATCATGGAGGGCTGTTTTTAGAAATCAGATACAGTGTTTGCAAATCACCATCTCAGACATTGCAAGAGAGGATTCAGGCATTCACCAATTCAGCCCTCTTGTAACACAACAGTTAACAGTACCTCATAGGTGCTGAAAATAGCTCACCCTTAACACTTGACTCGTTGACTGTCAATGAACAAGATAGGTGGTTGAGCGTCCATGCGCACATTGGGACAGATTTGGATAATTTGTGGTTCATGGCTTATAACTTGAACACATCTAGCACTACGTTACGATATACATATATAATTAGCAAGATGTTAGTTAAATGACCACTCATATAGGTGAGAATAATTTGACAGTGTGGCTCCCCAATATACCAGTTGGACCTTGGAAGACATAGGAGAATTACAGTGCCATTATAGTTCCCTGGGGGGGATATTCAGAACATTTGAAGGAAGAATGAATCCAAGAAGTGGCATAACCCACCACCATATCCATCGGATACTGTAAGCCATTAAGCATGAGTCAGGATAAGGGAAAATGTGTAATTTCCTGAATAAAATTGATATTTTATACTTATCCTGGCTGCTGAGGTCAACCCTCCAAACCTCCCCTTCATGGCACTTTGATTTCCCTGCAAATCCTTGTGTTTGGGCTATGCTTTTTCGGAGAGAGTGGCAAATATGGCCGTTCATGTGACCAGTAATGGCGCCAAAACATAGAGGAAAGGGAGGCTGCCCATGTGCGAGTGTGATTGTACATTCTCTTTTTGAAGAAAAGGAACTTCAAGGGATTTCAAATGTTCCACTAACTGAAGAAGCGAAGAGGGAGACCAGCAATTTAGTATGAGTCAGGATGAGTATAAAATATCAATTTTTAATCAGGAAATTACATATTTGAACATGTGGATGCATGGTGTTGTAGTTGCAGACCCAGAGGCATTTGTAGCAACTGTATCTAGTTTGGCTCGTCCTGAAGAGGCTGAAGCCAAGTCAAACATTGTGGGCTACCCTGAGTCAGAGACAGAGGAAGATCCTAACGGTGAAATTCTTCCCAAAGAGCTGCAGGAGCTGCGTAGACATCTGACAGTCCTCAAAAATGAACTGAAGGCACAGGTGTGTGATTTCATTTCTGTTTAAATGTTTGTTCTTCAGTGTTACGGCATGTAAATACCGCATGGAAATTATTAAATTATGATGATCTGCGGGCTCACCGTAAGTGACACTTATCGTTTCAGCCCAGTGACAGTGTAGATGACGCTGAACCATCAGTTGTTGCTGTTGGGGAGCAGATCCTCAAGGATAAACTGCGAGACTTGCAAGACAAGAAACAACGAATGGACAGTTTATTTAGAGAATTGCAGGGATTGCAGTCTGTCAGGCTTGATCTGCTCAATGGTAATTGGTTCCCCAACAGTGTTTTCCTAAGAATTCAGTCAGAATTTGTGAATCCTTCTGATTGTTTGTATGCAGATGATTGTGAGTTTGCATTGCTGAAAGTTCTTAAGGATGCCATTGTCATGTTAATCAATAACAATAAAACAGTGCATGCATATTAGTACTTACATTATTTGTTTTGTTCCATTTTACAGAATCAAATATGAGGGAAAGGCCTCTAGAGCAGATACCTATTCCTGAATCCTTGCCTGATGCGCCTGACCTTGATGTCAGTACTATTTCACCTCAGGGCGCACAGCAGTTGAGAGAAGCACAGGACAAATTGGGGTCAGTAGACACATTTTAGGTATACTGCCTTTCAAAACAAAGTCAGCTATTGATGGACTGTGAGAGTTATTCTTTTTCATAGTGATCGTCCTTAGGGTACATATATGCATTTTCTGCTGCCGGAAAATGTCACGTGACAGTTGTAACAATGTTTTAATAAAAGATTGTACAATAAAGAAAAAGTCTTTTTTGTTCATGATATGGCCCCTCGCCAGGTGGCGTCAGCCCTCTGCCGCGCATGCGCAGGCAACCAGGTAAGCATCCAAGCCTGTATCATCATTCCTTCTGCTGTCACCGTTTTGTGTGGACATGCTGGAAAAAGATAAGAGATTACAAGTTGAACTCCGAGATGACTGAATCTCCCTCTGCTGTATGTATGGTTTATTCGTTCATCTAGAAAGAAAAGAACGTTTATTTAAACAGGGGTTCACTTGTTTTTGTCTGTGACTAAAGTTGTGTTAGCGCTGGCTTTCCCGTGGGCTACACACGTGTTGCTTTCCCATGGCAGGAAGTAGGCGTCCTCGCATGTGGAATATTGCGTCTTGTACCAACTATTTCAAGGTGTGGGTATTCACGTAATTTTCAATGTTTTGTAGGTGATATTTCGTACTCTTTGTACTAATTGTAATGCTATTAAAGTTATTTTTTCAATAAAAAAATAAAAAACAAGCTATTTGCTGCGATGCTCACCATTCGCTTATGCCTAGCAATTGGCTTTCATGCGTTTACGGCGTGTATGTCATGTGGGACGAATATCCTGGCCCAGGATAGGCATACTAAGTGCCTCTGCTGTTTAGAGAAGGGTGGCCACAACCCTGAGGTCTGCAAACTTTGCAAGGGTTTCTCCCCCCGGGCCAGAAAACGGAGGGTGGAGGACTTCCTTTTTATAAGGAGTTGCACTAGGGGAGGGGAGCGTTCGGAGCTTCCCCCGTCCAAGTCCAAAAAGGCTGCGCATGCTAAGTCTCAATCTAAAAGTAAGCCTCAGTCGACTACTTCGCAATCTGCCCCTTCTTCCTCTTCTGCCTCTGGTTTCGATATGAATTCTATATCCCAGTTGTGGAAAGTCCCTCGTCCATGAGTCCGTTGGAGGTCTCTGGCAGGAGTTCCTCACGCACACTGGGCGGGGGACATAGAGACTGGGGGGAGGATCGCTGGGCTCTGCTCGCTCTGCTAGCCTCAAGGCATCAGTCGACCCGTTGCCTTTAGCTTTGGGTCTGGACCCCTCGGCTACCCCAGAGAGGGATGGTTCGCTCTCAGTCCCTCTCTCAGTCTTGGTGCAGGGTCCATTGAGGATTCCTGGGGTTCCGGTCCATGTGTCACCCCTCCCCATGATAGCGGAGGACTCGGTTCTGTCCGAGCTTCCTCCTGCGTCTCAGGACCGGGGTTCGGACGGTGTTAGCTCGGTGCCTTGAGTGGAAGGTACCGTGAGCTCTTCCTTTCCCACTGTTGCTGTTCGCTTGTCCTCCAGGTTGGGGTGTGGTTCCTCTTTCTGAGGGGATTCTGCCTCAGCTTTGGGCTCGGACGTCAAGGCTATGTATGTTGGGGAAGTGGAGGAGCCCAAAGGAGCTTTCCGCTTTTCCCCAGCCTTGCGGGAGGGAGGCCTTGCACAGGCTATTCCCCAGGCCGCAGTCCCGACCAGCCGTCCGGACTTGACTGAGTTCCGCCTGCCAGACGAGGCTGTTGCAGCTCCGCATTCTCCCCTCTCTGGTACCCGCCTTCTGCTTTGACCTGCCTGAGCTTCTGAGGCATTACCAGCTGGGGGATGACTCTCTCTTTCTTGTGCCGGTGGTGGACGAGTGCGTGTTCACCTCGGTCGCCCTCGGCTGCCAACCAAGGGCATTTAGTTCCACCTTTTACCCAGTCAGGAGCCCCCCTGTGGCAGGCATACCGGACGTATGAGGAGGTCTGTTGGAATGCCATGCAGCAGGTGCGGGTGGTGGTTCATGCGGCTTACCTCTCTTCATTACAGCCCTGGAGACGGGGACGTCAGTTATTTGAGGTGCAGGCCCACCTGACGCGCGATTCCTTGCGATCAGCGGCGTCAACGGTGATGTGCGCAGTCATGGGGATGTGCAAGCTGTGGCTGTTGATGTCGCGGTACTCGGCGGCTACACAGCAGACCTTGCTGGCCCTTCAGCTGGGGGCGACGTTTCTGGGGGCGCAGCAGGTCATTCAGGAGGCTGCAGCGGCTGCGACGTCTTTTAAAGACTCGAAAGACTTGCTGGAGCAGCCACGGGTTTCGCACTCCCGTAGCGAGTTCCTCTTCCGGGCCTCTGGGATTTTACTCAACGTACTTCCTCGTTCCCAAGAAAGATGGCGGGTTCCGTCCCATTCTCAACCTCAAGGGGTTGAACCGCATGTTAGAGGTTCCGTCCTTCAAGATGGAGACGCTTCGCTCAGCGATCTCCGCTGTTCAGCCCGGCGATTGGCTTACATCAATGAACCTGAAGGACGGGTAACTTCACATGCCAATACACCCGTCGTTCAAGCAGTTTCTCTGACGAGGTGTGTTGAAGATGCTCCCCATCGCCATGGCCCCAATGGTGTTCACCAAACTCATTATAGTGTCAGCTTCTCTGGCCAGGTCACAAGGAAGGCGTTGTCACCCTTACCTGGACGACTGACTGCTCAGTGCGCTATCTCAGCCAGCGAGTCTAGACTCTACTCATGCAGTGATAGAGATTCTAGTTTGACTGGGGTGGATCATCAACCTCAAGAAATCCGACGTGGTACCCACCCAGGACTTGGTTTTCCTTGGGGCGCGATTCACAACGAATCAGGGTCTTGTCTCTTTGTCGCCCGACCGAGTCAGCAGAGTACGAGAGATGGTGTCTTCCTTCCTCTCACAGCCCCATACCCCGGCGCAAACTTGGCTCATGCTCCTGGGTCACATGGCGGAGACCGTCTCTGTGGTATGACGGGCGCGGTTGAGGATGCGACCCATACAGCAAGCTTTGGCGAGTCTGTGGGCTCACTCAGAGGATCTGGAGAAGTGTCTCACAGTTCCCGGGTGGTTTGTCTTCTCACCTTCAGTGGTGGACCGATGTCGGGAATCTCTCCAAGGGGGTCCTCTTGTAGCTCCCGATGCCAGCTCTTACAGTTCAAACCGATGCGTCCCTCGTGGGCTTGCAGGGCATTCTGAGAGCTGTCTGGTTGGTATTCGAGCGCTTTCTGGATCATGTCAGGGGCCAGGTGGTTCATCTTCAGATTCATCTTCATCCTGAAGCAAGGCAGCACGGTGTCCCAAGCACTCCCTTGGGAGACATGGGATTTCCTCCTCTGGTGTGACAAGTACAACTGTCAGGTGATTCCGGTTTACCTCCCGGAGCTGAAGAATGTGCGAGCCGGATCCTGGCCCCACACGAGTGGATGCTCGATCGGCAGATATTCGGAGTTATCTCCCAGTTGTACGGATCGTTCAGGTGGATCCACTTCCCCTGATTCCCTGTGTGCTCCCAGCTGTCCATTCAACCAGCTCGGCTGCTAGTGTTACTGGCACTGCTAATTCTCAGGTTTCTGGTTCAACCTCCTGTTCTATTACCTTTGCGACCAGACATTCTCACTCAGAATGGTGTGCCACACCCCAATCCACGGATTCAGTGGGTGGCTTGGCCTCTGTCAGGTATAGCCTCGAGGCACGCAGAATTCCTGTGGCAGTTGCAGACAAAATTCTAGCTTCGAGGCGGGATTCGACAAACGTTCAGTATGAGGATAGGTGGTCCCGCTATGCGTGCTGGTGTTCATGTAGGGGGATTGCGGATCCCTTTTCTGCGGATTTAGTCCGAGTATTGGAGTTCTTGCAAGTTTGTTTGGAAGAGGGCTTTGCGGCTTCGACCATTCGCGGCTATTTCCACCGCTATTTTCACCTTTCACACCCCTGTCGATGGTCCTCTTCTGGGGCAGCACCTCCTTGTCCAGCGCTTTCTAGCTGCAGTGGATCGGGTGCGACCTCCTGTGAGGTGAACTAGCCCACCTTGGGACTTTTCAGTCGTGCTTGATTGGCTGTCTGGTCTCATTTTCTGACGTCTATCGGCTATTTCTATTCAGCTGATAATGTGGAAGGCTGTATTTCTTTTTGCGGTAACATCTGGGAGAAGGGTTGGTGATTTACATGCCATGTCGGCAGACCCGGCGCTGACAGTGTTTCACCTTGACTGTGTCGGTATTCACCTCCCGGATACTTAACCGTCGGAAGATCGATCACGCTTTCCATGTGACAGCTCCTATCAAACTTCCCATTCTCACCCAGCCTTCTACATCAGGGACCTCTGGAACGAGCACTTACCCGTTGAATGTCCGTAAGACCCTCAAGGTCTATATCAAACGAACACAAGGGATCCGTACGGGTACCCTCTGTTCTGCTGTTACGGTGGCGGGAAGGCTTGGTTGCTGGCTAGCAAACAGACGCTATCTCGCTGACTAGTTATATGTGCGGCGTATCAGGCCAAGGACAAGCCTTCCCCTGAGGGGTTGAAGGCTCACTCAGGCAGGGCAGTAGCAGCTTCCAAAGCATTCGCATCAGCACTGCCCATTGAAGAGATTTGCTCCGCGGCCATTTAGAGCAGGCCGGGCACGTTTATCAAGCATTATCAGCTTGATACACATTCCCGTGAACGTGGAGGGTTTGGCTGTACTGTTCTCTCCAGTGGAGAGTGTTCTGCCACCCTGAGTGAGTCTTGGTTCATTGACAGGTGACGCTGATGACATACTATATAAAAGTTCATATCTCCACTTTGATCATATCCCACGACTGCGATCTAGATTGATTTTGTTGTCAGTCTTTGCTGGGTTTTCCCCTTACGGTGCTCTCTATGGACATCATGATGTGGGCGGGGTTTTCTTTGCACTATTGACAGTCGATCCCCTGCTACATGCCTCTCGCAGATGCTACTCAGGAGTTGACAGGTGAGAACTTTTTTTAGTGAGTTATTTTCATGACTTATATCGCCCTAATTGAGTACTGTACCAGAATTCCCTCCTCCCTAGCCTCCAGTCTTTGGGAGTCTGAGCTCATGCATATATGTACCCCAAGGACGATCTCTATGAAAAAGAATTAGACAAACCTGTAGAGGTTTCCAATTCTTTGAAGAGAATCGTCCTTGGGGTAGGGCCACCCACCTCCCGGCAATTCTGTTCATTGATTTATATATCAGCAGAAGGAATGATGCTACGGGCATGGATGCTTACCTGGTTGCCTGCGCATGCGCGGCAGAGGGGTGACTGCACGTGGTGAGGGGGCGTATAATGAGCAAAAAAGACTTTTTCTTTATTGTACGATCTTTTATTGAAATATTGTTACAACTGTCACATGACATTTTCCGGCAGCAGAAAATGCATATATGTACCACAAGGATGATTCTCTTCAAAGAATTGGAAACCTCTACAGGTTTGTCTAAATTTATGTTGAGGAATGATTTTGTCTGTGTAGTAGTTTGATTTTCATTGCTTCTTTTAACACTTCAGTAAACTGCGTGAAGTTCGTGAGCGGTTGAATCAGCTTCGAGACTTGGTGTCCTATTACCAGACCGTGAAGGGAGAAGGTGATGGAGCTGGTGGTGAAGGGGCAGAACAGTCTTCAGCAACAGCATACAGTGATTATGGGGCAGACATGGATCCAGAAGCTATGCTGCAACAGTGAGTTGGTGACACCTTTGGAAGTTTAGATCTTCAGTAATCCATGTTTGTAGAAGTGAGATTTGTCTGGTGACAATGAGTGACCTAACCATATACACTATGACTGATTTTACAAATGTATTACATCTTGATGGCATAATTGTATGTACTGTAGTACAGTGATGTGTATCAATATTTCTCATTACATGCAAGAACCTAGTGGTTTAAGCATTCTGTTGTCACACAGAAGACCTTGGTTCAATCCCTCTTATTCCTTTGTGATGACTATTTCCAGTTTCTACTGCTGTTATACTGCTGTATTATTGCCTGAAGTGGCATGAAACCATATTCACTCACCCACTCACTCTCATTAGGTTGGTGCAGTAGTGTTACCTAGTGGTTCAACCACTATCTTGTCATGTTTAAGACCCATTCATTTTCTTCATGTACGTACAATGTGCACCAGTTTTTGGCGTCTTCCACTCTGATATTAATGGAATATTGCTCAAAGTGGTGTGTAACCATACCCACTCACTCACTCACTGTGATTAAGTAATTAATTTTTAACTTACTTACCATAGGTCTTATGCACATTACCTCAAGCTTCACTAAAAAGAGATCAGACAGTCGTTGATTTTTCATTCTCTAGAATGGCTACCACATGTATCGACGAAAGCACATGAACAGAAATGATATGACCTCCCTGCCCGCGTAAGCGTGGCTTATCCAAAAATTCACTTTTACTTCAAGCATCTTACGAGTTAGACGTTTTTGGTTTTCGCTTAGTTGACAACTTACTGATACCTTATCTGTATTAAAGTTGTTAGCTGTATCGGGTAGGTATGTATTTATAACTCTTTCTCTTCTATTGGTGGGTGAAGAAGGAATTACATTAACTTCACCTACCTTGTGTTTCTCACTTTGGTGTGGGGTGTATTTCCCACGTCGTTAGTATCCATCTGCTTGGTTTTTGTGGTGTTTCATAGTCTTATATGTCTGTTTCACCATAATGTTCTTGCTTGCATGTTTGTCATATTATGTCCTATTTTTTGCTTATTTCAAGCTCTTCTTGACACAGTGGGAGCAGCCATTTTGGCTGTTTGCTGTCTACTGTCCTGCCCATTCCTTTTGCAGTAGTGTTTTATGTCTTTATTTAGGGGTGTTTTTCTGTTGGTGTTTACATGCTATTTATGTTTCACTTTTTCGTGTTTTACAGCTTTGTGTGTATGACACACAGTTTTGTTGTATCTGCAAAGTGCAAAAGTGTGCAAAGGACCTCATCCCAGTTTCATTATTTATCGCTGACTTTAAAGCATTTCTCGTTTGCGGAAGAGGAATATTCGTCTTTGGGCTCACACTCCTCTCTGCCACAGACACAGGACAACCGTTCCCCTCCAATGACAGCTCAGGCGCCTAACCAAGGCCTGCCCCCAAACGTCGGTACTCATTGGATGCCTTTGTTGAGCCTGATGCCTCTTCTCATCTGGAAGTACAGAAGCTACTATGGACTCCCCTTTTGCCAACAGCAGTGACTACTCAACCTGGCCATTCCAACACCGACGCCAACGCTGACTTCTACCTTGTCTGCTGTGGTTCCAGCGCCGACACCTATGGCTCCTCCTGCTGACGTTGAGACTTGCTGCATAAACCAGCACCAAAGCCTATGCTGATGCTGTTAATTACGCTGACGCTGACGCCGTTTGTTGACTATCATATTCCAAGGGTAGCTCCTTCCTCTACTGTTTCTCGTGAAGAGGATTTACAACAGCAGTGCCTGGCATCTGCAGGATGAGCGTTCAGCTTCAGCTCACCCAGGTCTCGTTGCCTATCGAGGAGTCTATGCCTTAGTCGCTTCCGCCAATTAGGTCTAGGTCTCACTCTTCCCATTGTTCTACAGATAGGGAGAGATGTTCCAAATCCCCAAATCATGTGTAGTGTCATTGTTGGTCCCGGTCAAGGTCGTATCCTTGCCAGTTGCCACAATGCCTATGTTCACGTTCCCTGGATGTTACAGTTCTTTGAAAGAGCCTTGGTCGTGTTCCGTCCTTCAGCGCCCAACGCCTATACCTCAAGTCAGTGACATGATGTGCCTACTGTTTCATGGGATGAATCAAAGGAAAGCTGTTTCTCCCCATATTACAACGAGGAGATGCTAGAGGAGACAGATGATGGGGGCAATTACCTTTCCCCTGCGTGGTCTATGATTGAATTGCCAACAGGTTGCCTGATTTGCCCATCGCCGTCTTTTGGTACAAAAGTATGATCCGAAGGATAGTAGGCTTTCGCCAGAGTTGCTTTTACCCCTTCACCCGATGGTGGCTGATGCTGTTGCCTCCCTGGATGCAGATTTTGCGAAACTATCACTCAACTTGGCAATCAAGGTTCCAGAGTCATGCAAGGATGATTATAAGATTCATAGCTTGGATTCAGCTGACAATGGAGCATGGTGAATCCCTGAAGCAGATATCCAGCTCTTGTCAGTCCTCTGGTCATGTGCAGGATTCGAAGATGATAGCGATTGATATGGAACTTAAGCAAATGTTGACCCATTCAGCTTTGACATCTGCGACATCCGTGGCAGTCTGGGATTCAACCGAAGATCGAGGAGGATTGACCATTTGTGGCCCTTCGAATACTTTGGCCATGACAACCATTGCGCAGTGCTCTGTTCACCTGGACCCATGTATGTGACAAGAAGAATTCAAAAGGAAGCTGCTGAGAGCCCCTTTCTGCCTTTCATGACAAGACATCTAAGGGCAGAGGGAAGGGCTGATGCGTTCCGATAAACCATCCATGTGCGGGAGGGGAGATCACATCACTTAGCCATTCTAGAGAATGGCGAATCAACGACTGTCTGATCTCTTTTAAGTGAAGCTTGAGTTACTATGTGGGCTTGTCCCCCTTAAAGCCCTGTGTTTGATTACCCACATGGTAGTTACAGTACAGTCGAACCCTGTTTATCAGAACGGTTTGGTTTCACTCGAAAATCGTCCGGGTACTGAGACATCCATTTAACTGGATCAAACAAGCAAAACGTGAAAAATAAGTGAAAGCAAAAAAATTTCATCTAGGTATATCAATAAATCAACAGTCAATAGTGGTAACAGTGAATCATCATAACATATAAGTGTACTGATTATACATGCAAAGCTGAATGCAGATTACCATTTGTCAGGTTGTCTCGGACGTAATCATGTAGCGTTTGGAGCTTCTGATGGTAAATTAGATGAAAAACGAAAATCAATGGTTAAAAATTTCTATTTTACCAATTGTATGGGTTTTTTTTTTTAATTTTAAATGCCCTAATCACATATGACATCGCGTCGAACTTGTGCTGTCTGCAGAAAGTAAACTTCCAGAAGTTATCACATGACTTAGATCATGTGGCAGGCTTTTTTTAACTTGCGTCGTGGCAGATAGGAGTTGTCAATGTATATGTGTTATACATAGTACAATTATAGTGTAGTTTACCTTAATCCTACTTAACATGTGTTTTCTTTAAAGAAGAGATGTTCTGACGTGTGCCAAATCCTAATGAACAACCCGATGACGTGTGTCACTAGTGTTTTGCTAACTAGTCAATTCACACCAAATGCCTTCCGATAGATTAAGAATGAAATTAAAAAGTGCGGTAAAAGGTGTTGACGTGACAAATGCACGTTGTAAAGATGGAAATCTATGGGAATGGTTTGAAAATTCGCCGTCCAGGTCCGGAAGTGTGGGGTCTTCTTAAGTGAGTACAATTATTGAACATAAGTTTTGTTTCTCGTAAAAATCGTCCGGAAGGCAGGGTTTCCTGATATGTGGGTTCCGAGTAAACGGGGTTCGAGTGTATGTGAAACACATTTCTGGTGTCCCCTGCTTTGGTATTGCTGCAATATTGCTAAAGTCGGAGTAAACCCAACTCACTCAGGTGAGATATGTTTTGTATGTCATGTGTATCTGTTGTGATAGACTACTACAGCAAGTTGGTCCTGACAGAGGTGATAGAGGTGGCCGAGCTATGACAGCAGAGTCGGCTAGCAGTTTTGGAGCTGGTCAGACGCTTGTCAACCTGCCACCAGGGCCAGCTCAAGAGGAACACTCAGATGAAGAGAATGCATCAGATTCAGAGTCAAACAAAGAGTCTCAGCTGTCTAGTCTTGGGCCATGGGGGGATGACCCTGAAATACAGGAAAAAGTTCAGTAAGTGAAGTTGACATTTCACAGGTATTTTAATTTGTAAACAAGTATTAATGTTAACTGGTTGTGATGGACCGCAAGACCACTGGTTATCTTGTACTAGGTGTCAACACTGTTAGTTTGTCAAACCACTGATGTGTAACTGTGCAGAGTTGTCTCCCTTATTAGTGGGTTCTGGATAATCAGCCCTCTTTGCACACAAAGTAGCAGTAGCAAAAGCAGATGCTTCCTAAACCCTGCAATACATAGCTTCTGTATTGCTTGAAACTTATACTCCCCTCACTCAGTTGTCAATATGTCATAAGTCTGCATAAAATGCTTCCACTGTTTAACTTTTGGATGGTTCATTCAGTTTTTAGATATACAGGGATTTGCGATAAGAAAAAGGCTGGTTGTAATGCATGACCAAATGGATGGGGGGACTTGGTCACTGTCATCATACAAGGATGTGAATCATTTGCTAACAATATCAGTCACTGAATCATCTGGTTCTTATTCAGTTATGTACAGGTTTTTAATTTACTGGGTGTGGTAATAAAACTGTAATACTGGCAATGTATCATTAACCCCAGCCCACTTGAAGCAAGTGGAGGAATGCTTGATATTTTCTCATTCTCCTTAAATCTCTGTGAGTCCTGTACGTACACTTAGTCTGTGAGGATCTATTTAATGTAGTTTCAAATAAATGTGATGCATTTGCTTTCTATCCTGTGCCCAGGAAGTTGCGTGCTGCTAAAGAGAAGCTGCGTCAACTTCAGGATATTGTGGCAATGGTGCAGCAGTCTCCCAGTGGTGCCCCAGATATACCAAATGCTGTGATGGAGCTGGCTGTCAGTGAAGAAGGTGAAGTCATCCCCCAAGCTGCTCAGATGAATGACCAAAACATGTCTGTCAGTGAAGGAGAGATCCCTACACAAGACAAACACTCACAGTAAGTATCTTCCAGGAATTGTTTGGATGTTCATGTTGTTTGAACTTTACCTGAATGAAATTCTGCATCTATGAGCTTTGTTTTGAATATTTGTTTAGATCATCTGATCGATCTGGTGATAATACATGCACAAAGAGCAATTGAGTAAGTAAACTTACCCATCATGGTTTTCAAGGCTCGAATGACGAAAACCGATGCCCACCAGAAGGGTATTTTAAGATCATGTTCAATTGTTTGCCATGGTTGTCAGTTATGTTCTTCTTGTTGTAAGCTTAGTTGAGTTTATTATGAACATCTGTTTCAGAAGTGAAGAAGCAAGACAGTTCTCTACAATTGAGCAGCAGAGAGAAGAACTGCTGAGTTTGCGTGAAGAGCGAGAGAGACTGATGGCTGTCCACTCAGCACTTCAGAGTCTCCAAGAGCAGTTCCAGTTGGCGGTTTGTATTGTGATCAATGTGCAAGATTTGCACAAATATTAGACTCTCTGGTAATTGTCGATTAGATATTTCCTTACAAATTCCTTGAAATTTATAAAAGGCCTAAATAGTATCTGGAATATGTCAGCAAAGAAAATGGATGTATGGTTTATAGAGTAGTAATGTCCCAATTATCAGTTTGAAAACACATCTGAATCTTACTTTTAACCTACAAAAGTGGCTGGTCTTACCCTGAAAAGACTTTTAGTCATGTGACTCTTTTTTTCCCCAACCAAGAATTGCCCTCCTCATGAAATGTCTTTGAATCACTGTTGATTGTCTTTAGGAGACATCATCCTTTATCTTACCTCGCACATGAATGTCGCTTTCTGGCTGGCAGAGCGCTTTTCTGTTATTTTCAGTGTACCCCGCTTAAAATGCACAAGATTTTATGAGGACTCTTAAGTTGATTCAGATCTGTGTATTGTTCTATGTTTTTATTGTTTTCCTTGTAAATAAGAGACGAAGGCAGAAATGCTGATAACTACCTTTGTCGTTCAGAGTTGTCTTGCATCAGTCGTGGCATCATGCTGCATGGCAACTTCCTATAAATTATGAAATCATTGCATGGTATTTCTTTTTGGTTTGCTATTTGTTGCTACAATACTCTTCCCCTGCATATTCTAAATGTATTGATCCGTAGTAGTAATGATTAGACGGCTGGATGTTGGAATATTTCTGAAAATGCTTTGTAGTGTTTACATTTCAAACAAGCTCAGTCTTTCGAGCACACCATTCGTTTTCACACACAATATCTTTTTTGTTGGTTTATCTAGACAGTTGGTATAGGTGACACAGACAATTTGTAATCTAATTCTGAATTGAATTGGGAATTCAGCGATGCATTTGTGGATGCTGACCATGAACAAATGTTTGTAATTTGTGTCTCAACACTGGCCCTAGCGAAACATGATTCTGTAAACACTACTGTATCCAGTATGGTGGACAGTGCACTTCAGCGTTCGTGTAAGTGTATTTTCGAAAACATCTCATCAGATTAAGGGTTCATTGGCAACTTTTCAGAATTATTATGAACGGTTACATGAAAACTTTATATTAATGATCATTAATATGTTATTTTGAAATTCAGTAATCCCAGTAATTATCAGATTTATTACAAAAAATACAGCAAATAATGCTGTGAATCACGAGTTCATCTTGTGTCCATTTGTTTTTTTAATTAGAGTGCAATTCATCGGGGAAATTTTGACTCAAATGGACTGTACAGATTTTTGTCTGTCTTATTTTTTCCATTAAAACAATTCGCTCTCAAAAGTGAGGGTTGAGCTTCCTTCCTTTCTGGAGCACCACTTGAACCGTTCAATATCTTTCCACAGAACTGGCAGATTTATAAGTCAGATCTTTTAGTGTTGTCTTTTGCTATTTACAGATTTTTGGCATATATGTCTTTCATGATTTCAATGGAGATGAAATAATAGAGAGAAACAGAACGTTTATTTAAACCAAGATTTAACTTCTTGTCTGTGACTGAAAGTTGTATTAGCGCTGGCTTTTCTCCCTCTGGGCCCAGAATAGGAGGACGGCAGATTTCTTTTATAAAGAGTTGCGGGAGGCTGGAGGGGAGTTGTTGGGACTTCCCCCGTCCAAGACTAAGAGAACTAAGCATGATAAGACTAAAGACCTTAAGTCTAAATCTAGCAAGTCTAAGTCAGTTCCCACCTCACAGCCTTCTTCTTCGTCTACTTCTGGTTTCGATATGACACTTATCACCCAGTTGTTTCAGCAGCACATGGACTCAGTGAAGTCCCTCGTCCACGAGTCCAGACGGAGAGTCTGGGGGGCAGATCAGGGGCTCTGCTCGCTCTGCTGGCCTAGAGATGTCTGTCGATCCGTTGCCTTTGGCTTTGGGTCCGAATGCGTCAGCTACCCCAAAGAGGGAGGGTTCGCTCCCAGTCCCTCTTTCAGTCTTGGCACAGGGTCCGTTGAGGATATCCTGGGGTTCTGATGGGACAAGTTCGGCAACTGGAGTGGAAGGTGCCTTGGGCTCTTCCTTCCCCACTGTGGTTCAATCTTCCGCTGGGTCGGGGTATGGGTCCTCTTTCCGAGAGGATTCCGCCTCAGCCTCAGGTTCGGATGTCGAGGCTATGGACGTAAGGGAAGCTGAGGAGTCCGAGGGAGCTGTTCTCTTTACCTCGGCCAGAGTAGAATAGGCCTTCAGCAACCCATGCTTGCCATAAGAGGTAACTGTGCTTGTTGTAAGAGGCGTCTAACTGGATCGGGTGGTCAGGCTCGCTGACTTGGTTGACACATGTCATCGGTTCCCAATTGTCTAGATCAATGCTCATGTTGTTGGTCACTGGATTGGCTGGTTCAGACTCGATTATTTACAGACCGCCGCCATATAGTTGGAATATATTGCTGAGTGCGGCTTAAAACTAAACTCACTCACTCACTTACCGCCTGACGCTTTCCATGTGACAGCTCCTATCGAACTTAAGACTCTCACCCAGCCTTCTATATCGGGGACCTCTGCAATGAGCACTCACCCATTGGATGTCTATGAGACCCTCAAGGTCTATATCAAACGAACACAAGGGATCCGTACGGGTACCCATCTGTTCTGCTGTTATGGTGGTGGGAAGGCTGGTCTGCTGGCTAGCAAACAGACAATATCTAGTTGGCTAGTTTCGGTCATCTGTGCTGCATATCAGGCTAAGGGCAAGCCTCCCCCTGAGGGGTTGAACGCTCACTCGGTCAGAGCAGTAGCCGCTTCGAAAGCATTCGCATCGGCACTGCCCATTGAAGAGATTTGCCCTGCTGCTATTTGGAGCAGGCCTAGCATGATACACACGTGAATGTGCACGGTTTGGCCGTACTGTTTTCTCAGTGGAGGGTGTCCTGCCACCCTGACCGAGTGAGTCTTGGTTCCTTGACAGTTGACGCTGCTGATATACTGCATATACAGTCGGGCCGCGTTTATCCGAACACTTGTGTTTTTATTGAAATTGTCCGGATAAGCGAATTTTCGGATATCTGAATCACGGGCCATATGTATATGAAACGTACAAAGAAACGAACATAGTAGGCATCAGACACAATCTTTATTGATTACGGTACATATAAACAAATATCAGTGCATACAATGTCTCATACCTGTTCATGCAGTTATGCTCACTTGAAGAAATCAGTCATAGCCTTTTGCACTGATTGTATAGACAAGCGAGAGGAGTTTCGTCGGTCAGTTCGTCACTGTCGACATTCACAAGATCATCAACAGTAACAGTCACAGTTGCAACTTGTGCACAGGATCGTAGTACATCGTGAAGTTCCGACAAGGCCACGTCGACATGTGGATCCTCATTTGATTGGATAATATCCACATGACGAAAGCTGTTAGCAATTGTCTTTTCGCTCACAGCTGTCCAGGCTTGCTTGATCATCCGGATTAATTAATTATAGTGACCAACAAATTGACACGCCTCAAAATTAACACAGTGTCACCTTGCTACTCAGAGGTAATTAATCTTCTCACGCTTCAAATACCGCGGAGTTATTTGTTACATCACGTGAGGCCCTCAGTAATTGCATGTGTAAACATACAGGTGCTCAGCCATCCGGATATATGAGACAAAAATGCTCATAATTTAGTGTTTTGTCTGTGAAAATGACTGTACGTTTACGGAAACCGGATTTCCGGATATGTGAGTAATTTTGCAACGTTGTGAATTCGTTTTAAGGAATTTTCGGAAGGCGAGTTTTCCAGATATCTGAGGTTCAGATAAATAGGGCATGACTGTAGGTGCATATCTCCACTGTTGACATATACCACGACTGCGATCTAGATCGATTTGTTGTCAGTCCTTAGTTTGGTTTTCCCCCTTACGGTGCTCTCTATGGAAATCACAATGTGGGCAGGGTTACTTTTGCACTTTTGACAGTGCTATTTATATCATGCTTAGCTCTGAGGTCAGTATCGGTGCGGTTGCTGGCTGTTGGTCCCCTCCCATAATGCCTCTCGCAGAAGCTCACCGGGAGTACTCAGGTGAGAATTTTTGCGTGAGTTAATTTACGTAATTACTATCGCAATAATTACGTATGGTACCAGAATTCCCTCCTCCCTAGCCTCCGGTCTTTGGGAGTCTGAGCTTATGCATATATGTACCCCAAGGACGTTCTCTATGAAAAAGAATTAGACAAACCTGTAGAGGTTTCCAATTCTTTGAAGAGAATCGTCCTTGGGGTAGGGCCACCCATCTCCCCGCAATTTTGTTAACTGATTTATTCAGCAGAAGGAATGATGCTACGGGCTTGGATGCGCGGCAGAGGGGTGAGTTTACGTGGTGAGGGGTCGTATAATGAACAAAAAAAGACTTTTGTTTATTGTACAATATTTTATTAAAACATTGATATAACTTTCCAGCTGCAGAAAATGCATACATGTACCCCAAGGACAGTTCTCTTCAAAGAATTGGAAACCTCAGGTTTGTCTAAATTTACCTCTTTTGGTGACAAGTAGCATTTTTTTGCAGGAAAATGAAGAACCCATTACCAAGAAACAGAGTAAAGATGGTCGAGGATCAGGTCAACAAGGCAGTACCCCAATGGTTACCTGTAAGTTACTTAACATAGGGAGAAGTAAAGAGCAGGTGATACTATCAAGGAAAAAATTGATAAAATATTTGAGAGTTATACATGATGTCTGATTTGGTCATGTATTTTGTCCTGATTATGATCTTTGGTGACATTCACATGTTTTTCGCAAGTGGTAAATGTCTATGATATGTCACATATGTAATGATAATGCATTACTCTTTCAAGAACCTTGACTAACTCACTACTAGTGACAGTGGGGAAGACTGCAGATTGTGCCTATATTTTCAGAGTTTTGGGATCTGCTGTTTCTGTTGTAGTTGCATCGAATGATGAGCTGTACAGCAAAATGAGAAAGCATAGAATCCTGCAGGAGGAATTGAGACAAAAGAAAAAAGAGTTGGAGGCAATGATGAGGAAGGACAGGAACAAGAAACAGTATTTCCGGAATCAGGATAACCATAGTGACACAGTTTCTTACTCTACGGATGCATTTGCGTAAGTTTATCACTGACTTTCTGTCTTTTGTGTATTCTTTTGGAAAATGTTGGTTTATGAATGTTCATAGCTGATAACCTTTTCAGAGTTCAGTATATGTATGAAGGAGTTAGATGTCTAATACACTGAGCGTTTGTTTGTTTGTTTATTTATTTATTTCAATTTAGTGCCAGCGCTAGTGCTGATGCTACCATGGCAACATGGGGTGGTTCAACTGTGGATAATCTTGGAAGCATCACTGAGGATGAAGATGGCAATGACCCAGAGGCTGGACAAGATGATGATGATGGTGAGATATTTCTCTTCCACACCCCTCTGACTACAAGCAGACATTTATCATAAGTGAAATGGAAACATCTTTTCAGTAATTTTGATCAGACTAAGTGGATGGATTGCTTTTGATGGATGGATTCAGTGTGTCTTTGTGTCATATTAGTGGTTATCATGATGATTTTTTAATGCCTTTATAGTGTTTAATATGTTGCTATGCATAGGATACCCAAGTGATGGCATAGTGCAGGTTGAAGAGGAAGAAGAGGAGAATGATTCTGATGGAACCTATACAATTGAAGACGATGCCAGACAGAGAAGGTCTGAGAGGTCCAGACGCTCAAAACATCAGAGTTCTCGTCCCAAGCTCTCAAAGGTGTCTGTGTCTTCAGCAGGAGGAGCACATGGATGCCCAAGGCCAATGAGGAAGCAAGAAGGTAAGGTTTTCAGAGAGTTTTTAAAGTTTATGTGGTCACTTTCAAGAGATGAGAATCAGAATCTTCATTACAGTCTTCATTACATGTTTCTTCCAGAATCTGTAAGACCAAAACAGCCAACACGAGTGCAGAAGAAAAAGGGCAAGCTTGTAAAGAGAGATGTTCGCGTCAAACAAGAAGTGAGTTCACTAAATAACATTTTCCTGCATTAATGCTTTCTGCAGTGATTGAAGGTTAATCTAGAGAAGGGTGTTAAAAGAGGATTACTGTGGCATGTAAACTATGTATTTTTACTTTAATAGTTGGTATGCTTTGTTAATGCAGAGAACACTGACTGGTCCAATAGCCACATACTCACTTTGGTTAACATTTTGCTTAAAGTTCCATTGGTGTGAAACTGTTTGGATTTCTCTTGTAGAATCATCAACTGGAGTAAGGTACCTTGCCTGAAAGTTAAGGTGTTATACTGTGAATTTTAGAATTACCGGTCAGCTGAGGAAATAGTTCAAGAGGAGGAGCAGAACGGACAGAGCCTGGGTATGCTGCAGCAGCAGCTGGAACGGACATCTCAGATGTGTCAGGCTCTTCTCTTGGACCAACAATCTGCCAGCCCCTCACAGGGAATGATGTCACCATCAGGTAAACAGTGCATTTGTGCTAAATAGTGAACGTTAATGTCACATGAATACAGGATGACTGAACATTCTATTATTCTCTTCCTCTGAGCAATTTTTACTTGTGAAGCCTCGGGGTAGAATGGTTAGCAACCTATGGTTGGCAACCTACGCTTGCAACGAAAGGCGACTAATGAGATGAGGTGGTCAATCGTGCTGTCTTAGATGACGCATGTCATCTGTTCCCACTTACATTGCAGATCGATGCTCATGTTGTTGATCACTGGATTGTCTGGTCCAGACTCCATTTTTCACAAACTGCCGCCATATGGCTGGAATATTGCTGAGATAACACCAAACTCACTCACTGAAAGCACTTTGAGTGCCATGACTGTTGAAAATCTGAACCTGTAACAAACATTTAGTGCAAAGATTGCACCTTTGTCGTGTTACACAAAACCTTTTAAGTGGTGATTCAGTAGTTACCCTATAGTCTATTTTAAACTGATATCAATGATGTTCAGTTGTTACAACAGATTAGTGATTTACACTGATTGATACTGACATTATCATTCACCCCTACAGGCTTTTCTATACCCATGCGTGGAGGGAACCTCATGCCTGACATGATACAACAGCAGATCCAGCAACAGCAGCTGATGCTGTGCTTGAATCAGTGCTACCAGCAGTTGGGAGTACAGCAAGTGGAGATGCAGAACATCCAACAACAACTGCACAGTCTGTCCCTCCAGGTGACTGATTCCTGCCCCCAGCAAAGTTTGCCTGTCACTGATGACCGGGAAAATCAGCGACCAAGCCCACTGCAGACTTCACGACTCAATACACCAATGACCACTTCATTTTCAACCATTCCAAATAGCAGTGCCAGCATCAATATGCATACTACCCGACAGACAACTTTCACCCTCAACCCTCACTTTCCTTCTAACTTCTCCTACACCCGTCATCCAGGGGGCAGACAACCCAACACCTACTCTGAGGAGCGAAAAGCACTTAGTCCTCAAACAGATGTGCGGCCCAGTGATCGCCCAAGTGCAAGCAGTGAAACTCACTTCAACAACTTGCGTCCTATCCCTCCAACTAGGATTGATTCCTACCTACAGTCAGGAGATAGGTCGTACTTGAACCAGCAACAGAACAACCATGTCAGCACTGGACGGAAGGATAACACAGATGCATCCAAAGCTCCCAGACTAAACTTACAAGATATGCTTAATTCACGCAAAGTGTAAGTTTTTTGGCAGTCTTTCATAATATTTTCTGAGTGCTTTTGGGGATATAATGTTTGGCTGATCAATGATATCTTGGTTGATAATTTTTTCCTTACTTGCAGAAAACAACATGCAACACAAGGACAATCCACAGGTGTATTTGAAACAGGTAATAACAAATGTGGTAACCTTTCATGAATTTGTGGCATACAATGACCTTTAAGCACATGTGAATGTGTGGAAATCAGTTACATCCCATGCTTTCCCTGCAGTAAGCTGGTCATTCACTAGTTTGTCATCCGCAGCCCATGTTTGTCATGAAAGGCAGCTAACAGGATCAGGTGGTCACACTCTCTGACTTGTTGACACATGTCATTGTATCCCAAGTGTGTAGAATGATGCTCATCATCGTCTGGTTCAGACTTGATTATTTAGACCTATAGCTGGAATACTGCTGAGTGTTGTTAAACAACAACCAACCATCCAGCCAATCATTCACTAACATGTAAGTAAGCTTTCAGTGAGCTATCAACCTGCCAGCCAGATTTTCATGACTGATTTGTTACTAATAAAGAACATGCTGTCTCTGAATAGTGTCAGTTTACTGAAATGTGAATGTGCTTTTGTACAACACTCCTGACAGTTTTTCATTGCTTGACAACATTCTTTGTTGTTCATGCTGTTAACCACTTGTTCTCCTTCCCTTACTTGATAATTGGGGCGATGGGGTAGCCTAGTGGTTAAAGCGTTCGCTCGTCATGCCGACGACCCGGGTTCGATTCCCCACATGGGTACAGTGTGTGAAGCCCATTTTCTGGTGTCTCCTGCCGTGACATTGCTGGACTATTGCTAAAAGCGACGTAAAACTAAACTCACTCACTCACTCACTCACTGCTTCATAATTTGTAAGCTTCTGTGATATATCTAGAAGACCTTCATTGGAAAGGAAAACCTTATACACTAACTTTACCAATTAAGTGTAGAAGATCAGCTGTTCCATTGCTATTTACTATTTTATAATTACATAGTGCTTTTCTATAGTTGAGGGTATGCCTCGTTACTCTTCACCCAATCAAACTGCCGGCGCTGCTGATCGTCGTGGGAAGTACCGGCCTGGTTTGAGTGCTGGCATCAGTGGCGCAGGATTCCATGACAGCACTAGTCTCTCCAGTATACTTTCTGCTCGCATGTCAGATGCTGGACAGTCAAGGAATACAAGGTATCTCATGGGTTTAATTAGGCAGTACTGTTTTTGTTTGTTACTGGAAGAATTCCCTGTGGACATTCCAGATTAGAATAGGCCACCATTTACCCCAGGATCCCTCCAAGTCATTAAATCTGCAGAACTATCCATGCAAAGTTTCTCTGTTTGAAGACAAAACACAGACTGAGAAATTAGCCTTATCTTAACTGGTCAATAGAAATTATCAGTTGTACACTTGTGTCCTTAAGGTGGTAGTCACTATTCGTTCTTAAAATATTAAAGTGTAGGGCAACAGGAGTTAGGGTCTCTCTGAGCCATCTTGCCTAAATTAAGCTAACTTTTGTCATTTTATAACTCTAGAATCTAATAATGATTGTTGCTGTTTGTTCCATCAAGCCAAGTAATATGAATATTCTTTTCCAGGGATGGGGATACTGGTGGTGATCTTTCACTGTTTGAAGCACTGAGGGAAACTATCTACTCTGAGGTAGCTACCCTCATCTCCCAGAATGAGAGCAGACCACACTTCCTTATTGAGTTATTCCGCATCCTGCAGGTTCTCAATTCAGACTACTTGCGACAACGTGGACTCTATGCTATACAGGATCTTGTGTCTAAGACACTTACAGAAGAGAACAGTGACTCTTTTGCTGCGGTAAATATTGATATTCCAACTTAGTTTATGTTGTAGCTGAAGAAGATGATATTTCTTGACCGTGATTAAGAGTAATGATCGTCAAAGTCGTGAAACCTGTCTCCACATGTTGACAATTTTGTGTACTGCCATGTATTTACAGCCGCCACCACCATGGTTGACTGCCACAGCAGGGAACTGTACACCCTCAGAACTGACTCCCAGCGAAAGTCTTGCTACGTCGGATGATGAAGATCTTAAGGTTAGTGTAACATATACATCTGACATTTGGTGAGTAGGTGGTCTGACGTGTCTGAGAAACATCTTGTTTTTACTGCAAAACTGCCCAGGTTGTTATTTGATACACTTGCTGCTATTATCAGTGTATGGTTTGTCCTGAAACAAAGGCAGTGATGGAATAGCTGCTGTCTCGGACTCTCCTTCTCTAACAGTTTAACATGAAGGCATGATGCAAGTTTTTACATATTATTGAAGGGCATTGCACTAATAGTTTAGTTTGGTTCTACTAAGGGACTTACTTCTGTTCAGTGTCTGATGTCTGATGGGTGCAGTGTGTTGAGCCCATTGCTAGGATAGTGCTTTACAGCAGTGAAAAACTTAACTCACTTATTCTCATTAGGCACGACTCCGAGAACGTGTTGCTATGGTCCAAAGAAGCAAGCGTCCTGGCCTGTTGATGGAGGCCAATGGTTCACTGAGGAATGGAACATTTGACTATGCAGAGAAAGTTGAAAACACTAGCTCCCTTTCAACACCATCTACCAGCCTTTGGGATTCCCCTTTTGCTCAAGATTCGCTTGGCGATACAGTCATTCATTTTGACAAGGTGAGCAAGTCATTATTCAGTGGTCTTGATTGTTTTTCATAGAGGAATGATATAACTTTATCTTTGAGGAACAAAACAGAAGTACTTTCTGCATGGGAATATTTTTAAGGTTTGCTGGTTAATGAACTGTATTACAATTATTCTTTTATTCTGCTTCATAGATTGACAGCCCATTTCTGATGATCCCTGTTGTGATATTGCTGGAATGTTGCTAAAAGCAATTTGAAACTATAACTGACGCACTCATTGATTGATGGGGTGGTGGGATATCCTTGTTGTTAAACTGTTCGCTCTGTTCATTGAAGACACGGATTCAATTTCCCAAAAGGGGGCAATGTGTAAAGCACATTTCTGGTGTGCCCTGACATGATACTGCTGGAATATTGCTGTCATAATACTAAACTCACTCACTCATAGATTGACGTCTAGGTGGAATAACTCTGATCATTTGTTAATCCTCATCTGTTGAATGAACTGTTATATTATGATGCAGTGACTAATTTGAGCTCTTGACTTTCCTGAACAAATAATTGCGAGGAACTAATTAAAATATTAGAGGAAAATATTACGAAAGCATGAACTTCCAAACAATACATGCTAGTTCCATCAAACTTGTCAAACATGAACCATAGATGTGCCCTTTGGGGTTCAGATACAGGTTTGAAGTGTAATTTAGCAGTTTCCATGGCAACATGACTTAGGCTGTAGATATGAGGATGTCAGATCTAAACTAAACATGCTAGTGCTAGCTTCAGTACACATATCAAGCATGATCCCTTTATCTGCCTTTTGAGGGGTAGACCCAAAGATGAATTTTATTTTTTGTGTTTTCCATGGAAACATAGATGGGTCTGGTGGTGTACTAAGGTCTTTTGGTATTTAGGAATTTCTAAATTAAATATTTTTTGGGCATTTCTATTGTGGCAAGTTTGACTCTCTCTGAAATTGGTAGTAGTGCTCTTTTCCAGAGCAGAATTTTAAAAATGTTTAATATTTCCTCACAAAACTTGGCACATTTAAAGGTCTTGTGGTGTACTGGTACCTTTTGGTAGTTTGGGAACTTAAAAACTTTTCAGTACTCTCCTTCCACCCTGAAATGTAGTCCCAGGCTTGATTGACATATGTCATTATATCCCTTTTGTTTAGATTGATGCTCATGCTCTTGATAGCAGTTTTATTTGGTCCAGACTCTATTGTTTAAAGAGTGTGGCATAAAACTACTTAACCCATACACACCAAAACATACTTGTAACTAACTGACATAATCATGAAGTGTATTTTGCCACTTTAGGGGATATCGATGCCATCTTGTTATGTTTGCTAGGCACTGGAGAAAATGAGAGAGTACGAAAAGCTGAAGGCCGAGAGTGAAAGGACAAGAGGGACATTAAGTGACAGTGAAGCTTTGCGAGGACGAGATGGACGCCCATCACTTGCAGACCACTTGCAGGCTAATGCTGCCACTATGGACCAAGGCAGTGAGAGCTCGGTGTCAGACATGCCGGTTAGTGTTAGTATCTTTTTTATTCTGGCAATATTGTGTGTTCCTTCCAAAAGAGAGAAGATTCTTTTATTCGTCAGTTATGTATAGCAAAAGTGTTTATTCACATGCTGAATCCTTCATTGAGATTCCTACTTCAGCATTTTCCTCTAAAAGTGATACTGTTGCATTTGCGTCACAAAAGTTTAATTCAGCTTTCTGTATTTATGACAGTTTTAGAGAAATGCTCATTCAGATCCTGTTTGTTCCTTTAAAAGTTAGAACCTGGCTGTGTATGAAGCCCGCATCTATATTTTCTCTAAAGCGAATTGTTTCACGTTTTCTACGCAAGGGTAGTGGAGCAGTCTGAACTAGTTTCGTCATTTATAATTATGTAAAAGCTTCTTCTAACACATCTGTATTTTCTACTGTTGCATTTTCCCAGTACCCACGTATCGACACAAACCAGCTGGACCAACAAATCAAGAGCATTATGACAGAAATTATGCCAGTGATCAAAGAGCATATGGATGATGCCTGTTCCCCACAGTTGCTGGCATACATCAAGCGTCTGGTTCTGTCTCTCACAAGGCAGCATGATAATGGACAGGAATTTGCCCGATTCTTCCACAGACAGCTGGGATCTATACTCCAGGATTCCATGGCTAAATTTGAGGGTCGCAGGTATGGTTGATAATTCTCAAAGTAGTTCCTTGCTGCAGTGATATGACTGGAGTATTGTTGACTGTAGTTAGAGCTTTCTCAAGTTGGATTAAATATCACTTGATGATTCACTCAAAACATTTCAACAATTATCAACTGTGACTGTGTTGTTTTTGCTTTATGTAGAATGCGTGAATGTGGAGAGGAGATGTTGGTAGACATGTCTGAGGTTCTTTTCAATGAACTGGCTTTCTTCCGTCTCATGCAAGATCTGGATGAACCAACCATAGCTGACAAGATCCGAACAAATGCATGGTTTCAGGTCAGTGACATCTTTGTGGCTTTCAAAATAATCTTCAATATGCTCTACTTTGATGCAGAGCATAGTCTGTTGTATTGGTTGTCTATGTATTTCATGGACAGTGGTTGATTTGCAGTCTGTGTCCGACAAATCTGCCTCCAGCAAGAAAATGGCAGTCCTTGTAGGAGAGGAGTCTGATGGTAATGAGAGCAGTTCCGAGCCCACAGATGATGACCGCATTCCTTCTACACTCAGGATGACCACAAATGAAGAGGAGGATCTAGGAAAGGTGATCTCCAGCTTTCTTTCCATTTGTTATTAAGAATGGTGGGGTAGCCAAGTGGTTTAAGCATTTGCTTGTCATGCCTAAGGCCAGGGTTTGATTGCATGGGTTTAGTGTATGAAGTCCATTTCTGGTGTTCCCAACAGTGACATTGCTTGGAATATTTCTAAAAGCGCTGTAAAACCCAACTCAGGTAATCCTTTTGTAATGCTTTGTCTTTTTCACTCTAGTACTAGCTTGCTTAGCCATGTTAATGTAGAAGTGAATCTCCTTTTGGATGGGTGCATATGGCATTCATGATTTTAGAGGTATGTTGTGTAAACAGTTCTTGTGATGATTTCAGAGAGATAATTGTTTACAAAAAGAAACTTGTAGTTTGTTGATAATTGTGAAATTACAGGACAGGGATGATGAGTTGGCAAGTGAGATGCCAGTACAGGATGCAGAGGAGAAAGATGAAGATCCAGAATCTCCATACAAAGCTGCAGGATTGCAGATAGAGCTGGCTGTTAGTGAAACCAAACCATTTACCAGGTCAGTTACAAGCTGATAATGACCTCTACTAAAGAAATATCGATGGTTAACAAATGTTCTGCCTGGAACTGCTTCCACATAAGTAATATTCAACCATTCATTAATAGTCTACTCAACTCAGTAGCGATTGGTGATTAGATGGCTCTACTTCATACAAATGTAGAACTTTTGTTCTTGCCATTGGGATTTTCATTTTATTTATTTGCGAGTGCCCTGATTTCATACAGGATTGGAAGTGATGAGGATGAGGATGAAGCAGATGAGTCTCAGAGTATGGAGGACCCATCTGAGACTGCTGTGTCACGAGATAATAAACTGGAGCATTCACAGCCAGTTCAGGAGTCTTCAGCTAGTGGAGAGCTTGATAGTCCACGGAAAGAGACAGAATCGACACCTATGAAGGAGAACAATGCCACTGCTGAAGAAGAAAAAGAAGCTGACACACAGCAGCTAGAGACATCTGAGGCAGATGGCACTGTAACAGGGGGAGCAACTGTAAAGGCAGATGCATCTCAAGACGATGTCAGCCAGGTACCAGATTTTCTGTCATAACTTGAGGTGTCTGTAGAAATGCCAGATGTGTTCCCTGAATCATTCTCTTCCCACAGAGGTTACTTGTCATATCTTCCTACAAACATCTGTTCTAATACGGCCATATTTGCTGGTTCTAATAAAATCCCCGAGAGGCAAATAATCGCAGCTCGAAGTATCTCCCTTCTTTCTATCCAATCAGAATGATACATCGACTTACATCCAGCTTGACTAACCTATGCAAGTTGGCGACTTGTGTTTATGTGACACACAAGTTTAATAGGTAGCTTGTCTGTTGTCAATGAGGGCGATGGAGATGCCATTGAATCGCCATTTCATGGATGTGCTCTGTCACGAAGAAACATTTGCGCCTAGTGTTGGGGAAGAGGTTCTAGTTTTCCTGATGCATAAGGAACCTACCGAGGCCTTAAGAATATTTACTTTTGAAATAACGTTGCTAATTGCACAACAGAGGTTCGTAGGAAGATATGCCAAGTAACCTCTGTGGAAAGAATGTCCTTGAATATGATCGTTTTAATTTAAACTAACTGCAAACTCATTCTTCTTATGAACCATTTTGACCTATAAGGCAGCCAACTACCCACTACTTTTGATAATGAAGTATTAAATAGATAGTTCTGTAGTTCATGTTTATGTAATTATCATGTTATCTTGTCTCAGATTCTATACTTCTGACTCAGTGAGCTCCCTGCTTAGTATGCATTGTCTGTTAGAAGGTTGGGGGACAAGTCAATGGTGAAGTTCACATAAATGGCGAGGTCAACATTGAAGAGATCACTTTGGATGACCTCCCTGCTACCCTCACAGTTGGCAGTCCAGTAAGATTGTTTTCTCATTAGTTACATGATTTGCCACAACAAAGATTCCTGAAATACGTACATGTACACAGTATATGATTATGTGTCTTCATGTCCTCTTATTGATATTTTCTCAAATCAACAAAACTGAAAGTGGGAATAGCTATTAGAAAGTTGAAAGTTGCAGTTTAGTAACTTTGTCAATGAGTATTTGATGAGTATTTTCAATGAGTACAGTTAGAGAATCACAATGCTGAGTAGCATTTTGAACTGCTGTGTCCCAGAGAGTTCACTTCTTCGCTGATGATGGTTAAAATGCTGTCCCACTGTGAACATATTGGTAGACATCAAATTTTGCAGCATTCACATTTACTCATTTATCATTTTTGGATTCTTCAGAGAAGATTCTTTGAAGAAGATAAAGAAATTGGCATGTTGATGTTATATTGACATTGCCACATCAACTAAACACTTTTTAATTATGTGATGATTAGCATGTTATATTTGGGATTACAGTTTCTCACTAAATTACAGGTTTACATTCCTTTTTCAGTTAGGTCCCATTTGATATTTAAACCCACACTTTCAGAGTAAATCACGTCACATCACCAGTGGACAATGTCAACAGTCTAACCCCACTCAGTCACAGCAATAGAAGCTTGACGACTAGCAGTCTAGCTTACATATGTAGTATACTTGTATATGGGTGGATGGAATAAGTAAGATGTTAATCTAAACTGTATGGTTTGTATATAGGCTGACCTGGAAGAGAGACTAGAGGAAGAGCAGAAGCTTACTACTGGTGCTGCAGGTATTCTCACAACAATGGAGACTCCAACAGAACTTGTTGGGGATGGAAGCGCCCTAAAAGAACCAGGTACCAATAAATAATAAACATGGTGTACATTCTTGGCACTTCAGTTTTGTTTATGCATATGTAAATAGCATGCTACTGAGATTGCAGGATTTTCATGTGTTGAATTCCTTGAAGTTGGTTATTTCACTGATTATATCCTCAACACTTTCATTGTAAGCAGGTTACACTGTAATGCTATTTTGGCATTTTCTTACACAACATGGGGATTCTCGAGGGTTAGTAACTATATTGGCACTTGGGTTTTTTTTAAAATATTTTATTGTTTCCTAATCACATGATTGTAATATTTGAACTTGATATTCTCAGGAATTATAGTTTGTGCTCATTTGTCATCTGTGTCCCTACCATAATCAGTGATCAAATATTACTGCAACCATGCTGTCATTTCTTGCATTTCTGTAGACATGGCCAGCAAGTTTTGAATTAAGTCGTATTTCTGTTTTAGAGAGTGAAGCATAACCACATCATCCTTCTGATGGAAGAGGTCAACGTCAGCCCGTCAGCACGTTTTCATGTTCACCAATTACTGATTAGACAATACTGTTGTTGTTACTGTTGTGACTATCAGCATGAGCTGACACCCATGTTTATTACTACAATCACATCCAAACCAAACAGAAGCATTTCTGAGCCGCCTGTCCATCGAGGCAGGCCTCAGTTTCACGCTAAGTGACACAGCCTCACTGTGATCCAACTCACAACTGCTGAAGAGATGTAGGTTGCATTGTTATTCCATCCATCATTGTTGTTTTCTTGTTGACATAGATGATGTTTCATAGCTTTATATTTTCATGATTATGTAATTTATTTTACGCCAATTTAACAAGTTATATATTTTGCCAGTTAGTAATTGTATGCTGAAGAACAGCTTTAAATCATACCATTATGATGATTATCATGCTATAGAAGTCACCACCATATACCATATTGGAAAATCAAAGTCAGGACTGTTAGTAAATTAGACAGCAAATAGCTTTGTTACTTGTTCAAACTGCTACCTACAGTAAAGCATTTAAATTCATGGGTGGACCAGTGTAAAGAATTAGTGTGTGCTCTCAACCCACCTCAACACAGACACCATACACATGGATAGATGATGCACTTCCCTCTGATATTACAGTGTGCTGTGTAAACCACTTCAGGGCCTCATCTCAGTCATTCATACTCTGTCCAGCCCCACCAGTTACAGTGGTCGTTTCTGCCTGCTGAGGTGTATGTTTTTGTTTTGTTGGATTTGTGGGGGAAACAAACGATTCCTGTGATTTGCAAGATCCATATTCTCTGTTCATGAAATGTTCTGAAACAAAGTGGAAGATGACTGTAAGTCAAAACCTGCCAACTTGAACATTATTGTTTTAAAAAATTCATGACTTCTAATATGTACAATATTCATTAGCAGTAATGATCTCATCTACATTGTTCTCATATGTTTTTATGTGGTGGAGTCAGATGTTTCATGGACTTGTGATTGTCAGACATTGAATTGAATATTATAAAGTAATGTCTGAAGAAAATTGTCTGGGAGTATTTGACATAAAGTAATTTTGGCTTTTGGCTAATAAGTGAAATAACATTTTCTGACTATTAACAAATGCTTCGCATGTAGATTTATGAATTACGGCTTGTTTGAAAGGGCATGAAACCATCTGGATGATGGATGAAAGGCAGAATCAACTTATAACATTGACACTGTAACCATAATCTTCCTTGTATATTTTGATTCCATCTAACTGTTGTCATAGTGACTTAGTACATGAACCTGCATGTAGTCTTTAAAATCTCTAGCATTAGGTATAAGAATGTCAATTGATGAGAAGTGACATCAAGTGGACCAAACAAAGGAAGTGTCTGTGATTTCTGCCTGTGATTGTGAGGATAGGGACTTCCCCAAGGGAAGCCCCCTACGTTAAGCATAAGTGTATTGTGACTGGGGAGAGACAAAGAGGGATGATGAGAGATGTAGACAGCAGGCCACGATGGGTGCCCATGCTGTAACTGTGATGTGCTTTGCCACTGTTTTATCAATAAACTGATATAGCATCATTATTGAGTTACATATATTTTTGTAAACTGTTTCGTAGAGCAAAAGAAAGGGTTGTTGTACTGCCAAGATTTACAAGAAGATAGCTTGTACCTCTGTAGCAGGTACCTATCGAGACAGTTCATTACATCATCCATGAGCATATAGCGTATGTTATCAACTACATGTATTTCATTTTTTATGAGTTAACAGCTACTTAGATACATGTTAAGGAATGATTTCAAAGAAAATATCCTTAAACATCTGATAATAGTTTGTCTTGTGTAGCCATCTTCCATTTACATTGCCTCACATACTATCATTGAAGCCGTGTGGAGAAGCAGTACAGACTCTTTGATGTAACCTGTTCAGCCACCATGGCTTACACTGCTGACTTTGTGCGCAGTGATTTGGTGCCTGACTCTGAGGGTGTTGGTTCAGATCACAGTTGGGAAGTCAAACCTGAAAGTGCTAGAATCTGTACTTTCCCGAGAACGAGTAATCCCCAAATTAACCTGTTACATTTGATAACTTTCAGAAAGGCATTGTGTATTCTATATTCATCCATTTGGTCTGTGTATTCATTGGAGGACACAAGGTAGTCAGTTTAAGACTGGTTTTAGTTTCAAAAGAGAATACTGTTGTGAGTGTATGTGGTTTTATTGGAATATTAATAACAGAAAACAAAACCATTGAGGTAAAAGTTTATTGTCAATGGCAGCATGAAATGATAAGTGAAGCTGAACACAAGTCAGACAAGGAAACATCAGACCTACATAGTATAAGAAGGTAGTTTATAAGCACACGTTGTGGTATGTACATCACATGAGGGAGACCAGATCTCAGCTTGAATGGCACAGTGATACTACCATGGTTTTAATAACAAGGCTTATTCATGTACCTTGAAATACATAAAGATGTATGTTTTTTCCAAATGTCAAGTGTGAAATCATTTGATTACTTAAACTACCAGTCTGACCAGGTTATTTACAGATCTGACAAGCCAAACCCAAATCCAACAGTCAATATATGAAGAATTTTGTATTTAAGATTCATTTACTGTTCCACCTTACATCATAATGATACAACCACAAAAAACCATGAATATATTACTGATTGAAACGTATTAGATGAGCCTGTGCAGTAAACACGTTTGTGACAAGCAGGTGGGGCAGGAATGTGGCCGAATACACTTGGTTGCCACAGGTGCATGAGGTAGATCGGGGATTAAGCATGTGCAATGCACCCTGACCGTGGCGTTAAATCAATGCTGCTTCTGTGTAACACGTGTCCAGTAGTATGACATAACAATCAAAACACGATTCGCAAAATTGATCTTTTCAATATTTGGACAAGAGCCTGTTTCCCTCTTGTTTCAAATGGAATGTTCTGGAGGGCATTCGAATGTATGCAAATTGGGGTCATTTGTCAGGTTGTGGCTCATCTAATACTTATCAAGCAGTACCTTATAAAGTAATAACATGAAAATGTTACAAGTAGTAATACCTAACATCCTGATCCATAACAAGTATTAATTTTTCAGTTTCATCCCAACTAAAATGGCAGATCCATACACATGCCAAATATATAGAAAAATTGAGTTACAAAAATATATTTTACTTGTATTTCAACCAACCCACAATTATTCTTTCAACAAATGCCGGAAGGACAATTTTAGAGTAAGGAATTGCATACTTATTAACTGCAGTAACAAGGGTTAAGAGACAAACCCCAAACACGAGATTTGTGATTTAAGTGTGAAAGTATTCATCTGACGGTATATTATTCATCTATATCATGAAAACATGTTTTGGTGAATCTTTGGTTGTTGCTCTTGTTAAAAAAATATCAACATGAAACATGTTTTGTCAAAAGTAAATTATCAGATAACCACTAAAATAATTCCTAAAGCAATTGTTAATTTTACCATGCTGTCGTTGAGTTTCATGGCAGTTCACCCAAAGCTAAGGCAGCAAGAACTGAGGCTAAAAAATATTTTATCAGTGTAGCGTTACATCAAATAGTACTGACAAAAAGAAATAAGCATTCCTCATCCTCCATGGACGTTGATGAATATACTACCTTCTTCAACATACATCCATCCTCAGTGAACCAGGGTATTTAATGCACACTGACTAAGATAAACTTCCTTATATATTCACCACCTGTTTCAAATGATTCAAATTCAGCTACTGATAACTGTCCAGTTAAATACTGCCCGGAATGCCGTTCATGATAAGGTAGAGGTAGTGACATCATTTCCACAACAAATCTATGGTACAAAAGATTTCAGGGTATTTAATCCAAATAGAGGCCCTGGATTATAGATTATGATTTAAGCCACACAGGATACTGCATGACTACATCAATAAATAAAGCACCCAGATGACCGAATGGAATGCAACAAATACTATATACATAAATAGTTAGCACCTCGGAGCACTGAACAAGAACTGGAAATTGTGAATATGTGTTGTTGTTCCACATAGAATAACAGAGAATCATACAATGTACCCCCAACAGAAGCTGTTTACGCTTTCAACTAATTTGAGTTTGCAAATACATGACAAATTTTTTATATTTTTTTTTGCCCCACATACATGTAATATATCATCAACAGTAAAGTACTTTAACTATTTAAAAGGAATATTACTTCGGTGATTTTATTGTATTTTTGTTTCCACTCATGCCTGTAAGTTTTCTGAGGATAAAAAGCTGTAAAATAAGAAATAAAATTGGTCTGGCCTTAATATAGTAAAATCATCAGGCCGTGATAGATTAATTATGGTCATATGCAATAAGTGGTGTGTTTCACCAGCTGACTGGGACAATAGATACAAGCAAGCACTGATGTTATTTGTGTAATGTATATGTGTGGATTGATCTAACTAGACTTGAGATACATAATAGATATAGTCCATTTGGTTCAAAAGCAGACCGATGAATTGCAATGTAACGCGAAAACTAATAAACATAACATATTCCGTGAAACGCTGACCATAATCAAAACACACCAACTCTGAGGGTTTTTTTTTTTCAGAATTTTTGTCCTAATAATCAAAATGTTTATCAAACTATCATTAAAATATTGACACAGTTCACCGATTACTACAAGGGAGGAGTATTTTATTTCATTGAGTATTTTACGTTTATCAGTTTTAGAGCTAGACTGCACTTCATTTGTCTGCTCTTGAGCTAAAATGACTATATTGACTGTAATGCAAAACATCCCTTTGGCTCCTTTGGTGTTTAATGCCACTCTCAGCAATATTCCAGATATTTGGTGGTGGTCTGTAACTAATCATGTCGGGATCAGACAATCCTGTGATCACCATCCTGAACATCAACCTACATAAGTGGGATACAGTGCCATGTGTTAGCCTATCCTGATCCTGATCACCTTTTATGTATGACAAGCATGGGTGGCTGAAGATTTCTAACCTGGATCTTCCTGGGTATCCATGAGTGATGGAGGCAATGTATAAAATAACGGTAAAATCTTTACACCTACAATTAATTTACCAAAAGTGATAGTCTTCTTAAAACCCATTCACGACTACTTGGACTTTTATGTATTGTACATGTACATTGGTTTTCAGATGCTCCCTAAAACATACAGCTGTACACTAGGCACTTTCTACTAATGACCATTCATTACATTTTCATGATCAAACGCTACCTGAACACTTTCAGGACAATAAATAATAAATTAACAAGTTTCTGTACATATGTAATGTGTACACGTCAAATTACATGATGCATTAAGTTTTGGTACACACAGTCCTGCTTCTAACATAGGCGTCATCACAAACTGACTAATAATGCTTATTGTACCTGTCGTAAGGTTGATAAGGAATCTAATTCAAGGTACACGTTCACAATTCTATCTAACATGTCTGTAGATTTACCCAAGACCAAAGTGGAGGTAATTATTTATGTTGGTGAAACCGGTCTCACGCAGCGCCTACCATGACACTGCTGTTAGCGAGTTTGAACAATTTCATGGTAAAATCATGATCACAGTTATAAGTGTCCGACAAGCACTATTTTAGAACAGTGCTGGCTTTGATGACTGTCCCTCCAGTTAAACATGATGCTATGTTTAATCATAGTTTTGTTGGCTGTGGAAACTGGTAAGACTAGGATTGTTATGGTCCAGCATTAATCTAGTTTCTAGTCAGAATCTGTCATCATTATATAATTCTTAAACATCTTCATCACTGAAATGCTGTTCATATCAACAATGTTTGCACAACTTTCCAGAATAAAAGTATGTAGAGGCCAGAGGCAATTAAAACCACACTTGCAACCTGACTATTTTGAACAGAGTAAATATATGACAGTTACATTAAAAATATGTCTTGGAAGGATAAAACTTGTCTGCATTTCAAACACTGATATTTCCTTAATTAAACATATTAAGATATCTATGTATAATTAAGATAAATGTTTAGTAAAGCAATAAATGAAAATGTGAAAAAGATCCTCTAAAAGTCTTAATCAGTAAGAAAATTTAGGGATAAACACAGCAACTAGTCCATTATAAGTATCCGTTAAAATTCAGATGACTATTTTTCTGCAACGTCTGGATTTGTAACAGAAAACAGCCATCTGAAAAATCTGTGAGCAAGATGTTAGATATCTCCCTCGAGATTGGGACAGCTTGAAATGAAGAAACTTCTTTTTTACAGTGGAATGACCAAATGTTGGAAATATGACAAGAATAATTCACAATACACAATGTACCTGGTACCTACAATATCATATAAACCACTGGAAGATAATAAACTATCACTAATGATGCATGGAATGTGCATAAAACTTTATCCCATGTTTAGACACACAACTTCGTAAACATTTGGTGAAACACAACCATAGAAATCTGCTATGCTTACGAATAGTCAAGAAAACAAGGGTTAACCTTATTCCAGTATAAACTTTCTCTATTAAAATGCCCATGTGAATATTGAATCACAAATATAATAAGTGCAAACCTGCATACAAACAATCATAGGTTTCTGGCAAGTCTGAGGCCTTCAACTCTTTACAGTTGCTGTGTCCAAGACCTCCCAAAATGTTTCTGAGGACATGCTGTTGCAGTACTGGAATGTTACAAATGGTGCAATATATAGACTTATAAGTCTTCATACTAAGTCATATATGGTACTTACAGTTTGGCCCTACAATAGTGTTAGTGCCTCTGGAAGACTTGGCCTCACTGTTACAGGAAATAGAGCCCAAATATTTCTGTTTCTTACTCTAGGAAATGACAGGTAGCATCCAAGGTTGAATCTCTTTACTTACAAATCCTCAATGCAGCCACAACTAACAGCCACCATTTCTTAGAATCCTAACATGTCTTAGCACATTGTTATCATATTGATCCCTTAACCTCAACAATTCCATGAAGCATTTACATCAATATCTCTTACAAATTGATCATTTCAGGCTGGAATATCTTTACTGCTAAAACTGTCAAAACTGTGTGCATTTTTAAAACAGAATACTCAATTAAAAAATAATTATATCTTAACCCAATATGTTTTTTGTCTTGGATGTCATTACTGATCCATTGAATCCTCTCCAACTGTTCAATATATAATAAAATCACAAACATTACACTTGATCAAATGTACAGCCTGGGACTGCAATAAATATATTCATGAATAAATAAATAATTCAGTACATATAGAAACGTGCACGATAATTCCATGCAGCATTGTCTTCTTCAAGTGATATTCTGATGTAACTTGCAGAGATAGTTACTGAACCAAACCTTGTAAATATGTTAAGAATCCTCACTCAGTGACACATAAAGCATTCAGCTATCATGAACCTGGTTATCTCAAAATAATGTTGAAATAATTAACAACCAGATTCATTAAAGAGACCCAACATTCTGGGCCTTGCATTACAACTTCAAACTGCTGTTTCCAGTGGCCAAAATAACAATTAATGTCAGGAAGTCATCATATTGCTCCTGTACTATTTCTGAAATGGACAATCAGAAATTCGAAACTCCATTTCTATTTTGGTACTTGTTTGATGATGACTCCCATAGCTTTTGCCTCCTCTGATGTTGGAAGCACCACATTCATACTAAGGCTGTTGCCTCGGGAACAGACGTAGGTTTCCGACCTATCCACTTGTATCACCTTTTCTTCTTCGTCAAAGATGACAAGAGTTGCTTGGATCCTGGCCTCACCGTTGATGAGCGCTGACTCATGAGAGTAGATCTGTATCGTCCATCCATCATTGTTTGTGTTGCTTTTTCTGTATGTGATCTTCCACTCGCCATCTTTGTTATTTGATGGCACAGGACCAACGGATGTACGGACATCGACTTGAATTCCAAACCTGAGCGTGTTCTGCATTCGGACTGTGTCCACAGTAAGATCTGTGTAATCCCGGGGCAAGAAATATGGCTTTTCAAAAGAGATTTCAAGTTCACACTGTGCAGGACAGAGTGATCGGTAACGATAGGCTTGACTGACGAGCTCCATGAGCTGTGACTTACACTGACGGTCATCAAGGTCAAGGTCAACATCAGTTTCGATCTTGTACAGCTGTTCAACTTGCATCTGTGGGAAGCGGATCAGAGGAAGGAGTTCCTTAGCATAGTCACAAAAGTTGGCTACATGGTTCTCATGAAGCAGCCAACTCCTCACTGCTTTGTAAAGATGAAACTCGCTTGATACAACTAAATCCGAGTTGTGTAAAATGTCCGACACAAACTCAATGTCCATGTTGTACCACTCAGGCAGCATCAGCAATGTCTCCATGTTCCATGCTATTGTCTTGGAACACTGGTCAATCAGCTCCTCCATGTTGAGAGCCTTGGCCCAGGAGTACCAGTTCAATGCGTTCCTGACCTTAGGTGAACGCGTATTGTCAACCATGTAGCGTGTACACAGATGCTTCAGGGACATCACACTGTACTTGTCTGCCAGACACAGGATTCCCACTGCCGATTCCACACTGATGTTCACTTCTGCTGTGTACAAGAAGCGGAGGAATCGGTCAAAGTGCTGCTGGCACTCAGGGCTTTCGTTCAGCTCCACTTCAGGTTTGATAGGTTGTGTCCATCTGCTCTCATACAACATGGCCCGGAACACCTCACTGGACTTGGCCAACACAAACTTGTGTGCGTAGTAGGTGTCCTTCCCTATTTTGAGCTTGACGTCACTGAGAGCCTCCTGGTTGTAGAACTGCGACACCCCCTTGATGAAGTCCCCCTCATCCCGCAACACATGGTTGTCCTGCTGCTGCTGCAGGATCCCTGGGGTGGTTTCACCATCCATCTTCTGAAACAGTACACGGTCATGTGAATATAAAGTAATTCCATAGCATTCACTGGCTAACCAATCAAACTGGGGGGTTATGTTCCCTTAAACCAGCAAAATGTTCAGCATGCTTGAGGACTACTGGGGGACCTGATCCACAAAATGTTCGTAGTGCGAAGACACATGTAATGCTTGATAAACTATACAGTTACAACAGGTCATAATATTATGTCATAATGAGTGCTTTGTGGACACTGACTAATGATAAAATGGGTGGTGCTCATATTGTATTATTGTGCTTTAATATGCTGACTTCAAACTATGTCTCATGTTAAGGTTTAAATACAAAGAACAGTTCACATATAAATATAAGAGTTGACCTAAATATAATTTTGCATTTATGGAGGTATAATGAAAAAAAAAGACAAAAATACCCCACACTGTTGTATGTAGATTTACACAGAACACACAATTTCATTTCTCACTCAGATCATCTGCGATATTCATGCTAGCATCATGGATCACTTGTCCATAAGCTCTGTGAGTGAGATATTCTATTGCATACACACCTCAAGCGACTGACCTCTGATCTAAGTACTATTCACAACTTAATACACCCATAGCTCACTTGTTATCAACAGGTTATGTAGTAACTTGGGGTAGGATCACTAAATTAAGGTGTGGTCTTTATCAGATTCACCACTCTCTGTGTGTGTGTGTGTGTGTGTGTGTGTGAGAGAGAGAGAGAAAGGAGGGAAGGAGAGAGAGAGAGATGGAGGGAGAGAGAGGTGTCCATAAACTAACAGGCTGTTCTTTTGTTACCATGTGTGTTGATGATTTTGATTTTCATGCGCGGGGACTACAGGAGTTACTAAAGTAAACCTTGATTCAAAATTTTTTAAATATACTGGACAAAAATAGTAAGGGTTAATTTTTAAATTATTAATAATACTGTATTTATTAATTGACAAACTGAAGAAATATCAGTCATAAAAATACAAATATCCCTAACTTATTTTGTCCTGTATATGTATTCTGCCCAATTTATAGTGTAGTAAAATCATTTTGTCCCTAAACTATTACAGTTAAAGTATTAAGCAAGCAGTATTGGTTTTCAACTGTCACACTGCAGGTGGTGTCTACTGATTGTGACCATGAAAATTCATCATTAATAACATCATATTTCATGTACAGCTATGAACTGCCTAATCAGTCTGCAGCAGGTGGGATCCGTGAAGGTTCCGGGATAGAATAGGCCTTCAGCAATCCGTGCCTGCCATAAAAGGCGACTATGCTTGACTAACAGGATCGGGTGGTCAGGCTCACTGACTTGGTTGACACATGTCATCTGTTCCCAATTGCGCAGATCGATGCTCGTGCTGTTGATCACTGGATTGTCTGGTCCAGACTCGATTATATACAGACCTCCTCCATATAGCTGGAATATTGCTGCGTGTGGCGTAAAACCAAACTCACTCACTCACTCACTGGAGCAGGTGGAATATTACAGTTTCTGTGACAATGCCATCCGAGTGTCATACTTGTTAGCTGAAAATCAATTACTGATTTGACAAGGAATTGCAGTTCGAGGAAAGGCAGACACACTTGTATGTATATTGTTACACACATAAAACAACCTTCTGAAATAAACCATTCACGACTATAGGCTTAAGTACAAAATCTTACCTAGCATCTGCAACCCCTGAAAATTACAGTGGTTTACAATTCCATGATACAAAATGAAGTTATGTATCCAGGTTTAACACGACCATTCTAAATGAGTGAAACTACTGACCTGACGGCACCCAATGTGGGAACTGTCAGTCTAATGGTACCTGTTATTACAAAGTAAACCTTTCTCCATACCTCCTGCAGCTACCAGACAAACTGAACATGACTTTATCAAAGACACTTGTCACAATCATTGTGGGTGTCTGTTACAAGCCATATATCATCTGACAGGCTGCCTGCCAGAATGTCAGCTGATATGGTGCTAGTTACATTCAGCCAGCACTGGGAGATTCCACTTCTCAACACAAGCCTACAAAATCGTTTATTATCAGACTACCAAGGTAATTGTGTGTGTTGAACAAAATCTGTGTCAGGAGTACCAGCTACTCATAGCACCGTATATTTAACATATGTTATGCAGGCAGACCACAATAACGTTGAGTTTACAAGCTAATCAAATACTTTACAAAAGTAAACAAAACAAAAGCTGTATTTGTTTTTTTTCCCAGGGGGTGAGAGGGGAGGAAGATCATGTGGGAGGTATTTATTCAATAACCTGAAATCAACCCTGACTGAATGGATATGGTGTTACACCCTCTCTGACACATTCCTGCAGTATCAATATAGCAAATGTCTGAAATAGGCTTCACACATTGTACCGGCATGTGGGTTGAAAAAGTTAACACTGCAATCAAAAATTAACAGATCTTCTTGGGTACATGGAATACAATGGTAGCACATGCTTCTTTTTGAAAAAAAAAGAGGAGTATGCATTGTACATGCAAATGAACAAAAATATTTTGTTTAATGAGCATATAAGCCTAAGAAATACCATTCCAACATATCTGAAATTTTTGCAATTTCACTGGGTGGTGATATAAAGTGTTCATTGTATATCACAACTTATTTTAGTAGTCTGTTTCATTATTTACATTAAAAATGTCATTCAATATTGCTTGTATCAAATTCTTTCAAATCATGTGTGAAGTTAACAACAGAGCCCCACTTACCATTATGTACTGTTACCTGTCAGATTAACATTGTCAATGACTTGAAACCAACTTGTGTGGACAGAGAAAAGACACACTTATCATGAATGCCATAATTTAACTGATTTCATGTCATATCTGACTGCTAAATATCCTGTACATCCACGCCCTATAGGTAACATTCCACCCACCTCTTCACACAGTCCCACCCACTACACACATACAAGAAGTATTCACTAAAAGATTTAACAATGGTGTTGCTACATGCATGAATGGATCTGAATGTATGTGCAGTTCAAGATGATGTCATCGACAAATGTGGAGAAGACCAACAAAGGATGCTATGCACAGGGTGACTCGGGTCAGTCATAGTAAGTGCAAGTGTAAACAATGGCCGATGACATCATCATCACAGAAAGAAACGAATCGGAAGGCAAATCAGTACTTCAGTTTTCTCACGCATCACTGGTGACCTATGACATAACTCAAGCAGACATTTGTCATGTAACTCAAGAGGTATTCAAGGATTAACAGATTAACGACAAGATGATAAGGCTGGTTGGGTTGCTGTTTAATGCCGCACTCAACAATATTTCAGCTATGTGATCATCCTGGCCTTCTGTAAATAATTGAGTTCAGACCAGACAATCCAGTGATCAACCGCATGAACAATAATATACACAAAACTGGGATATGATGATACAATGATAAGTCAGCGACCCTGACCACCCGATCCCATTTATTTAATTTGCCTCTAACGACAAATATGGATTGTTGAATACCAAACGATCGTCTAATGTTAAGGTGTTTTGTTCAGAGAAACACACATTAAACTAACTATTTCTGAAAGCTTTACACCACATAACTTGATATTGGTCCATATATAATTTGTCCTACCTTGTGCTTGGACACTAACAAGTTAAAACAAGGACTAGTATGCCTGGAGTCAGTAGAATATATCTGAGCTGGGCATCCATGTTAAACTGTACTATGTACTAGGTGGTACTTAAGACATGGGTAGGCCCAGATTGGTAGACACACATGCTTACTTGTTTCTACAATAATCCTTAATGCTATAGACCTTACATCACACATTCAATGCCTAAATTATTCATGGATAAATTACACCCACATGATCTCTGAAATATGAACTGAACACGATGTACATTATTGAATTGATGCACCTATTATATATATTTTATGCATCCCTTTATAGACAGAGAAGATTTGCAAACCGAATCCATTCTTCATCAACTCACTCCTTAAAATGGCAACCTTTCTACTCATCATAGGTGTGACTGTCACCTTAGCTTCACTTTGTTAAGTAACTACAGTGCTTTAGAATATCTGCCTGCAGTGAAAACAAGTTCTTTGAACTTCACACCAAGATAAACATTGCTCAGACTCAAGTAATGGGCCCACCTGTCAGGGGTGCACCACCTCCTTGAAGCCCACTAAACACATAATTGTCTACAAAATTCCTGAATCTTTGGGTGATATAGTTCATCAAAACAAAACAACAGACTGTATTGCTGTTGCACAAATATGAACATTTTTCTGGCATGCTGTATGTTGAGTGAACCCTTTTCAATAAGTTCACACTTGAAATTACTACCAGGCAATGTTTATTTAATCATTACTTATATGGATAATGATCTACACAGGAAAACATTAGAAACAATATGAACAGTACAACACTGATGCATCATATTTTTCAGAAGTGGCCCAGATGTGTCAGGTTCTGCAAATCGCTTGTTGCATGTCTTGGGCAGACATTACAACAATGATTATGGGTTCCAATCCTATTTAAGGTAACTACGCTTGTCGTAAGAGGCGACTAACGGGATTGGGTGGTCAGCTTCGCTGACTTGTTTGATGCATGTCCTTGGGTCCAAATTGCGCAGATCGATGCTCATGTTGTTGGTCACTGGATTGTCTGGTCCAGACTCCATTATTTACAGACCGCCTCCATATAGCTGGAATATTGCTGAGTGCGGCGCAAAACTAAACTCACTCACTCACTCACTCACTCCAATCCTGTTTATCTTACCGATAATATGTTTCTAGGCTTGTCAGTACCATACATGTTTGTTTAGGTTTTAAACATTAGGCTTTCATCACACACCAAGTTCACACACCATGATGCAACTGGAATGCTGATCATTCATTTTGGCATTTAACCCAATAATCACTCACAGATATCTTGATAGAAAAAGAATTTTCTGTTTACTTTTGGTGCCTCTTTCCCTTAAGGACAAGAATACAAATCCTAGTTGAAGCAGCATTATGAAACTAAGTTTGCAGATAATCAGCTGCTAGACACCATCTTTAGTGGGAAAATATCCAAAGGCTGACACATTTTCTGGGTTTAAATGCTGACATGATCCAGATAGACATGATCAAGACTCCTTCAGGGTCCAGACAGACATGATCAAGACACCATGGGTTCAGAATGACATTGTGAAGATTATTTGGGTTTAAAAATGCATTGTGTATTCATAGGGTCCAGATTACCAAGGTTTCACTGTAAACCCTGAACACATACATCTTCTACACCACTGACTAAGTACACCTGTCATGTTAATTACAGGTAGACTAATGGCTATTACCTGGGTCGGCTGGAAGGTCAGCACTTTGTGTGTCATTAATTACTTGTCCAGATAACAAACAACAACCTGTGTTTGCCACCGTTCACTCTTAGTCATGTCCACAAATATTGCCTACAGCAAGCTGAATATAGGCACATGGTTTCAGGAAGTATAAGTATTCAATATGGGGAAGTGTTTGTAGTTAAAGTTTCTATTGAAAATGTGAAACAAAGTCTTGGTGGATAGAAAATCAAATCAAAATAAAAACGAATAAAATAAATTACTGAAACACACAAAAAAAGAGCTCCATGTTTTTTCTATTTGCATTTGTGAAACCAGAATCATGTTCTTTTAATTTTGCCATAATATCTTAAGTCTTCTTACATGCACAACTTGGTCTGCCTTGAAGATATTAAATCAATGACATAAAGATTATTAAAACATGAATACACACATGCATACACACTCTCTCTCTCTCTCCCTCACTTTCTTTCACACACAAAATCACACACACACATTCTCTCTCTCCAGAAACACACTATCACACACACGTACATACACTTACAGAGTCAAACAGAGCCACACACACACACACATTCAATACCTATGAATATGAAGAACAGTAAGGACATGAACATGATGAAGACAATAGTCTAACAAACAATATAATCTTACTTGTTCAGTAATAAACTTCATGCTTGAGTTAATGGCACTGCCAACAGCTTGGTTCTCTGAAGAACAGCATTACTACTCAATAATGTACACAAAGGTCTTGTCCAATGTATCATATTCTCCATTCGTTTTTTCATATAATGGTCTCTCATGGTATCTGACAACACCAACACAATATAAGGAGGTGTAGCCATGAGTCACACATAGACTGAATCCCAGTCTCGTATCATTATATGAATAATAATAATTAAGCATTATCATAGCTCCAATATAATAAACACTATACAAAAATATCAGAATATTTATTTGATCCTTCAGTAACATATATACCTAGTACCTATAGTACCTAATCACACATGTGCCTATTTGTCAGTTTTGGAAATGTCACTTGAAGCAAGTCAAGCTTTGCCTGTCGCTCACTTCAGAATGGTGAAATGCAGTCATGACATGAAAGGTCACTGTATTGCCCATTCATACACCAAGGACCTATTCTTTAACTGGCTACTATCTTTCTGTTGCTGCATAAATGAATCATAAAAGTCACACTGGGTACACCTGGAAAAACATTGAACACTGACTCAAAGGGGCGATCCTCCCTACAATGTATGTTATGAATTCCTGGGTGGCTTAATGCAACAACACATGCCAAAATAATGAACTCTCTGGACTCACGGCTCACTGCACCGCTCTCTGCTCGAGAAGTCAGTAACACTGGACATTTAAAGTCAGTTTGTGAACTTCATAAGAATTGGCTGATATTCCTTAAATGTGATGCCAAAGCTTGGCAATGTGGTTCACCTTAATTTATAGTAAACAGTTTAATCTCAACAGATAAACACTTACAAGAGCAAGTTTGTTTCATCATCAGTTTTAGCACAATTCCAGCAATACCACAGCAGGTGACACCATACACAGGCTTCACACACTGTCCTCATGTTTGGAAATGAACCCAGGTTTTTGGCATGAATTTACTAATTTATGGTAACCAGTTTAATCTCAACAGATAAATACATACAAGAGTGAGTAGATTTTATCATCACTTTTAGCAATACTCCGGCAATATCACAGTAAGGGACACGATAAATTGGCGAGCACATTAACTACTTGGCTACATGTGTGTATATACTGAGGGATGCACACTAAACAGTAGACTAACGCTTAGTCCCTGCATATATATAATTTTGAGAGTAACAAATAAACCCAGTAAAATTGAAAAGGAGCCCCAGTCTAGACTTGCTTCATAAATGGCTTTATCAATGCAGAGTGGACAAGACAGCAGGGAAAATATTTTGGTTGAGGGACTGTTAGACAGACACTACAATGTAGGGTTTGGGTAAAATACTTCATCTCTCTTAATCTGGCAATGTTATGGGAGAAGCAGCTTTAGAGCTTCGTAAAATTTTAGAGGCAATGTGAAATAACTGTCAAAACAAAGCCAGCACTAAAAAAAATGCAAAATATTGTACATGTTGATCTCAGAACCTAATAAATAATAAGACTAATTCATATTACTTATTACAAAATTGGGCAAACACTGGCAAAATATGTTATTGACGTGGAATGTATACCCCTCAGGAAGCTGAGAACCAAAGTCAACTTCATAATCTCATCTAGATCATAATTATTTGTTCATCATCATCATCATCATCATCATCATCATCATCATCATCACCATCAGTCCATTACTTTGTCCATGCACGTTTCCTGCTACCTGTGTGTCCATCCATCAGGCCATCTGTCTGACCCTATGACACATCCCACCTACAATATAGACACAATGTGGCTACCTGTAATCAGCAATCACCTGCCACTGTTAGTACCGCAGATCTCACCTGTAAGACCACTGCCATCGTCCCACGATCAGCTGACTGTGAGTCAGAAAGCAGAGTGTCTTCCTGCTCGTCTCCCTCACTCTCTGTTGGTCTTGAGGGCTGGGCTTCAGCCATCTTGTCAGTGTTTAATTACTGGTTCAGTCAGAACGTGACAAGCAGACAACGACCCACTGGGCTGGTTCGGCCACTACCCATGGAGAGGACAAGATGTTAGTCAGTCAATGATGCCACTTAGGCAGTAAACAGACTATGGCAGAGCTGTATCGATCATCCATGACAGCTTAACTCGGTCACGTCACGGTTTGATTCCACCGAGAACCAGGTGTTTATACCTGATACATATTGTTAACATCGATCGATTCAATGCACTGGCCACCTTTATTGTCTCATTGGTGGCTTTTCAAACTTCATTAAGCACATGCTGTAACAAGGAGACTGTGATATGTATGTTGCCAAAACTGGCCTTATCGTGAGCTGTCTAATAATAATTGACTGCAGAACAGAAAAAGGTTTCTGCTGTAAGAAATTTCAAATTCTTCAGTTTTACAACTTAATAATATATTGACCCACATGGTACATAACATAATACCCAACATCTAAATAAAACCATGAAAGACTTCTTAGACTATCTATTTTTTTGTATCTTATTTTACTGGACTATTTTTGTTGAAATTAGTTTAGATAAACTCAAACAAAAACATTTGTTTGAAATATTTGTCTTTTAATAAATATTTTCTAATACATTTTGTTCAACCCGAGGTGAATTTGTAAAAACCTTTTCAACAAAATACATATAGTGAAAGAAAATAATATGCAACTTCAAAGTAAAAAATAAATCATTTATCTTTTCTTGAAAGATATTTTAGATACGTTACAATTATGTCAACAAGCAGATAGTTAAAGAGAATATCTTTGCAGCAAAGAAAGTGTATGATCATGAGAGGCCTTGACACACACTAAAATATCAACCAGATCATCAGTCATTAATTCTAGGCACGCAAAGAGAATGTGAGCTGCTTCACAAGAAGTGGATTCTCACAACGTCACCATGAATTCAACAACATCTCTCAACCTAAACAAGTAGGAATTTCTCGGTCAGCTGAGTTTACTTAGCAAGGCGTAATAGCCGTAATAGCTGACCCACTGACCTCTGACGCTGTTGTCAAGGTTACCAGGTGTTGTCAGGACACGTTAGGACTTGAATCAATACCTATGTGCCATTTGATTGAGTTTCTTGGATAGGAACAGGTGTTTGATGTGACTGGACCTGTCTGGATCAGTCATGTTTGATCTTTTGTTATGGACCATCAATCTTGGATCAAACAACAAGAAGAGCATTGAAGGACATAGTGCCAAACTTTAACCTTTCAGCACTTACTCAAAAGGTTTGAAAATATTGGCGATACAATTATCTCATGTGAAACATAGAAGCCTCAGAGATGTATTTTAGGACAGATCAATGACATGGCCATTGACTTGGTCAAGACTTCCTCAAACACTGAAAAAGTAAGTAAAGGCAAACAATCAGACATTAGTATCATCAGGATAAATGATAAGTTGTGTCCATTTCTATTTAATCATCTCTTTAAACAAAAATATTTTAAAAAAGTGTCAAACATTGGCACCTATGCCACATTACATAAAAGAAATAATTCACAATGCCATTTAAAATCTTTACACATCATCTGACTCCTACAGAAGTTAACAGGTTGTATAGCTATTGCAAAAAACTGTTTTTGTGATGGTACAGTGATACAGTTTTTAATAAATAGTTTCTTTATTGGACAAAAATCAAACTCTTTTCGTAGTTTTGTATATAAAGGATCCCTACTGGCTAGAGACCAGTTATCGCCATTTTTAAGAGTTTTTAATGATTTGCTCCATTATTTCTTATCAGAATGATTTAAAATTTGTCTTGATGATCGATCAACTATTCACCGATGTTTTCTGCTTGCTTACAGTTGCCAATCGTGTTTCTCCGAAATGCGGCCAACAGGGAGCATGGTAGTGTATATTGTGCTTTCCCAACAACTAACAAGACCAATTATTTCTGATTTTCACCTAATTTGACATAAACCTAGTAATGAAACTATTGTGCTTCAAACCTTGACATATTGACGAAACTTCACAATTGGAATTTTTTTTTTTTTTAAAAAAAGAAATTTAAAAAACAAAACTCGCTCTTACTGTGACTGTTGACAGATACTGATATAAGCTGATGGGAATATGGAGATCTCACCACCAGGTTGAACTTATGAAAGTTTACATCTCCAGTAGAAATGTCCAATTTTCGCAATGTTTGTTTTCTCGGGGGAAAATGAAAAGATAAAGGTTATATTTCGTCAGTATCGTCTGCATGGTATCTGTCGAGTCCATAAAATGGAGATGGAAATTTGGGTCAATTCAAAGTTAAATGATTAAATGTTGGTGTTATGGATATGTTTAGACAAATTAAAATCTGGTCTGCGTTTCACAAAAGCCTCCTAAATTTAGGAGGTCGTAGCCCATACGACCTTCTTTACGACCCTCTTCCGACCTAATTTACAACCGTTTCAAAAAGATGTTGTATCCATGTCGTGCCACGGGGTCCTAAATCCATGTTGCATATCGTTTAAGATGTACATGTACTTTGTTGCATAGCAATGCATACAGTGAGACCAAACAGGCACCTGCGTGTCTTGTTATTCCCAAAGTATTTCAAAATAGAAACACAGTTTCAGTAACAATGCAAATGTCATGTTTTTAATTGAAGGTACAGGTTAATTGGATTCTCTCACTAAATTCCATTGAAAATTACAAGATAAAATGTATGAACAATTTGAAGGTTTGAATTAATTGCTGTCCATTAACCTGTTCATATAAAACTGCAATATATACTACCGACAAGAAATAAGGGAACTAATGAAATAATAGCGAATTTGAAACTGCTCTAAATATCCACTAAATCATTTTTAGGCGTCAAGTTCAATATCTGGTGTGTCCACCATGTTGGGCAACACATTCACGGCACCTTGATGGCATGCTGTTAATCAATTTCCGGATGGTTGCCCGTGGTATTGCCCGCCATTCCTCTTGGAGAGCTGCACCAAGCTGGGCCAGGTTGGCGGGTCCTGGGACCCTGGCGTACACCCTTCGACCAAGAACGTCCCAGAGATGTTCAATTGGGGACAAGTCTGGGGACTTAAAGGGCCAGTCCAATTCTGTCAGTAAGTGTCAATCTCTATTGCATTAGTGATTGCGACTTCTCCAGTACATTTACAGGAGTTAACTTTTGTATGCACGTGTAGCACGTGCTGGGCATGCATTATGCGAAATTCCATTGTCATTGGATGTTGCGTTTGGGAGATACGCCACGATAACGGGCCCTGTCACAGTCAAAGTCATCTACATTCATTTTCTTGGTTCCCTTATTTTCTGTCGGTAGTATATGTGTCCCAATGTATTGAATATTGTACATCAGAGGAACTAAAGTACATGTTGCCGTTATGACTACATTTGATCTACTAACACTTGTGTAAAGATTTAAATATTGTCCGCTGCTCTCAATGTGTCACCTTCTTTCGTAACTTTTATTCAATCAATCAAAAACTTTCAAAGAATGAAAACATATACCCTATATCCACGTTTGATGTGGTTTCATGAAAAAATATCTGGACCATACGCTAAATATACTTCATAGTACTTACTGAAAATGTTATCGGAAACTTTTTTGTTTTCTCTTGTCCATCCAACCTTCAGCTCAAAGAAATGGATTAATATGTACAACAATGTTGACGTATGACATCACAACCGATGACCGATTTCTTACAAAATGGCAGCTTCGCTGACAAGGGTTACACAGGATTTTGTGAGGACTCTTCCCTCGGTTCAGGGACCGTTTGAGCATAAATATGATATGTAAGTAATCAGAATGACTCTGACTGTCTGTGTGTTGTTATATGTTTTCATTGCAAGTAAGAGAAGAAGCCAGAAACACTGATAATTACTGTTGTTCTGCATGATTTTGCTTCTGTTATGGCGTCATGCTATCGGTAATTTATCGATGCATTTGTCACAGCTGACTAGGGAATGTATTAGGTGTCTCAGTACAGGCCTTCATGAAACGAGATTTTGTGAACACAATCCAATATGGTGGAAACCGCATGTAGGCGTTCATGTGAGTATAGTTTCGAAAGCAGTCCAACCGATTCTAGGTTTATCGACAGCGTTTCAGATTTATCATTGGAAATAACATGAAAAACTGATATCAGTGATCGTTAGCGTGTTATTTTTCAATCAAATAATCATAGTAATTATCCGATTTCCGCATTTGAAATCATACCATACATCAAATAATGCTGTGAATCATTATCTCAAAATTTCTCAGGCCTTATTAGTTAGCGTGTTCTAATCACTTGCTGTACCATAGTCGTTGACGCCATCTTTGTACTAGTAGTGTTTACGACCTCCTAAAGCATTTACAACAGGTCAATCGGGGTCCAAAATTTGGGGCTGTTTACGACAGTGTAAATGTATGAGGTCTTTGTGAAACAGGGTAAAAAAGTAAGAGGTGGTCTATGACCTGCTTTACGAAGTCGGACCGGTAAGAAGGCTTTGTGAAACGGGCCCATGCACTTTTTATGGACTGAATTGTCAAGTCATAGATTCACAACACAGCCTGGGTGATTTTCATTCAATTCTCATCGTTTATGAAATTTCAAGTCAACACATTAATAGTCACGTGACATACCCCCGACGTGTTTTGGTCACGTCTTCACAGGGATTTATATTAGTAACATGTACAATGTAAACTACTCACAATAATTTTAACTCTTGTAACCAATCGTTTTTTTGGGATGTGTCAGTATGTGAAATCCCACAGAAGTACAAGTAAAGCTGTCTTCACAAGCAGTACAGCCAGGTGTTGACGGTAACTGGTATGCGGCGATAACTGGTCACTAGCCAGTACCATGACAACACTTTGCAATTGTGCATTTTTCTCCATGCAAAATATATAGAAAGTTTTTATATAGCTATATAAAGTTTTTGACCGTGTTTAATAAACATTTCAGTTATTTCATTATTCACAAGTAGATGCCATGTAATTCTTACATTAAATCTCCTAAATACTTTTTTTCACACCAAAAAGAAGTAAAGTACTCGACAATCATGAAATCCAAACAAAATATTTCAGATATATATACTTTCAGATGACTATTTCATATTTTGTTGTTACTCTGATCTGGTGTAACAGATACACTCATGTAGAGACATTTTTCTGTTACATTTTCTCACATATGTATGTACTCAATGACTCAGAAACATCCGTCAACAATTTGCCAACCAGATTTTCCAGTCTGTAGCCACTGTAAAGGTATGCAAGAATGTACTTTACCCCAAATAAACAAGAAGTAACCTGGTTAAACTGGAACAGGAAGACAGTATCTACCAGGGGGCGGTTTCACAAAGTGATCATATTGCTATGACAGTCTGAAGTCTATCTTGAAGTATGGGAGCTAGGATCACCTTAGTGCTTTGACTGCTTTGTGAATTTATGGAGCCCTGGCCTGTGGCAGAGGCACTAATTGCTGGCCCAGAAATATTTCACCAAATCACAGAGTGATACACATTCAGAATAAATAGTTCATATGGAAACAGCCAATTCTTCTCCCGAATGACTTAGCATACGATTAACATTTCCTTTGATTGTGAACATAAAACATTATGAATATGTATTTGACAAGTGGACTGTTGACTTTTAGCACAACGGTTGGCATGGTGCCAAATTGTATTCCACTCTTCTCCAGCCATGACAATGTTAAGTTCAATTGTTTATGTGTTAGCTGGTGCAAGCAGAAATTACACACTAAGTACTAAAGTTGAAACTAGCTCAATCTTTATACAGGTCAACTTTGTAAAGTAGGTCATCATGGCAAAACTGTGTCACTTACATCAGCTAAGAAGTGGGTTACTTTCTAACAATGAAAACGTGGATCAATACAGGAGTGATACGTGTTGGACTATTTACATTGCTGATGTTATTTACATTACTCTATTTACATCACTACATATCAGATTGGGGCAGTGGGATAACCCAATGGTAAAGGTTATCATTCATTACATCCAAGGCCTGGGTTCAATTCCCAACATCTGTACAATGCGTAAAGCCTATTTCTGGTGTACCGAAACTGTAATTTTGCTTAAATATTGCCAGTTCCATAAAGACTACAACTCACTCACAAATCAGATTATTCATTGGAAGTTCAGTATGGATTTTTAACTTTAATACAAACATTAGGCCAGATCTGTTAAATTGTATTTCTTGTTCTAAGGTATTGTGTCAACCTAATGGCAGGAGGGTAAAAAAATGCAAAAAAACACCAGTCCAAGGAATATTCCTTTTAAATACTAAAAGTATTTCACATCTGATAATTTATGAAGTGTATAGGGAGCAAAATGTAATCTAAATAAATGTTTTCTTGTAAGATTACGTTTTTGTCCAATAAAACATTACAATTTTAGTTTTTGAGTGGGGAAAATTCATTTTTATGCTTTTTGTTTTTTTTCGTATTCTTGAAAAAATATTACTGGCTGATCTGTAAAACAAGATATAAAATTGTGGCCTAAATGATCATAAATGTGAATGAAAATTGATTGTGATCAAAAACTAACTTGACAGAAATTTGGTGAACCCCACAAACACAGGGTTCAAACCCATAATGATAAGTTTCCAGCATGTGCAAGGGATGTAACTCTGCAAAGTTAAGTTGCAGCTTCCCAGAGAACTAGGAAACCTGTTCCCAGTACAAGGACAAGTTGTGATAATATCTAAAACATCACATGAGTTTATTCAATAAACAACTGTGCACGACATGACCGCAATATGAAAACTATCAGTGAACTCATTTGAAATAATGACTAAACACTGCATGAGTTTGTTCAATCAATAACGTCCATGATGACTTGTTAGGCACCTGAATGTACATGAAATTAAAATAATATTCATGAATAAACACATTATGATTTGTAAAAAAAAAACATTTTTCACAGAATCTAAACATCAAATTAGTTTGTTCATTCACTTATAGTTCATTCACTACATAGTTACAATAAAAGCAAAAATATTTCATCTCCAATATGGAATACATTTGAAAGGAAGGCCAAAACAACACATCATCCACAGCCTTTTGAAAACACATGTCTCAAGACCAACCAACCCTTTATGTAATACAATAACCGTTGTTACCTAGTGGTAAAGATATTTCCCTTCTGAAGTACTGGTACCACTTTTTGTTGCATTCCATTTTGATGACAGCCATTGTTCTTCTATCTGAGCCTAGTTTTACTCTGCTGTAAGCATTATACCAGCAATATCAAAGACACCAGTAATGGGCTTCACACATTTTTCCCATGCGGAGAATGGAAGCTGGGTTTTCAATGTGACAAATAAATGTTTTATAACTACTAGGCTACACGAGTGAGTGAGTGAGTGAGTGAGTGAGTGAGTGAGTGAGTGAGTGAGTGAGTGAGTCTTTACGCTGCTATTAGCAATTTTCCAGCGAATCAGGAGAAACCATAAATGTGTTTCACACATTGTAACCATGAGGGGAATAGAAAAAATCAAACCTGGGTTTTCGAAGTGACAAACAAATGCTTTAACCACCAGGCTACCCCATCGTCTCAGGGGAAAAAATATAAATAAAAACAAAATGGTCATTCAACCCACCCATTTTCCTTTTCAAAAAAGTAAGAGAAAAATTATTTACCAAAGTTGTAGGCATAGTACCACCAAATCATCATGGTGTAATAATACCAGCTTTGGCCTATGACCTGGAGCATTAAGACGGTAATTACATCAATTATGGTTCATCCCAGATGGAAGTAGTCATACATGACATAGGTGCTTACAGACGGATTTACAAAAATTAGTTGGATTACACCTGGCTCCAACACAGATACCTGAAAGTAAGCAGCTATATCAATATGTGTTTTGTCACACTACACTTCAATGATTTTACTTATTCATAACCTACCATGCGGGTATAAAAACATGAATACTGGAGACCCTCTGACTCATCTTCTACTCATGGTTGGCAAATATCAGTGACACAGTCCCTTGAATGTACATATTTGTTGGCATTATACATTGGCACAAAACCTACATTTGTCAGTAGAGGGTGCCAAGTAGTTTATTTGATAATTCAGTCCAAGAAAATGAATTTTCATTCTGAATTGGCCCAAATCCTTTCAGATATAATCTTTAAAGTTTTAAAGTACTTAAATATTATACTCCTGAAAGTATATCACAGATTACAATAATTCTATTTGTGTTTTAATCAATGTGTTCTATCTACACTGTACAACTATCTGCAAGAGATTCCTGAAAGTTATTTAGAAGTTGGACAAGCATGAATACATGATACATTTATTCACAACAACTTCTGTTGATTCTTTATACTACATGTCGGAGCTAACTCTTGCTCCTTCACCCCACGAATGAGTAAGAATTATTTCTAAACTGTGTTATAAATAATAAAAACAAGGAGCTGATATCCATAAAACGTGTATTCGTATCTGAAAGAGGTTTATTTTCAATAAATTTATGCATTGATGTTTTGCAATATTCAAAATGGTACTATGCTGTGTATAATTTATCAGTACAATTGATTACAGACTGCTATCACATACCTAGAAAACTGCTCAGAGCAGCATTAAAATAAAACAACCAACAAGTCTTCCTCAACAACCTCATCTGATGACAGAGCAAGAATTATCCCTGAAATGTCATATGTAGATTAAAAAGAAGTTGTTATCTATTAAATGTCATGGATTCATTTCTAAACAAGGTTTATTTCTAATACATTTATACACTGATATGTTTTGCAATGTTCAAAATGTTACTGTACTGTGTACAATTTAGTCAGCCTGATTGGTCTCTATATCTACAGTGTTGTAAGGATGATTCTCCCTGTGTCATGTAAGTAAAACCGTCCAATTCCATACATTCCTCACACAAGCCCTGACACAATGCTGAATCTAAGGACATATGATATATACCACACACCTGAGGCAGTAGAGGACATGAAAGGATCTCATTACTTGACTGACACTTATAGGCCATTACAAATACTATTAACATGATTCAGGTAAAGCTAATGTTATATCTCGTTCCACTTCTAGGCTAATATGAGAAGTAGCAGGTGGGAAAATATTACTCTTATCATTACAAAGAGCAAACTGAATGTTTAGTTTTATGAATGGATGATCTCAATGTGGGATGATTATTTATACAAGACCTATTTGAGTTGGCTTTCGTAAACAGAGTGAGTTTTAGCCACTTTTTGCAATATTCCGGCAATATCATGGTAGGGGACACCAGACATGGGCTTCACACATTTTACCCATGTGGGGTCTTTAAAAGAAATACAAGCAAAAACATGCACACGTAGGAATATGATCTGAAACATGTTTCAATAAAACAATACAATTTTTTTTTCTTATACATCTGAAAAAAGGTCTTGGATGCCATAAAAGAAGCTACAAAATTTTCTGATGCATTGAGTAGTGACTTTAATTTCATGACTCATACTTGGAATTATTTCAGTTATCTGAGGATGAAGTTGGAGAGTTAGGCTTGCAGAGAGACAAAGTATTGTAATCATGAGAATGAGTCATATAGGTGAGTGAGTGAGTACGTTTTTACACTGCCTTTAGCAATATTCCAGCAATGTCATGATTGGAGACACCAGATATGGGCATCACACATTGTACCCATGGGGGGAATCAATCCTGGATCTTCAGTGTAACAAGTGAACGCTGTAACCTCTAGGCTCAGTAACCCCATCACAATGGGGTGAATAAGGTTAGGATTCCGTATGTCTATACTTGTACATGGCTGTGGAATTCCTCTGCACACCATCATTCCTATATTGACATGTTGTTTTCCTGGCCAATACAGTATGTAAACAATGTATTAATCAACATTCAACTTTACAACACAACACAAATGTGCAAGTGCACAAATGAGAATAATTGCAAATTTCCATGGCAGTCAGATTCTTTGTATGTCATATACCGGTCTTAGACACAGACTTTGTTCAAGTGTCTCATGCCTGTAGTAATAATATGGCAAACTAGAAAATAAAAATAAAATCAGATTCAATAAGGCTTTGCATGACAGCTGAATGAGTCAAGATAAATTCCATTTCCATACAGCAGAGCCATTACTGGATAGAAAACTTCAATTTCTTCAAATGCAAAGAACAATAACAAAAGAGCCTGTGATCAAATTCAAAGCAACAGTTTACAATCCGTTGCAATGGTGGTGTGTGGTCCTGTGCATTGAGTTCAGGTTAGAAATGAAAGCAGCATTGGACACTGAGAGTCCTTTTATGAGTGACCATGCTTGGCAGCTTGATCCTGATAGTTTCTAGGATTTCAGTTCAAAATTGCCTCTGTTCACCCAGCAGAAAGTGGGTACCCAGTGGGATAAGTTGTGCGACTATAACCTTCTAGGCGTCATAGATACACATTATTATATATTACATGTATGCCTTAAAAATCATTGTTCTATTTGTCCTAAACATTGAAAATTGTAATTCACTGAAAACATTTACAGTATTATGAAAAAAATGAGTGTCCTTTACTTTGGAGTAATTCACATACAAGATGTCTGACTACACAACCGCATTTCTGACAGGCTCAAATTAAAAACAAGCAAACATGCATCTTTAAATATACAAACCTTTTATGAAATCTTATCCAGAGTCTTCATAAAATCTGGCATACCCCAATATAGGAAATAGCTCCCAAACCACAAACCTCATACAAGGTTTAAATTTCTTAAGTCAGTTATACACCCTGCATCTCATGCATTATGCAATCAATATTATTCAATACAATATTCAATAGTAAAGAAATAAATTTCAGGCTCTATTGTAAACCTGCAACAATTGCAACACCTTTACTATTACCTGTGGGGAACGATCAATGTTCTTTCAACTTATATGAATACATTAGCACGATCACATGTGACCAAATGGGGATGGATGAACAGCCAGATGAACTAGATTCAATTGAACAAAGGCTCCACATGCAAACATCATTATAAATGTATTTCTCTCCCAGAAATATACTGCAATGAATATAAATATTTGTATAGGAATTTTCTACGCCGATATCCATATGATCAATTGCTGAGAAAGAGTGTGGAGAGTGAGGAACCAATATGGAGTTAGATTTGTCAGCAATATTCCAATATGACATGGCAGAAAACATTATGGGCTTCATTGGTGGTACCCATATAGATGATCAGTCTTTGTCCTGGATTGAGTCAAAAAGAGTTTGAAGTTGTGATTTCAGCCATATATTGACTATAAAAGGTTTTGCAAAAGACATGCATTTATACTACTGAATACCAACAAATGATGGTAGAATGACTAGGCTTTTTGTAGAAAATAGTTGATATTACCATAAAATGATATTGTTATACCACTGGAACAGATAAGCTACGCAAATATTTATGGGAAAACTCAATTTCTATTATGTGCATTGTGTACAAATATGCATGAATTTTTGTAGATGCTCAATAAATTTCATCCTACATGCAAAATAGATAAAATAAGTGAGGTATGTGGAGAGATTCTATTTTAGCACATGAAATTGGCATCTTGCAGTCATTCTTATTGTTTTTCATACTGCTGATCAAATATAAACAACAAACACTTGAACCAATATTTAAAGTTTATTATATTTTTACAATTAATGGAAAATGGCAAACTACACGACTGAGTTTGATTGAAGATGGTACAGTTTATTTGCTTACTCAAATGGATACCCATTTGAGATGAACACAAGCGAGTACATACCTCAAAGACCAAAAAGGTTATCTGTAGCTCTGTTATCCACAAGAAGACATTATTAAAATGGGCTTCAGATTCCAAGTGATTAAAGTCAGGCCACCTTGCTAGTTACCATGGAGACTCATGGTTGTGGCTTTGATACTTGCATGATATCCCTAGCAGTGTTTACATCATCCCTTCAGCTGCTGGCATTTGTTTGCAAATCTAGCCTACAAACAGAACTACAGAATATTACACATTCTGGTATCTGGTCTCATGTCTACATTTCTGATGGGGGAAAAATACTAATGTTTTTGAAGGAAGACTGAAACCTTTCCTCTTACAAAATCTTAATCTTTCATGAAAATGAAACATGTCTATAGTATAAACCTTGCTTGCCTGGACACCTCACTGTCTGGACATGAGAGACAAATGATGAAATTCACATCATCTGATGTTTCAGAAAAAGTTTTCCCCTGAATTCTAAATAAAGTGCAGAGTTCAAATGAACAAGGTTCTACAAATATGTATAGAGTGTGGATTAATAAGGCTGTAGTCAAATGAATAGAGTCCTTATTAACAAGGTTTATCTTTGAATCTGTTTTGTCTGAATTGACAAAGTAGCCTATTCTTTTTACAAGCAGTCTGTAGTCCAAAAACAATTTTATTATGTTCCAATAACCTTATCAAATGGTGCTATGTAAAAATAATCTGAATTATTATACAGTTAATTAGAACACTGGTTTGGTTCCTGACTAGACTAACAACTAGTCTCTGAAATGAACTTATCTTAATGAAAAAGTTCATAGTTAAAAAATAATAATATAATGAAATGGAGCCCTGAGACTTTCTTCATTTTCAGAAGCTAAGGGAATCTAGACCTGCCACATTTTCTAGACTTGCATGGGTTTTCTTGGATATATTTGCTTCAGGGTCTGTATGACAGACTAGTTCCTGACAATCCCTGATTAAATTCTAGACCACAGTGTAAATAACGATCTACTATGACCAAAAATGTTTGTGACAGTTCATTATAACTCCAATGTGTTTGTTATAGACAAAAGTTACATTGATGGTGTATATTCTTTCATTAAAAATACTGTTGAAAGCATTTTCATTGAAGAAGTTTGTTCCCTCATGCTCAAATTATGAAAACAAACTTAAAAGACTGTATTTGGTATAAACAAGTGCCAGTTTTCTAGGTGCACAGCGTACTCGGTGTGTAAAATGTTGCATATTACAGCATCACTGTTTCACATTATTTTCATGTATATTCAAAACAAAAAATGTACATATACATACATACATATCCCTAATTCCTTTGACTTTCATTGTGATTATTATTCATATTTATGATGTATACTATCTGTGACATCTGTCATTTGTATTTATGCTACCCCAGTGAAGATATTATAGCCATTTCAACACGTCTGAACTTAAAAATCATGCAAAACACAATTAAGTTCGTCTACCTTAGTAACAATATGGAATCATTCATACTGACATTGTTGAATTTGTTCAATTTTGAACATTGAATTTCTATAGTTCACAGCAAGACTGACTTTATTCGACCCTCCCTAAATTCCAGACTTAGTAACAATTTCTGTATATAATGCCACATGTATGTACTTCTCACCTCCATTCACATAGGATATGGTATTACCAGCTGATAACTCAATTTACTGTTAGATAATGGAAGGTAAAATCAATTTAAATATTTTTTAAAAAATAAGAACAATTTCATGAAATAAATGTTCATCAACTTACGTTTGAGCTGAACAAAATGATAACTTCAGATTTTCTTTGTTATAATTCCCCCTGTCAGTCGCATCATCTTCTCATGAGCGCAAAAAAACACGCTGTTGTATGATAACAACAAAAGCTACAGCCACCTGTCAAACGTCACGTGGGGTATTTGTTTACTTCCGATTGTCATCAGAACGAGAACACGCGAGATGAAACATGGCAGCGCCCATTGGTGACGCTAATAGCTAAATTTCTTCATTAAATATTCGAATACTGATCTAAATTTACATTGGTCCTCGCCATGGCCGATTCTTACTCCAAGGTTAAAGGCGGAAAACTTAAATTAAAAGGCCAAAAAGAAAAGTGAGTCAGTATAAGTCAAGCCAGGAGTAACGAAGCGGGGCTTGAATGTGTCTAAATTTTAACGTTATTTCGAATCGTGTAACAAACGATTTCGCTCATTTACAGAACATAAACAAAATTGGACATTTAGTACACTCTGCTCCGTATATCCCGTATGCCCCAAAGACTGCACATGTATTTGCACATTTTAGTTTAAAATTAAGTAGAGTTTTAATTAGTGTTCCTCCTTTAGTATAAACGAATGTGTGTCATTGTGCTGGTAGAACTGATAATGGAAGGGCAACCATATGACGTTATGCGATCGTAGACTTATGGTCGCTGATATGTAGTGAACACGCTATCAACCCCTTCTTTTGCCTTGCAAAGACTAATGATTACTGATGTTGTGTACATTAGTGGTTGTAAGTTATAACTTGATTTACAGTTGTATATTTCATATATCCACGGGATTGGTAGATTTAAAATCTTAATTGCCGTGGTTTTGATAAATTACATAATTACCATCCCAGATCGTAAGCATGCTTAGTAATAGCTCATAGTTTCGATACAATAAGGTTAGTTATCTGTTTTCCAAGTGAAGAATAGAGTGTCTGATGTCATAGAAAGATATTCAAAGTGGTCTTTTTTTTGTGTGTTTTTTTTCCCCATGGAAGCTGTACTAATAAATGTGTGAAACATGGCCAATTGTAAAATAATTTGAATAAACTGTACTTGATAAAAGTAACTGCTGTCATAATTTAGGTATAGGTGCAGTTTGAAAATTAAAATCTTTTAAAGTTAAACATTCTCTGGGGTTTGTTACTGCTTACTATTTACTATTGTTGTTATATTTAGTATAAAATATGAGAACTTGAATAGAACTTATTTGATGTTGCTAATATTGTAAATGATTCAAACAAGGTTGCTTCGTAATGCTACTTCATGTACCAGTATTTATGCTAATGATAAATAATCGTGTGAGGACATTACGGGAGATCTGATAGTCATGTCAGGCTATAATTTGACTGTCAAACACATTGTGGCTCTTGGCTATTTCTGGCTTCAAGACAAAAGGCAATGTTTATGTATGACTGGGTCAGGGTAATGCATAGCTGTGGCTGATTTCATGACATTTTCACATGGCATGGATCATTGCACATGGTATTTATTTAGTAAGACCAGTACCTGTATGGTTTTGTATGGTGAAGACCACATTAGAAGTTTTAGACTGTGTCACTTTCAAACTTATTCACTCTTTCCAAAGATGATTATGAACTTTACCCATTGCTAGCAAATCCTGCATCAAGCAAAACTGTTACCTCACAGCTGATTCAAAACTAATACTGGTGATTAATGTGTCTGAAATAGGAATCACGTCTGACTTGTTTAACCCTTTTTGTCATTCTGAATTTAAATACAAAATTGGACCTACTTTTGTCAGTCATTCAAATAGGTAATGAATACACCATTCTCGATATCTCCTGGGTATACATTCTTATAATCTCCACTGGCATCTGAGGCCCTAATTATATTACCTCCCTTGGCAGACTTGTTATCCAATCTAGACACACTTGCACAAAACTATCTTAGCGCTCCAACTATCTTAAGACTGTTTCAGAGAATGGGAGTTGTAGTGCAAAGATAGCTTTGTGCAAATAAGCCAAGGTGTCTTTGCTGGGAAGTTGTGCATACCAATCAGAACTCACTTTTGCTTTTTAAATTATGCAACCGATTAAAAGTGGCAGCACATATCATGCAGAAGAACTCTGAAAGGGGTAGAAAGAGTTCTTGCATATGATATTTTTAAAGTTTCAGACCTGACAATTAGTCTGTATAATTTCCCCAAAATTTGAGTTGCAAACCTTCTGCGAATAAACCTTTGCAGCTGTGATCGCTATCTTTGTTGACTCTGGCAAGCTTGCTTCTAACAGCAGCTTAGCTGATTAGCTAAAGTGGTTGTGGAGCCAGCAAAGGGAGGTAATAAAATAAAAATAATAAAAGAAAAAGCCGTACATGCATCCTGGGTAGAGTGGAGACATATGGGAACATATACCCTGGAGATATGGAGGATGTGAATACACATGACTAGAAAGAATCTGCAATGGTTTGGGAAACCAGATGATGACAACAACTGATCTTGTCACATGTCATTCAGTCATCCTTTTCCTGTTTTCTATGGATTAACATTATGAAGCTGTTTGTAATTATGTAGTTCATTTCATTTTACTTTCTGGTCATTGTGACCCGTGAAGGTCCCAGGGTAGAATAGGCCTTCAGCAACCCATGCTTGCCATAAAGTGTGACTATGCTTGTTGTAAGAGGTGAATAAGGGGATTGGGTGGTCAGGCAGGCTGACTTGGTTGACACATGTCATCGGTTCCCAATTGTGCAGATTGATGCTCATGTTGTTGATCACTGGATTGTCTGGCCCAGACTTGATTTTTTACAGACCACCGCCGTATAGCTTGAATCTTGCTGAGTGCGGCATAGAACTAAACTCACTCACTCACTCCAGGTCATTGTCCGGTAGACTGACTCTTCCTGCTCACAAAAACCAAAATATATATTTTCATCAACTGTGCAAAATATACAAGTGAATGGAATTATTTTATCTTATGAGACATTCTAAGTTATGTTGTGTTTCCGTGAAAAACAAAATAATTTCACACATTTTGCAAAATCTAGAACAAAAACAATCACATAATTGCATCATCTGTGATATTCTAAGGTGAGAGATTGCTGTGTTTGTCAGGCACAAGAAACACAGGAAACGGAAGCATGCTGATGGAGCAGAGGGAGGTGCAGGAGGCAAGAGGGTCCATCCATCGCTCACGGAGGACACCAAACGTCATGGTATGTGGTAGCTTAGGCACTCTTTTTGTGTTATATCTTAATGTTTTAAACATGATTAAGTTTGGATAGACAAGTTAAAAACAAATTTGTCCTTAAGCCATGAGAGCTGTGCTGATTAACACTCATTAAAAGGGTATACAAAGTACAAAGTATGTCATGGGGATTATAAGATATTTGATTTCAAATGGGGGAACCCCAGTGGCTGTGTAGGTTAGGTCCCTGACTTTGTGTTCTGGTGATTAGGTTCGTTACACTGAGAGTGTGAGTTTGAATCCCCAAATGGATCGATCCCAGAAAGAACTAGAATTTGTTTCTTTCCAAGAAGGTGTTATCAGAAACTTGTTTGTGTATCTTAGTGTGTATTAAAAACAACTTCTATGTATGACTTCCTCAGTTTAGTCATATAAACAATACCTAATAGTGTATAAAATGTGTTAAGAATTTCTTGGTATAGTTGTTAAAGAAGAATGTTAAAGTTTTACGTTCAAGAATAAGAACAATAGGTTTACTTTCCCAGGTGGCTGGTGGATTGTGGAAAAATTTGAAGAAATCACAGGAAACATTGCTATTGAGATTGGGGTCCAAACGTACATGAATGCCCTTGACAATGGAAGGCTCAATCTTGGCCCTGTCCGGGATACAGGTAAACATGGATCCCTCTTGGATACTCAATGCCATGACAGAATACACTTGTGTCTCTGGGTCGTCATCTGACCCTAACCAGGACAAATTGGATTCATTAAAATTTTCCATTAAATGAATCATGATGGGTATTATTTTTGTAATTTTAGGCAAGTTGGGAACATGTTTCATAAGTTTCAGTATTTACTGTGGTATTCACATCAGGGCACTATTACAGCAGACCACTGTTCTAACAAAAACCAAAATTGATCAGTAAGAGGCTGGCCATTTATTGGGGTGGAGTGGCAATGAGATTTGTGTTTTGACTGTAGAGTATTGTTAGCATGCCACTGCACACTGCTGGCTTCATTTTATGCAACATTTCTTCTTTTTATAGTGACAGAAATACTGATGTTAATGTGAGAACCCATTAGCACTCGCGTAAAGACAGTTTAGATTTTGAGGAGACAGACTCTCATGATAACAATCACAGGATTGTCTGGTCCAGATTTGGTTATATACACACTGGTTTCATGCAGCTGAAATATTGTGACATTAAACAACAAACAAAATCATTAGCTATGCTATGTGGTGTTTCCCTTCTCTGTCTTCAGGAGAAGCTCCAGATGCCACAGAGATTTTAACAGCCATTACTCTAGGGGAGTCAAAGATAGCCCTTAAATCAGGCTATGGGAAGTATCTCAGCATTGACCCAGAAGGTCGGGTGATCGGGAAGTCAGATGCCATCGGTAGCAGAGAACAGTGGGAACCGGTTTTCCAAGAGGTGAGATTTGTGCATGTGGAGGGGATGGTTTGCCCCACCCTACAAGATAATGGCAGCTGTAAGTAATCATACCAGCCATCAGTTTATGACAGGCTTAAAACTATGATATCTTGGTGGAACAGGACCCTTACTTGTAGGATATGTTGTAACTTGCTCTTAAATAATAAATGTTGAGTATCTGTAATAATAATTAGATGTTCAAAGATATGATGGAGTTATGCATCTGAAAATACAATGATGGGATATGGTTCATCTACTTTGTTGTGTTCCCCATTTTGGTTTATCTCAAAATCATGTGATATCATGTTTGAAAATACCTCTGTTGTTTGGGTTTGGGTTTTGAAAATGATGTATTGGTAATTTGATAAAGTGTGAACCTCCAAACGTACCTGTCAAGGATTCCATCTATTTAAGTTAGTCCTATATGAACTGTGGTAAGGTAAGAGTGACATAGTCATATTATGAGGCATGCTTGTTTATCCATTCTTTCAAGTAGTAACACCGTCATGATAAATACCCTTCATCACCTTAGTTTTACATGTTATGTAATTAAATCCTTATTAGATATTTCAGGGTGTGAGTATTTTGCCACACTGTCATATTACTGAAGAAAAGAGTTTTTATGAAATGTTTCAGTTCAAGTACACATTAGTGTTTAATTTGGAAAGATCTGACATTTGTGATCTCTGTTTACAGGGTAAAATGGCCCTCAATGGTTTTAATGGCTGCTTTCTGTCGGCAAACGAGGATGGTGCAATAATGTGCGAGAGTCGCAAGGCAGGGCCAGACGAGATGATCAAGGTTAGAGAGTAGGCTTACCAAAACATACTGGCAACATACTGGTTTTGTAGATCAAAACTCAAACTATTTATCAATAATGCTGTGTTTGTGGTTTATTTGTAATAGATTTAAGCATACTACTTTACGGAAGACAGATCAATGATAATTCCCTTAACAGACAGGACTTTCAAGAAGTACATAATGACCCATAAGGTATATGGAATGATGATGATACTGATAATGGACTGAATGTGGATGAAGTGATTGCTCATACACCAGGGTTCGATTCCCCAATTGGATATACAGTGTGTCAAGCCCATTTTTGGTGTCCCTCATGATATTGATAATGGACTGAATGTGGATGAAGTGATTACTCATACACCAGGGTTCGATTCCCCAATTGGATATACAGTGTGTGAAGCTCATTTTTGGTGTCCCTCATGATATTGATAATGGACTGAATGTGGATGAAGTGATTGCTCATACACCAGGGTTCGATTCCCCAATTGGATATACAGTGTGTGAAGCTCATTTTTGGTGTCCCTCATGATATTGATAATGGACTGAATGTGGATGAAGTGATTACTCATACACCAGGGTTCGATTCCCCAATTGGATATACAGTGTGTGAAGCTCATTTTTGGTGTCCCTCATGATATTGATAATGGACTGAATGTGGATGAAGTGATTGCTCATACACCAGGGTTCGATTCCCCAATTGGATATACAGTGTGTGAAGCTCATTTTTGGTGTCCCTCATGATATTGATAATGGACTGAATGTGGATGAAGTGATTGCTCATACACCAGGGTTCGATTCCCCAATTGGATATACAGTGTGTGAAGCTCATTTTTGGTGTCCCTCATGATATTGATAATGGACTGAATGTGGATGAAGTGATTGCTCATACACCAGGGTTCGATTCCCCAATTGGATATACAGCGTGTGAAGCTCATTTTTGGTGTCCCTCATGATATTGATAATGGACTGAATGTGGATGAAGTGATTGCTCATACACCAGGGTTCGATTCCCCAATTGGATATACAGTGTGTGAAGCCCATTTTTGGTGTCCCTCATGATATTGTTGGCATATTGCTAAAAGGTACAAATCCATACTCATGCATTCAATCATTCATACTATAAGAGAACAAATGTTAATATAATACTGTATACTGATTTTTGACTTGTCTAGTCATATCCCATATTTGATTTACAAAACACCTGGTCGGGGTTGTATCGAACTTTAATAAAGCTTTAATCGTTAATTATACTATGATTAGTTAATCATTGATTATCTTCACTGGCATGAAACCCTTAATAAAGGAATCCCTTCATTAATCCGTCAGTAAGCTAATGAAGGTTTGAGGGTAGCATTGACTCATCATTAACCGTATCAACATGGCAGACAACATAACGTTCCATCAACTACCTATCCGAAAACTCTTTTTTGTGCATTTTGAAACATATTGTCCCATTTTGTCTTGATTTTTTGGGACGTTCTGTTCCTTACCCCTTGACAATTGACCTAGCCTGTTATTTTGCCCCATATCTGCTTCTTCTTGTCATTAGGAATGGAGTTAGTTTGCTCTTGAACACATCCACGTAATCTTCACCTAGGTCTGTTAAAAGTTGTATTTCACAACTTTCTAAATTTTGATGATTTCTGATGACAGGCATCGTGCAAACAGTAGATAGTATTTATGCACAATGCATCATGGGTATTAATTAAGGGATTTTCCCTAATTTAATCAAACATTAGGAATTTAATCCATAATCAGTGTTTAATTTTTGATTACATAATTACCCGTTGATACAACCGGGTCCAGTTTTGTTTCAGTCTGGACAAGTGTCTGTTTCATTGTGCTAGCGCAATCAGATAACTTGTCATTGTTTAACATGGTAACTCCAGTCAGACACATTATGTCGACTCCAAGCAGATCTGTCCATGCTTCATTACCATTTTGCTGAGCATGAGTCCATGAAACAGAAAATACCATTTTTTTTATTGTGTTTGAGATGTAACTTTACCACAGGACTTGTCTTCCACCTTCATGGCAGAAGTTCACCTTCCACTTGACTACCAAGGCTGTTAGATTGTGCTGTGATAAATAAACTGTGTATGTGTTTGGATTCTGTGGGGACATGGTTGTAAACTTTATATGCATCTCATTTAAGATCCGATCTTGTGCAGAGAGTGAGGAAGACCCACTTGGTAATGTTCCAAAGGAGGAACGAGGTTCACTGAAGGAATCTGAGGTCAATTATGTGTGAGTAACCATGTGCCAGACCTATTAGAGTTATCTCCTCTTAATGCAATATTTGTTCATGTTTGCATTACCTTATCTGTCAACTTTGCATTGCTACTTTTCACTTGTGTGACTATTGTTAAGCACAGATATGTATCACTGATTCAGAACTTTCTAGCAGATGGCTTTTCAAATGGGTATACACAGCTACAATCTTCTTGAAGGCTCCTTGGCATTAGAACACTATACCTTTATTTGATCCTAAGCATGTTGTCAAAGGCATCTGTGATTTGGGTGGTCATTTCAGGGTCTTTGTTGTGTCCTTGCAGCTATATAACACTGGATGATTTTCATAATAAAAATGACTTATTTTGTGAAACTTTTCTGACTTGATTATTTACAGTGATTTACAATTCCCACAGCCTGATATACTTTAGATTGTGGAATTCAAACCATAAACAGTCATATCTAATCGGCCTAATAAAGGGGCAGTCAGCAAGTATTTGATGGGTAGATGCAAGAGACCAATCAAAATCTGAACAGACAAAACTTAAATTTGTTTACTTACTGGAATTGAACTGGCATTAATATCAAAGAAATTTTTACCCTAATTCAGGAAAAAGTTCCAGAGTTTCCAGGACCGGCGCCTGAGAGTGACAGGAGAGAGTACTGCAGCACTAAAGATGGCTAGACAAGATGGAACCCTGCACGAGGCTATGCTGGATAGGTGGGTTGTCCTACACTGTACTAACTACTGTAGTTGTTGTAGGTGGTTTAGGTGCTGGCTCATTACTCCAACCTGGCTTTGTTTTCTAAAATGGGCGTCTTCAAACACAGGAAAATCTTCGAAGCGCTGAGCTCCAGATAGGATGCTTCTTATAGTGGGTTTCTACTGTATCTTCACATTTTTACCAATGTATATGATCCTGTCTTTCTAACAATTTTTCAGGCGAGAGAAAATGAAGGCAGATAGATACTGTAAATGAAGGACTGATGTGATTCATACACTGGCAGCTGAATTCATTCTGGGAGACAAGACTGGGAGTGCACTGTAGATAGCTCATTTGTACATATGAAGTGTTCATCCTGATTTCACCTTTTGTGTAATTTGTGTTTCAATAAAACTGTCAGTCATAAGCTGAGTTTCCTTTTTCATTCTGAGAGTGTGGTCAAGATGATTTAATCTTATTTTCATCTTCACTGATGAATACTTGGGCAGCAGTCTGTATTTCTTTTCTGACAGCATTTGACTGTTTTGCAAGAACCATAATATTGGTGGGATTGTATAACTAAACAACTAAGCTAAATGTCATGTTTCAGTTGATTTTGTTTTGGTGTTCTACTCTACTGCAGTCAGCAATATTACAGCAATAACATGGCATCAATCTGCACTGAACAAATCAGTCCTCAAAGAATTATTAAGTAGTATGGTATTTTCAACATTTCAGGAAATATTTTCCAGAACACCAGAAATGGACCTCATATGTGGTACTCATGTGGGGAATCAAACCAGTGTCTTCAGCATGACATATGAACACAGTAACCACTGCCCTTCAGTATTATGAGCCACCAGTGTAACCACATCAATGATGATCCTGTGACAATCTGGTTTAGAGTTAGTCAATGCCATACTATCCTTGAATCATATGTTTGGTTAAACTCCTTGGCTGATTTTCTGGTCCAGGTGCAATTTATTGACACACTGATGAAATATTGTTGGAATACTGCATGGAGCTGTATGAACAAGTATAACTTTTCTGAACATGATCAGTTAGCAGGCTCTTATGAAAAGCAGTAGAGTGTTTGGGACCAAGTCACACCCTGACATTCTTGCATGTTTTGCTATATGAGTGTGACATGTCCTCCATAAAATAGAACTGTATGTGCCATAAAATCATCAGCCATTCCATCATAGACAACATTGCAAAAAACAAGCAACAAGTTTGGTGTGATTTTGTACTTATTAAACCTTGAACATTTACAATAAAAGTTGTAAATAACATGTATGGTTTAAGAAATCTTATGCTCCTATTCACTGGCATTGGTACCAGTGATAAAATAACTTTCACTCTCTTGTTCCAAATCCCATCCCTCCCAACCCTAACCCACCCCTTACCAGATCATGTTAATATCAACAGAGTGATTGCTCAGTACGAGTCTCCCAGGAACATGGACAACCTGTAACAACAGCACCGTTGCCATGGTTACAAGACATGGAATAAAGCACAAGTAGCTGGATGGGGTGACCCGACAGTCATAATCACACTGCGGGCAAGATCATGTTCGTAATGCCTTGCAGCAGGTCACATGACCAAAGGATTGCATTGCTTCATTGACCAACTGTGGTGGCAAGTGAAAGACAAACACATCTGCAAACATTCATCCGTTGCCATGGAGACCCGACACACAAGTTTATGTTTCTCCACATATTGTCAAATCAGTGTAAAACATCTGTCGATGACACATCTAGCACTCTTGACAGAAGCCATCCAACCTCAACTTGACATCTTGTTTTGTTCACGAAGCCATTCTACAAACTCATCCAGTAAAACTGGCCCTGGAATGAAAAGAGACAAGTTAATTAGTTTGATAATAAACCACCTGTAAAATTCAACAACGAAAATGAAAACTGAAAACTAAAATTCCACACCCTACAATTCATATCACAAATCTTTTTGCTCCCTTGGATGGAGAAAAATAAGAAAATTTTCACCCTGAATACTGTTAAAGTAGTTTTTGTGAGTTACATTACCTTTTCATATAGGTATGTTGATACCATTCTTTTCTCTTAAGAAAATCATCCTCATCCTCATCATGTCATCATTATTGACATAACAGGCAACATGCAACATATCCAAACCTCATAAAGTCATATGAGGTCCTTAATTAAGCTTTGTCTGCTGTGTCATGGCTTCCTCTCTGTCCTTAACAACCTAATACTGACTGCTTGAAACCTTGAATGTTTAGGTTGTGACTTAGTTTGTAACACAGATCCTGAAGCAAATATATCCAAGAAAGCCCACACAAGTCTAGAAAATGTGGCAAGTAAAATGAAGAAAGTCTCAGGGCTCATTTTCATTATATGTTTTTTTCACAATGATCTTTTGTTCTGCAAAATATGTTCACTTTAGAGACTAATTGTTAGTCTATATGTAACTCACATGCCCCATCTTCGTCATAGTTGGCGAGATCTGGAGCTATGGACCTGCTGAACTCAAGAATGTTACACCATTGGTCTTTATTTATCACTTTGTACTTGGATTGCTGAAACAAACAGCAGCACATTACTTACAGGCTAAGGTAAACATTACAACAATAAGCCTGAATGTCTCAAACCACAATCAAATGTTCACAATTAGTAAACGAGTCACTGAATGGTTATGGCAATGACTAATAATTGTTATCAACTTGCAGCTGAACTTGTAGGTGATTTACAGTGTTGTTAACCCAGTCACTGATTTAACCATTGTAAAATGTCATCTAGATACACAAGACATACATGAGTCTCCCACCCAAACTAGCCCAAACTAGATCCAGACATCGACCAGTGCTCTGTAGCCACTAAAACATGCCAAACTAGAAAATAGGGGTTAATATGTAGAACACTTGCAGAAAACTGGTCATTAATCATAATCATACCTCAAGGAACTGGTGAAAGGACCCGTACAAACACCAGTTTTTCCCGAGGAGCAGAGACAACATTGCCTTGGCTGTCTCAATGTCCATACTTCTCTGATCTTTTTCCTGCAAGACATGATCCAGGGTGATGTGTGATCCAGACTAAAGCTTTAGTTTTCCCCTACACACTGAACCTGAATATAAATGCACATCTAGGACATGCTTCTTATCACCTGGTCAAGGTTAACAAGTCCTAGAATCACTCCACAAATCTGGGGTTCAATCCTTCCATTTAAAGTTAAATGTATGCTTAAGGATTGAAACTCAACACGGGAATTGTGAGGTTGCAGATGCCATAAGACTGAACAGAAACCACCTGGGACCCAACTAGCTTCTGTATGTTATGTTCACTAGGAAAATAATGTTCCCCGATTTACTTCAAGTAATCTAAGACAAAGCTCAGATATAAATTTTACATCCTCATGAATTTACTATCAAAATCAAGTAGTGATTTACCGTGGTTATGTGCATCAAAGCAAGTACCATTTGACCTTCAGTGCTGAAAGTTCAGTTCCCAGTCATTGATTGTTTGTTTCTCATACAAGATACTTCAGTTACAACACTGAGTACACATACCCTGGCAAAGTCAAATGCAAAGCGGTAGATATTCTTGAAATGTACAGCATCATCCAGAAGAGACTTGAGGTAGTCGAGTTTCTGTTGCACCTTTTGAATACTGTCACACCTGCAGAAAAAATGTAGCTGATAAAATTCTTCAACCTACTCGTCAAATAAGCAGATTCATTTATACTTTTAATAACAGAACAAGTAAACCCTACCAAACACAAGTTAATGCTGCATGTCCCATTCCAAATATTAGTCAACAAAATAAAGATGCAACACAAAGTTTGAAAATGCTGCAAACTCACCATCTGTAAATATTTCAGGACATTATGCAAGTGTACTGTCCTACATGTCCAGAACATATACACATATTTTACAACTATCGTTTGTTCAAGTGCAAATCTATCTAGTCATCATCTTGTGTCAAATCTCGAATGGAGGTCCCTCCATCACTGACACAATGGTGACTACCTGTTTTGCACTCTATTTTCCTCACACATGCATGTACAAGATTTTGCTGATTAGTGTTCTGTGTTTAGTAAGGCTGTGACATAAACTGTATAATAGTGTAGTATGAGAGCTGCAGGACACTAAGTATTTGGAAGTGACCACAATGGTGATTGTAATCAGCAATATTCTAGTTACATCAAGGTAGCATGTAGATGTATGAGCAACGATCAGACACACTGGATTTGTGATCACCATTATGTAGAAAAATGTATCCCGAACCTCATTAAATGTATGTAACAAAAACATCAAGTCACCAAGGCATTTGTTTGACAAGTGGTGTCCCGTTGTGGCACAGTCTTTAAAACTTATATGTAAATAATATGTAAATAAGTTCTCTTAACAGTAAATTATTTACTTTTATTATTAAGTGTGTTTTTTCATAAAGATATTTCAGTATTGATATGAAATAAAGCAGGAAAATTTTCAAAGGCATATGTGGGAAGTGACATGCTAATTTCTAAAAAAACAGGAATTATAAAGAAATCTTGATTTATCAATGAAAAAAGAAGATTTTTATAAAAAAAATACTTATTTATAAGATGAAATATCTATAGTAAATAGACACTAGATTAATAGTCAAAACTTAAAAACTGTGTTACCAGAGGGTATCAACATTATCTCCAATTAAAACAGCATACCCAAATTAAATCTGATAAGGGGAGATAACTCTTGCCCAGGTTACCTCAGGATAAATGCTTGAGAGGCAAAAATATCATGATGCATCATCAGAAACAAGATAAACGGAAATAACTGTGTAACACAAATACGTGCTCCTACTGTCACATCATGTCACACTGGGTATGCGCACAAACCACAGTATCCAACCTCTTTTATAGGGGTAAAATGGTATACCATGGTATTTTGCCTTCAGTTCGGTATACCACACTGCAATTAAAAAAACACCAGTATTTTCAATTCTCTTAACATTATTTCAATCTAGTCATGACATTTTGTGCATTTAAAAAAACACACATTATGGTTATTTTGTCCCCAACGCAAGGTTTGGCTCTTGTAAATTTTCTGCATGATGATATCTATATACTTAACCAAACGTTTGCACCACAACATGTACCATACCTTGACACAGAATTACAACCGTGGCACCACTTTGTCACAGCAAGACTTACGACAGGTAATGTGGACATATTCTGACTGTAACTCACAGTCTTCAGTATTTCTGTCCGTGAAATACATTCCTTGACATATCAACGAACGTCAAGTGAGTTTAGTTCACACCCTTTTCAGCAATATTCCAGAAATATCACAGCAGAAATGGGCTTCGCACAATGTACCCATGTGGAGAATCTAACCCAAGTCTTCAGCATGATGAGTGAACACTTTAACCACTAGGCTCCCCCAACGCCCCGTACTGATGCTATGAAAAGTAATGTCATGGCTGTGTCACTCACTGTAATGATGTCATTCCCTGCAGCCATTCTTCTAAGGTAAAGAAACCCATATTCTTAGCCTGAAGTTTCCAGGCTAGAGACAGCATCACAATCTGGAAAATATATAATCTTTAATCAACTTATGTACCTTAAAATGAAAAGCCTGTGAACAAAATTGTATTTGCAAAATTTCTTTGAACACTGTCTCAAACTGCAACCATCACAATGAGTGGTGCTCAATCTGATATTTTCTTCACAATGTACTGATTTTTAATAATTTGCTCAATATTCTTGTTTTTTGTTGACAAGAAAACACCAAGGTTCCCATTTTCTAAAAAATAGTAGCTTTCAGTTTAATAGGTCACAAAAAAAACCCCCATCTGATGTTACATCACCATTTGGATGAATAGGAAAACTCACAGCGACAGCAGAAAACAAACAATTCCATATGAATCGTGACATTGAAAAAGTTGTTTTACCTTTTTGATTAATTACATGGTCCGATTATGTATCTATTAATGCCTTTGTGGAAACATAACTGTATTTATCGAGTTTAAAATGAGTTTATTAGATAAACCTTCCACTGACATTGTTGACAGCTGTAGCTGACATGTAAGGATGTGGCCTAAATTGTGACAAGACACGATTATGTTTGACAATATGCGTTCACAGGCAGAATCTGAACTTATATACATTCTAACAAGACAATTCAATACCAAATAATGCAGTTCATGTAAAATGACCACAATAAAGGGTACAGGTGAAAGTTGTTCCTGAGAGATGTTGTTTACACTGGAAAGCTTATGCCAGGACAAACAGACCACAACAGAAGCCCCCTCACATTCTCTCAGGTAAGCTCAAAACTAACAATGCATATATGTGAAGTGACCTACATTTTCTGGTTCAACACCAATGTCTTCACAGAATTTCTCCATGCCTTCCGGACCAATACTATCTTCATCTGGACCTGTTGTAAACACAAACATATTACAATGTCTCAGAAACAACATCAAATACAGATTTATCAGATTTATTTGGCAAGCAAAAATGAATGCTTTACTTGGCTACCCCACTGCCCTTCTAATCTTTGAAACTATGGCAACCTCTTATGAATGAGTGAGTGAGTGAGTGAGTTAAGTTTTACGCCGCACTCAGCCATATTCCAGCTATAATTATGGCAGCAGTCTGTAAATAATCGAGTCTGGACCAGACAATCCAGAGATCAACAACATGAGCATCAATCTGCACAACTGGGAACCGATGACATGTGTCAACCACGTCAGCGAGCCTGACCACCCGAGCCCGTTAGTTGCCTCTTACGACAAGTAGTCAGCTTTTATGGCAAGGATGGGTTGCTGAAGACCTATTCCACCCCAGGACCTTCACAGATGCAACCTCTTATCAATAGAACCTGGCATGATAAATGATTTAATGAATTGTTTTTGTTCATTTGATGCAAATTATTGTTTGCACATATCAGTTCAACACAAGAAACTGATTTTCCTATAATCTGCAGCCAAAAAGGAAAACATCCAAGTTACTTTCAGAAATCAATGAATAGTTGTACCATGCAGGAAGTAATCAATCACAGGTATGTATTGTCAGATTTGGGTTCCTACCTGTATACTCCTGAAACCAAGTGGTACATTTCTTGACATTGAAGGCACTCTCTGGCTCACGTCTTGACCTGTAACAAGAAAATACATTGAAGAGCATTCACAAAGTTATCTGTGGGACTTATTTCAATATCTTAAATATTCATGCAAACTGGTGCGTACATTGTAAGATCACAATACATTAATACATTACTAATAAGCTGTGTATTTTGGAAAATAACCATGATGGGAAGGAAACCTAGGTAAGATTCTGCATTCAATAGAGTTTCTCTACATGTTGAAATGTACAATGTAAAACATGCAATAAATGAACGGAGTAATGCTAAGGCAGTCAAATTTTGTAAATTATGTATATAATATCACTATTTTGTATGGATGAATGTTTATGATGTCATCATTTTGTGTGTACTGACCAATGTCAATACTTTTAATGTTTGTCTATGATGTCATTAAATGTGAACTTTCCTATGACACCATCATTACATGTGTGTTAATATCTAATGTCATAAAATGTGCACTTTCTTTTATGACATCATCACAACGTGTGGATCTACTTCTGAAAGTAATATTTGTCTGTGAAAAAGTTTGTGTCATCACACGCCTGGGTATATTTTAACATGCTGCAATCTAATTGGAATGAAGATAAAATGGTGGTGACAGTTGTTGACAATATCATCACTTTATGTGTATTGTCAGTAATGCTTCTGATAACTTTGATTGCTGAATCCATCACAATATCTTGTGTTGCTGGAACAATCAAGACAGTTTCCATGATTTTATCAACTTTTGATTGAACATGAACAATATTATTTTTCATCATCAGAACAGTGTTGATAACATTAAGTGATTGTTCTAAAAGTATAGTTATCAGAAACCCTGAAAAGACTATGTCATATGACAAAGGTTGGCATATTTGGTTTAGATTACAGAATGTCCTGGCAAGGTTGTGAATCTTTTTCTAAATGACTTTTCAGGTAAATCATAGTATTTCACTTTTCGACATTACCCTTTTGAGGAATTCGTTAATACAAATTTACAAGAACATTTCTATTTAATTTCATTTCAGAAAAAGTCATGTACATAACACTACAATGACATTCAAGTCCATAAACCAGTTCCTGAATATCAGTGACTTCCGTTAATTGTATAAATCCATGTACAATGATACATTGTTACCAGGCACTGTTGTTATTACAGATATGTCTGGAATACAAATAACATGTGCCACAGTAGCAATGCTTTTACAACTTAAATATAGAAACAAATGCTAAAAGAAATAACCAGATTCTTGTTTATACTCACAAGCTGGACAAATATTTAGGAATTTGCTCAGTTATTGCAATATTGCTAAATTACCAGCTGTGAACAAGCATAAATACACAAATCTTCACTATAATCAAAGCTGTAATAGAATAACAATGCATCGCAATATGAATGTCCAGATGGAGCTGGCTACATTTCACAAAGCCATCACCGCTCTATGACTGACGTAAGTATACGTTAACTTACAGGAGTTATGACAACGGCAATGTTACGATGGATTTGTGAAATGGGTCCCTGGGCCTAGATTTTTAAACTCTCTTAGTGCTAAGATAGTCATAAGTTAATGTTAATCTATGCCACTTATCTTAATGTTAAGAGAGCTTACAAAATCAGGGTCAGGTCATAAGTTGGAACTCAGTATTTACCAGTACTTTGTGAACACCACCAACGGGGTTTTAAATCTTACATCACTGATTTTTCTCTATTCAACATTTAACTTTTTTAGATTCATCATACAGATTGGTATAAAAGTTGATCGGATGGGGAAGAGTGACTGGAACAGGGCTTCGAGGTGGTGCACGTCTGCCATTTTTTTTTTTGCCAAACACGGACACATATGTGGCAGACCTAGGAACATAATCAGAGCCAACTGAGAACACAATGCACAAGTACTGATCCTGCTATAGTCTGTCTCGAAGTCCTGAACCACATTGTTACTCATTACCTAGCACTCCCAATGAAGCTTAATCCCGAATTCTAGCAAGTCTACATTTCCTGAATTTCGCATTTGACAAGGGCTCCTTTTCAGTTTAAATGTTTTCTAGTCAAGCCACTTGTTACGGATGCAGCTGTGCTGAAAAAACTGTAGAATGTTAGGTGACAGTCCTACTCATACCTCAATATAACAGCCATATGATGAAACAAGGCTTGGGGATGTAGTACCTAAACATGATAAACAATCATTTCGTATGTATTTTTGTGTTATTTTCCCTTGCAGCTTACAATGATGTCCAATATTGAGAACCACAAACAATGGGGTCATCAACCTCTTAAAGAAGAATACCAATGTAAAACTGTTTTTTGATATATGGAAAGACGCATAAAAAAATCACTTTCTGTTATCAAAATTTCACGAAAAATGTGCAAAAATCATAATAAAAACATGAAAAAGTGACCTCAGAGTTAATGAGGAGTGGTATCACGTGACATGATGTCAAATGTGACTATTGCCCTTGGCTTCCTCTTTGGTTATATCTGACAACTTGACAGTAACCATGGATTCTAAAGCTGGAAGTTAGACAGTACCAATACGAGCTGATTGTATATCATGAAGGAGAAACTTCAAGTGAAGATGAAGAAGAATCCATCGAAACTGAAGCACCAGTTTGACTCAGTTCGATTCAATTTATTTATTCCATGTTTTGGCCATGTGACCCCAAGTACAACTGATTGTGACGACACAGCCATAACATGTGACAGCAAGAACATATGCACCTCTTCATGAAAAGAAAAACATGTTTCATAAAAATCGCAACTGAAGTTATGGTTTGGGTATTTTTTGTACTGAGGACAGGTAGAAATTGACATTATTTAACTATTTTGTTTGGAGATCTGCATACCTTTCACATACAAATAATACATGTTACTCATCTTCAAGAACTCCTAGATTGCAACATACATACATAGTGCATAAAGGTTTTCATTAGTACAATGTTTTTTTTCTCTCATCCACTGTTATTACTATTGACTGTTGATTTATTGATATACATACATGAAAATTGTTTGCTTTCAGTTAATTTTCACGTTTTGTCTGTTTGATCCAGTTAACCGGACGTCGCTATCCGGACGATTTTCGGGTAAACCAAAACGTCTGGATAAACGGGGTTCCACTGTATATGTTTCTGATGACTTCCACCCAGCAAATTATTGCAATTCTCGAATATTTGCCTTTACCTGTTTTAATAGCTTCAACTTAGCAGGATGGTGACCAAACACAGTATTATAAAGACTCCTGTGGCTCTAGATCTCTATACCACCTGTTACACATCTTTCCTTGTATTTCACTTAAGAAGAAATTGAAAATTTCTGAATGACATAAAGCATTCAGAGCAAAATCGTAATAAAGAACATGTGTACGAAATTTAAGGTTTATCATCCTCATGTTTTTTCAGGACTAAATATTTTAAGCATTTTCACAAACATATAACTATGAATGAATCACACAGGGTATTGTCATTATTGAAACATTCATGACGAGGTTCAGATTCACTTGTCTGGCACTTTCTGAGGAAGAAAAATGTTGATGAGATAAGCATATGCATCTGTTTTGTCATTACATGAATTTCTGATTTATTGAAACTGTTAGAATCCAATGTAACATACATGCACACATGCATGCGTGAACCTGAATGGACCTGAATAAGCAACATAAATAACAAATTCTTTTGAATAGTGCTAACATGTTTTAACAATGTATCATCTGTACATGAAATAACACCAACCATACCCAACTGTGCCAATGTATCAATGCAGTACATAATTGGAAGCTGATTTTTAATACATACAGTGTACTACAGTGTGTCATACCACTGTCTGTATATGGTCTCTCAGGGCTGTGATGACAGTACAAACCAGTGATATATGTTCAATCTGTTCAAATCAATCTGATTGTACGCTTTATATGTGTTCCCTCCTAAGACTAAAAATTACACAAGTCTGTACTTTCTACTACATATTTGTCCAAAGAAAACTGCAGCACAGAACGAGCATATTCATAAATGTGAAGCAACTAACTAAAAGATTTTAACAATCACTCAACTATGTTTGCTGAACACTACTGCTTGATCTCTAAAAACAAATTTAACTGTGATGGTTTTAATAACTCTCACCATCTGTAAACATTAGTTTCCAGGTCATTTAGTAAGGTGAATATGGTATGACTCAGCCATCACAATATGTATCAATACATGAGTCAAGCTATGTGGCACCTATTGATAAATGTTCCAGCTCCATCAGATAAATTCCTGTCATGGTTCCTGCTAAGTGGAGCACCATGTAAACAGAGTGGAAATAGTTTGTCTACAGCCATACAGATGGCTGCTTGCTGTTGCAGAACAGTCTAATCCAGTACCTTGAAGCCACTTACCACTCAAAACATTTCCAGTGTGCGAAATCAGGTTACAAAGTGGACTAGCATACTAACAAGCTTATCAACAAGTATTTGACTAAAATATTCATCTGAAGCACTAAAACATTGGGACCAAAGCTAAAATCATGTTATAGGTCACAGACTAAATCAGATCTGGTAAGCATCAGGCAGGCATTTACTAATACATTCCAAGGATTCATCTGTTCACAAAATACCCAATTGTATAAGTGATAAAATATTCACTCCTCTCAAGGATATATTCAGCTATTACAGTCCATGTCATCAAGTTATTTTACCAATATTTATTGATAACTGATTGATATTTTTAAACATTTTCTACATAAATAGCCAACCCAATTTAAAAGCCATGATACAAAACTGAAGTGTCAATTCCTGGTTTTCTAGAAATGACTTGTTAGTCCTAAGAGTTAAGAGTAAGTTTGAACTTAAAGTCAAATAACATTTTTTATTTTAAAAGCACTGCTTGGGACTGACACACTTTAGAATTTGTACAATAATATCCAAGCATAGATGGATAAATGTAGATATCAATAATGCTTGATTGTATTTCTTGGCACTGAAATGTTGTCTAACCATCCAGCAAGTTAATCATTTGCTTTCTGATATCTAATGGCTAGGTCTGATGGTAAATGTGGTTTAGATGGATAATTTTAACTATTTATGTGGTCCCTGTGAGTTCACCTTTCGGTAATTTAAAAGTCAGTGAGTTGTCAAATTCTTGAATACTGATCGTATTTTGTATGACTAAACTGTGGAGTGAGATCAATATACTATGGGCCGATGACCTACATGTACCCTTTGCAAATAAACAAATGAGTCCTCAAATTCTTTTGTGAAGTGTAGCACATTCAGAACACCCAATATAACATTACCAACAAACATGACAGTGGAAAGGTCATCTGAACCATAGATCTGGGTTTGATACTGAAATCAACAATTACACATCTAAGTTGAAACATCATCGACCAGAAACTGGTGTATTTCAGCTTCACTGCATGGAGTTACGCATTCCCTAACAAAACATACCACATCATCTCTTGTAGGTAGAGTCACAATCTACAATCCACGGAAGCAATGCACAGCACAATCCACAGAACTACAATCCTGAGGTCTGTACCAGTGTTTACATATCTACACCATTATGCCAGTTTGAGCAAGTTGACACTTCTCTACACAGTAACACTGCACTGAGTACCACACTACATTAGTGAGAGTTATACCCTGGAGCAGGTGTTCATCCTGGACAAGGCACTGCTACATATGGCAATATCAACCTTCAGGGTATGCACCATCCACAATATGTCCTTATATCCTCCGTAGGACCATTTCACGTCTGGCTCTGGTCCACCACCTTCTGTTTCTGTTCCTCACACAGCAGGGCACCTGTTCACTGCCTGCTGTCCCTAACCTACTCCTGCTGCTGCTGTGCCTTGTGTTGGTGTGCTAGTCAAAACCTGGGCACTCTGCCCAATGCTTTAGTATGTGGAGATACCATGCATCTGAATACCATCTGTGAGCTGGTTGTGACTGCTGAACCATTAGCTAACAGACAATTACAAGCCGGGCAGCAGGCTCCAGTCACTGTACATCAAGCAGGTAGACAGGCTTTCTCAGAGAAGAAGCATGTACAGCATAGAAGAAAAGAAATGGATGCAGGCAGCAGTGTAAGTGGTGAAAGTGATACCACCACCAGCAAACCCTTATCATGGGCAAGCAGCACTACAATGATGTATATATACCAAGATGTTCCTGCTTGGATGAAACAATTTATGGTACAGTCCCACGTTTGTAATTGTGAACTTTTGGACAGTTGTTAGCTATTCACCCACCACAATGACCTTTCACTGACCCATCACTGACAATGCAGTAGGTAATTCTGGTTTCAATTCAGCTTGAACTAATAACCCTATTATTACCCACACTGACATAATGTCCACTGGGACAGCTCACACATGCTGGGAATCAACAACATTCCTTGCAAAACATTACTGTAAATTACATAGGGACTACATTCGCATGATGCTCTGGACACTTATTTATTAACTCACAAAGAGACGGCCTTCATACTTACACTATCAACTTTTCTAGCCCTTTTAATCCCTGCAGTGTACGTATGCTTTATAGTGAGGCAAAGGATGTTGGTGTTGTAATGAGGAAGAGGAAGCAGTCTCAGGCTGGGATGTAACTAGATACACATACCAGCTGTATGGGGGGAAGGAGGGATATCCAAGAGGGACATACTGGGGGTTGGGAACCAACACTTGGAACAGAATCAATGATACATTTTGAAGATCTCACATACTCACTATAGCTGAAAAGAGAAAAACCCTCTCAGATATGGATGCATGGCACTTACATATGTTTAGTATGTGCAAAGTGAGACTTACATGGCTGTATGTGGCAGCCGGGTATCATCCTACATCAGCTGACTAGTATTTACATGCACTATGTGTTGTCAGGTAGGAGCTGTTGCTAGGTCATACTGACCCAGCTTAACCCCTGGTCAGAGGTCACCTTAGGTCAAGAAACTACAACACCAGAACTGACTCTTTTGTAATAATGACTACTGGGTATATGAAAGGCAACAGGCTGGGGCTGCCAAGCTAATGGGTCATTTCACATTTTCCAAAGCATTAGCATGATAAGTCATTTTGTATTCTTCTATCTTGCTCAAAAATAATTTCCTGAAATAATGACTTTTCATGAGAACATGAGAGAAACAGCATGTACTTCGTCACTACTAATGTGCACCATCGGCTGACATTGTAGCATTCATGAAGTTGACAGCACATAACTCATAGTGGATTGTTATAGAAATACATCTGAAAGACATGCTTTGGCTAGTTAACATTCAGTGAGCAAGTTTAGTTTTATGCCACTTAACATTACGACTGCAATACATTGACAAACACATTGGACATAACAGCATAAATGTAACAACATAACACATGAACTATGTATTGCTTAGCCTGGGCTGAACAGGTCACATACAACTCACAGATCTATTATTAGGACTGGTGGGACAAGGAAAGTTTAGCCTTGACCAGTATATTCGGTAGCCACTGTCCTGACTCATCAGCACAATGACCATTCCAATATGAAAATATACCAAAGGCAACTTTAAGAAAAGTGTAAAAGCAAGCTATAAATGTCCGAACACACCTGCAGCAACACATGGGCTGAATATGTTACAATGCCCACAATCACAGCATCTTCACTGAATGTAACTTGTCAAACAAGGCACAAAATTCCATGATGCTCATTTGAATCAGCACAATACGGAAAGGCTCATTTAGGGATAAACGTAAGAAAGATACAGCCTATAATTTTAGATGTTGCTGAAGAGATCTGGTTAGATACGCTTCTTAATAACCAAGACAGGTTTGCAGATTATTTTAATATTCCATATTCATGGCACAGGACTTAGAAACAGTACCAAAATACTTCAAAGAAGAACTTGAAAGCTTCATTGTGAACATATTAATAAAGAAATAACAACAAAGTCAAGATAGTATCCATTGAAGTTCAATTCATTTCAACAGCAATAAACTGAACCCTATATTGCCTCTAGTCACTTTTGTTCGTTTCCCAAAATACATAAGACAACAAAATTTCCTAGCATGGAGATAACTATAGAATGAAACAAAGCAAAACAATTAGGGGTAAAACAGTATGCAGCGGTATTTGGTCTTTGGTTTGGTATAACATAATGGAATCCCAAAATTCTGTATTTTCGGTTTTCATACTGTCATTTAAAAAACCTTTTTATGCCTTTTCTAAAATCTTTTACTGACTTGCAAACATTGCATCTAAAGACCACAAACATGAAAAACAAAATACCAGTTTTGTCTTTTCGTAGTATGAATAGCCATATCCATGTGCAACATTATGCAGGAATCCAGACACAACTTCCATCCCAAATATGCATTATTACACAAATGAGACCAATTTGATGCAACACATTATTCTCAGCATAATTAAGTACTAGTTTCTGCAGCATTCACTCAAGGGACTGTAACTATGGAAACAGCAATTGTATATTCCCTCACTATAAAATATTCAAATAACGGGAACCTGTTCATGATTTTAACTTTTGTTATCAATATCTGTAGATGAAACACTCAAGATGTAGGAACCTTGTCACCTATAATTAGGGGTACGGTGCACAAAAACCTTGAAGCACGATTAGGACCAACTAGGATTCAAACCTACCATAGTACAGCAAATTGCTGGGCGTTGGATAACTGGGCCACCAGAGCCCATTTGAACCTTTGGAACATGCTGAAGAAATGAAAAACTCGACCAGGTTTAGGGGATTTATCATAGGCTAACAGAATTATCATATAATCAATTAGACAATAAAGGATGGGTTGACATTAATATCATATTTGAAACATCCTGTTCTTGTTTCCCCATGGGTGTCTGTGTGTATTAGTTTGGTGTATTGCACTACTGAGGCTTACAGTGAGGTCGGTTTTATTGTCACACTCAGCAATTTTCCAGCTATGTAGCAGCAGTTGTAAATAATCATGTCTGGATCAGAAATCTGGTGATCAACTGCATGTCTGCACCGATCAGTGCAATTGGGATATGATAAAATTTGTTAACAAATTTTAAATATATTTCCTTAGAGCCCTAAATACTATCTGCATCAAAGTTGTCAAAATTACAATTTCACCATCATATTATCAATATTACAACAATACTGCAACGAGAACAATTCATGTATTAATAATAAATGCTTTCGAAACACTTTCCAAAACCAGACTGTAAAACAACTACAATATCACAGAAATGAGCCTAAAACTGGCAAGTAACCATGAAAGGAAACTGTTTTAGAGGTATTTTAGAAGTTGCTGAGCTGAAGGTGACGGAACAAATTTTATGGATGATCAGCTTCTTGATTTTCACAATAGCGACATTTCGGTATGGATTCGTATACCGTTTTCATGCTTGAAAATAAAGAAGTTGATCATCCATAAAATTTGTTCCGTCACCTTCATGAAAGGAAACTTTCCATAACAATGTATCCATATATCACCAGCAACTAAAGACAGGCAACCAAACTTGGTACCACAGCGATTACCTCTGCCACCAACATGGTTCAAGAGATAACTGACAAGATTTAGCTGACGGGACAGTTTATGCCACTAAGCAAGTAAAGCAATTGCTTATTGCAGCAAATCTCCAAGTTACTGATGGCTATTTCTATTGACCACCACCACCACCACAACATCAGCAGAAAAAGGAATAAAGCCTTTCAAAAACATATTCATTCATTTGAAAGGGACAAGCAGCTAATTTCTACTTCTAAAAGTACTCAAGCAGCTACCTAAATTTTGTTTGTTCTCTCATAAAGACCTATACTGCAATAAAGCAGGTCTTCAAATGAGTCTATCAACTTCCTTCAGCACCTTGATTATGAACATGAAATGATTTCAAAAGATAGCCATTAACAGTCTGGAATATGTAACCCTTGGTTCCCATATACACACTGGCAAATCTTCACATGCTGAGAGCACAAACACAATCAAGGTAATTCACAGAATCAATCATGTCGACTTCCTAACATTTTATCTGATTAGTCTGTTTGTAAACAGCAGACCCAATCCAAATTAATTTCAGCTTAAAATAGTCCATATGTTTAGATACACAACCAGTTACATCAGCGGTTTCATTAATCAGATCCTGTGACTGATAATGAGGCAAGTATAAGGATAAAAACTAAGTGGCATTAGTGTTCCCTGAAAAAATTCAGATCTTTAACACCAAGCAGAGTGAACCTACAACGATAATGTCATTTTTTTTGTTTTAGTTCCAGAGACTTATCTCAGCATTTTCAGACAGAACTTTGGCTCAAATTCAGCAGAACTTCCCAGAATGGAATAAAGACTTCCAATTTCAGATTATCTCTGTCTCATGTTACAGCTTTGAAAGGCGTAACAATTCTTTCTGATTACAGGAAAAAAAATGGAGGAAAAGGTTTAAACACTCAGTCTTACAGTAGTACCAAATGCAAAGTAAAAATAGCTCTGAATTTCAGAAGATAAAGAGGTTTCTTTTTTTTTTTGCCCAATTTGCATCACAAGCACTTAGTTGGAATCTCATACAGATCCATGCATTACTGTCCAACCAACACTAGAATGAGGTGCACAAATGACGCGTTTGTACAAGGAGAAGGGGGAACATGCAATGAACTTGATCCACTACTTATTCGAGGGAGGAACAGGTTGAAAAAGTAGCGCACATGCAGTGATTTTTGTGATCCTTGCAGCAATCACTTTCTATGCAATGATTCTGAAGTGTGATGTTTCTGACCGTTTAATGGTAAAATGGTAAAATAACAACACTATTCAGATTCACGGGTTCAAATGACAGGTCAGCATTATTCATAAGTTCTTCCCACAGTAGAACATCTCTTTCATGCAGTGTTTATTTTCTATATGTTAATTGTCCTAAATATTGCTATACTCACTATCTTACAGCAAAGTTTTTAATAAACCAACCTTATGCAACAAATCAGGTGATTAATATTGTGAACATTATCCCAAACAAAATCATCTTAGTAACTGTGCCTGGGCCACTGATCTAATTGCTTTTCTATTATAACGTCAGGTGGGAACCGACCTATTCGCAACCAGGACTTCCACAGGGTAATCACAGAGAATAGTTGGATGGTTAGGTTATTGTTTTCAGCTACTCTCAGCACTATTCCAGCTATACAGCAGCGTAAACATTCGAGTCTGGACCAGGCAATCCAGTGATCAACATCATGATAATCGTTCTACATACTTGGAATACCATGACCTTTGCCAATCCTATCTCGTAAGTAGAATCATACAACAAGCATGAGCTCCTGAAGACCAATTCTAATGCTGATCTTTTCGTGTTCAGGCAAAACTAGAAAGGTAGTAATCACACCATTCTCTTCCCACAGTGGTTACTTGTCATATCTTCCTACATAACCTCTGTTCTAATACGACCCTTTAATGGTACAAGTGTTCAAGACTCGTGATTGGAGGCAATCAGATTTAGTAGTGCAATCAGCAACCTTGTTTCAAAAGTGATCGTTCACAAGATCTCGGTAATTTCCGGATGCATCATGAAAACTAGAACCTCTTCCCGAGCGTGATACTCAAATGTTTTTTTCTAAACAGAACTCAGTCGTGTTATATTTGTTTCTCCACATTGCCTGCATTCGTCAAGTTCAATTTAGGTCGATGTAACACGTGTTCTGATTGGACAGAAAAAAGGGAAATAAATCTGCTGCGATTTTTTGCCGCTTCGGGATTTTATGAGAACCGCAAAATATGGCTGTATTAGAACAGAGGTTCGTTGGAAAATATGACAAGTAACCTCTGTGGGAAGAGAATGTAATCACACAAGATGCAGGCTCTTTCATCAGTTGTGTGGTATACTGATTCTCCTACCCAGAGTTCCATGTGGCTGACCAGCACAGCAACTCTGACAGCACTGCAGAATGCCTCATCCCATCTCATTTAACACACTGTTTTTGTCCATTTCCTTTTGACAATACCACACATCAAGGTAAACACATGCTTTGGAACATATGTTGCTTTGTGAAAACATGTTTGTTGAAATAGGTTTCTATAGCATGAGTGATGCAGGTGTTAAAACTGCTGTGTGTTGCCATGCACGGTTGGTTCCCTTCGCTGCCTTGATCCTTCTGGTCTTCACGTAAAATCAAAGTTTTTTGTTTGTTTATCTGCTGTTTAGCAACCTGCAATATTCCAGTTAAATGGCAGAATTGTGGAGTGGACAATCCAATGATCAACAGCACAAGGTATTTCATTAGATTTTCTTCAAACATCAGTGTAAAATTTTGTTATTAACCGAAATATTGCTCAAAGCAGAACAACTCCCCCACACCAAGAAAGGAAGGAGCAGAACTTACCACATGTTGACCCGAGCTCGTTTGGCATGTGATTCTTCCACTGGAGGGGAGCGCCTTCGTCTTCGAGTCGGCATCGTACACAAGCTATCTTCACCACAGTCCTCACTCAAGGGAGGTAATCCACAGCTTGACCGACCTTCACTCAAGGTCTGTAAAGGAAAAAACATTTTACAACTAAACTTTGACTTTTGACAGGCATACGTTCAAATGGAGCAGTGTTGGATAATCGTGATCAGTAATATATAACCTACGTTCTTTGAAAGGCACTTTAGATGTTGTATGGTTGTTATCTATCCACAGAACTTGGTTTTCTTTAACATACAACCTTCCATTTTGACATGACCTGTTGTGTCAGAAACACTGTTAACTGATCCATCAGTTAAAAAGGTTATACCCACTTGACCAATATGCATTTAACAGTTTGAAACCTTGGGTATATTTTACAAGATATTGGAAAGAATTTAGTTAAAAATGATAATCAATACAAGGTAAAGATTTTTAGAGTATTAAAAACCACTCCACTGTGTCCATCTCGTAATAAACTGGACAACATTCAACACCAAGGATCAAGTATAATGCTGTTTTGAACTGCTATTACAAGATATCTGGGTTTTAGATCAACTGCAACATTGTTGCACAAGCTCACAAATCAGCTGACCCAGGTCAAATGGGGGATTACAGATCTGCAAGGGAGTAAAGTTCATGTAATGCTGTCACAGGAATCTAAAAGTCAACTCAGTGGATACATTTCATGGCTGTCATGCAAATGATAAAGCTGTATTAGTCATCATTGTGAATAATATGATATCTCAGCTTAAAAGGAAACAATTATAAAAATTTCTATAATATAAATAAAATATAAAACAAAATGCACATTGCAAACTGCATAAAATCACTCTGTGATGTCTTACAGTTTTTCCTGTGCATACCATGGATCTTTATATCTATACTACTCAAAGGAATTTTAAGAACACCTGGTGGGTATTGCATCACACAGTCTTCAAACACTGGGCAGTCTGTGCTTAAGTCTAACCTGAACATGCCTCACAGTCAGTAAGCTAAGCTTACTGGACTGAATGAAATTTTACTTTGGACTCGTGGCTTAAGTTGTAGAGTGTTCTTAAGTTATTTTGAGAATATAAATATAAACGTAGGTAAACATTACATGCCTATGATGTCTATTTTATGTATCTATTACAACTGATGGCATAGCATATTTAATATTATTTATTCTAAAAAGCTTTTATCAGAAGCCCGATGGGGGAAACTCTGATCTGATCTGACGTTTTAATACCAAGAAGACCAAGTTATCTATGTTCCCACAATGGCAAAATATCCTTCATGTATATGTCTACAAGTTATGATTATGACAAATGTTTTGGTGAGTATATAGAAAAGTGGAAGGTGAGTAATGAAAAGTTTTAAAAGTTCTGTTCCCGAAAAGATCACAACCAGAAATTTCAGTCTCAGTCAAACTTGTTGCCATGGAAATGCCAAAATATTATATTCAGATATCCAAACTACCAAAAGGCACCAGTATACCACTCGACCAAGCTATTTACTAAGTTTGGTGAAGAAATGGGAAACTGTTTTAGGCCACTGCTAATTTCAGTTGAAGTCAAATTTGTTGCCATGGAGTTGCCACACTACCAGATCTATATATGTGCCAGGTGAAGAAATACTGAACGGTTTTAGACTTCTGCTCCAGGAAAGAGCACCACCACCAAGTCAATCTTGTTGCCATGGAGTGAGTGAGTTTTACGCTGCACTCAGCAATATACCAGCTATAAGGCGGTGGTCTGTAAATAATCGAATCTGGATCAGACAATCCAGTGATCAGCAACATGAGCATCGATCTACACAATTGGGAACTGATGACATGACATTGTGTCAACCAAGTCAGCAAGGATGACCACCCGATCCCGTTAGTCGCCTCTTATGACAAGCATAGTAGCTTTTTATGGCAGGCATGGGTTGCTGAAGGTCTATTCTATTCCGGGACCTTCACGGGTCTTGTTGCCATGGAAATACCAAAAATATTTAATATAGAATTCCAAGACTACCAAAAGTCACCAGTACACCAGTAGAGCAAGCTATGTACAAAGTTTGATAAAGAAAGAGTGAACGGTTTTAGACTTCTGCTCTGGAAAAGAGCACTACCACTAATTTAAGTCTAAGTCAAACTTGTTGTCATGGAAATGCCAAAAACATTTTATTTGGAATTCCAAAACTACCAAAAGACACCAATACACCACCAGACCAATCTATGAGTCAAGTCTGGTGAAGAAAGAGTGAACGGGTTAGAGTTCTGCTCCAGAAAAGAGCACTACCACCAATTTCCGTCGAAGTCAAACATGTTGCCATGGAAAAGCTAAATATATTTTATTCAGAAATCCAAAACTACCAAAAGGCATCAGTATACCACCAGTCCAATCTATGTACCAAGTTTTGTAAAGAAATAATGCACAGTTTTAGAGTTCTGCTTTTGTTAAAGTGCACCACCACCAATTTCAGGCGAAGTCAAACTTGTTGCCATGGAAACGCAAAACAGTATTTTATCTAGGTCTACCTATGTGCCATGGTTGATGAAAAAACATTGAAAGGTTTTAGAGTTCTGCTCTAGAAAAGTATTCTACCATCAATTTCAGTCTACGTCAAACTTGTTGCCATGGAAACACACACAAAATACTTTATTAAAAAATCTAGAGCTACCAAAAGGCACCAGTACACCACTAGGTGTATCTATGTGCCAAGTTTGGTGAAGAAACACTGAACGGTTTGAAAGTTATCCTCCGGGAAAGACAAAAGTGCACGGACAGACACACACATGGACTGAGTGTATATTAATACCCCCTGCAATGCGTTTTGTAGGGGGTATTAAAATGCACTCCGTCCACGTGTCTGCCCGTCCATGCCTCCGTCCCTCAACATGATGTGATAAATACTGATAAAGCGTGATAACATTGGTCTGGAAATAATCAAATCTTGACTGACAATCCACTGATTTAATATAAATCAGTTGGGATGTAATGACATACAGCAACCAAGTCAGCAATCCTGACCTTCCAATCCTTTACGACAAGAATGAAAAGCAACACTAGCGCAGATGTTCATGGATTGAAGAAAGATATGAATTCAACTGACCAATGTGTTGAAAGTATCATACAGGGACTTGTTCTCTCCTCCTTGCTCCAGTGTGCCAGTCGCATGCACTACAGCAGCATACCTGAAACATGAACCAACCTTTATCATCATCATCATCATCATCATCATCATCATCATCATCACCACCACATGCCCAGTTCCAGTCCAAAAAGTACTGCCCACTAGTGCTCTACAATTTACAAACAACTTGAGAATGAAAAGTTAGACACTGTATGTTTTTTCTTAAGAAGGTGTTGCTTTGTTTTAGATTTGAAAATCTTCAGGTTGTTAACTGTCTTTATCCAGCCTCATGTAAGTGTAGATTGGTTCACATGACACTGATATAATACCATGTACACTTGTCACAAACCGAGAGCAGGGAATACAAAAGTCATATTATCCCGCCACGCCTTGGTGACCATACGGGGGGAGAAAAGCATGCATTGACAATCCTTTAGTAAAGTGCGCAGCATTGAGGTCAATCGATCAGCTGGTGTCAACATGGCAGCAAGGAAACATGAACCGTGGCATCTCACATAAATAAAACAAGTCGATTTAATCCGTATTGTTTTCTTTTGATTTAGCAAAAACATTAAGCTAGATAAATGCGTTTTATCAGTCCCAAGTAAAGTTGTATCCCGAAAGCCGGAGGCAAGGGAAATACAAAATTACGAAGAACTGATAAAACCCTGTATTTCCCTCGACATGATGTGATAACTTATATTAACACTGATGATGTAACAACCGACAGGAAAACAAAAAAGTATTGATGCATCAATAGTATGTGTGACTATCGATAGTTTAGTAACTGACTTCTGTCAGCACAAAACACAGGAAGCATTAGATTTGTTCACTTCACTTCACATTTTGAGCTATCCACTCTTGTTACCTCTTAAACTAACTTGATCTTGGTTTCAAATTTCTTGTCAGTAATTAAAAGGGACTGAAACTGTAGTCTGTTTGCAATGATATTAAACGTACCACTGAATAATGCACATTAAATGAAACATACAAGTTGGGTTTGTCTAAGTTAATGCACTTACCGCACATGCACAGTATAAGTAAACATAGCCTCAGTACTTTTCGTTACACTTCACTACTGAGTCTAACAAAACCTAGGAGGTTGTGTCAGGTAACCTTTGAGTGACATATGACTGTCGAATCAAACACGAGAGGGCCGAATGGATTTAACCAATCAGGCAACAGCTACTGTTTAGGGTTTCATGTGACTTTAAAAATTCGCTAGTCACCGACACTGATCCTTCAATAAATGAAAATCCACATAAAACACGGATTCCTGACGTGCAGTACATATGCTTAGGGCTTTCTGATGACATGGTTACCATTAGCTAATATTTCCGCAAGCTGACATCCTTGAATATTGACAAAAATGATATTTTCAGCGACTGTTTAATCACTGTTGACACTGATAGTTCTGTAGTGTACATTACCCGGTAGCAATCGTATGGATAATAGCATTTGGAATCGTTAAGGTACAAACCTTTCCAAGGTAAAATTTCAAAAGGTAGGAGCAGATGTCCACTTTCACAATTTGGTAAGCTGTGTTCTGATTGGTCAATCTCAAAGGTTACCTGATGTGACCTCCTACCACAGTGTCTATTTTAGGATGCGTGATTCACGCTAATAATGATCAAATCGGGGCTCATAAAAACAACAGAGCGTGAACTGTCGCGCATAGTAATTTGCTCCCTAACTACCTTTCAAAGAAACATACGCAAAAAGCATTATATTGACAAAGAATGACTTTTTAAATCGGAGTCGGCCACAGGGTCAAGTTCAAGTGACAACATGTAAATATAACAGAGTAACCTCCCTTGGATAAAACCACTATCGGCACTGGGGAAACGAAATTCCATTCATATCAGTATGAAAATAGATATCATTTTTCGACAAAGTTATGATTTGATTAATTAATTAATTGACTACGTTTGACTATGAACTCTAAACATAGTGCCTGTGTACAGCACTTGCAAAACACAGTTTCGTCGATCTTTTTTAGAACATCAGTTCGTTTTAGCTTTGTTATCGAAATCAGACAATATTATCACTTGAAGTTGCAGGCGACAAATGAATACGAAATTCTTATTTACAACGGTTTGTGGTAATTTGGCGTGAATAATGCCATGCAAAAGAGTGAAAATAACTGACTTTTGTTGCACCAGATACCACTGAGAAAGCAACAGTGTCCGCCATGTCTCCCCAGACCGATATGTCTGTTAAGGAGACAAGTGAATCGAAAGGAGAGCAAAACTCAAGAGACTGACCCCGGTCCCTCCGACTCTAAAAAAACCCAAACCAAGTGTTTTTCAGAAAAAAATGGTTGCAAGAATGGCCATGGCTCTCTCAAAATGAGCTTGGTGCTATGATATGTGCCTATTGTAGCCAAAATAAAATGAACAGTAGTTTCAATGGTGGTGGTTGCAGTAACTTTCGTACATCCACACTGTTTTGAAAGACAGCAATACAGGTATTCCCCCCTACATTTTCCAAACCCCCCTCCTTTGTTTTGTAAGAGGGCGACAAATTCCCCCTAGATTTTCAGTTCTAGAATAGATACTGCTACCAGTTTTGTTTTTCAAAGACTCAGAAGTAGAGTGTAAAGAAAGTACTGAGACTAAATTTACTGACACTGCGTATGTGAACAGAGATTTGAATGTATGACTGTTTGTTTAACAACTTTTTTCCTGTGTTGAACTTGAATAAAAATCTGAGATTTAAACGTTCAGTTGGTAAGGTAAATTTGTAAACATGAGGATTTGCAATCTTAACTTAACTTTGTCAGATTTACTTCTGTGTTTACGGTGAAGTCCATTGGTATGCATGCAGTGCAAAGAGAGTATACTCCAGCTTGTTTTCCTTTCATACAAACTACACATTCACTTAGGAAATTACTTCAAATGATAGAATTCAAGTAGAAAAAAATTACAATACTGCAATAGAATTGCAATAGTTGGTTGCAGTAGAATATTCGAATAGAAAATCACTATACAAAATCATGTAATTGTGAGTACAAAGGCATTTCCACACACTGATCAAAGGATGAAATACAGTTTTCTTTTGGAATTAAGAGGGACAGGGTACTGTCAGTGTCTTTGTGTGTCAAATCAGTATTGCTTAAAACAACTGAAATTCCTCCAAGGTAAGGATGAAACACAGTTTTCTTTTGGAATTAAGAGGGACAGGGTACTGTCAGCGTCTTTGTCACAGTTTGTCCGTCACATCAGTTTTGCTTAAAACGACTGAAATTTCTCCAAGCTATGTAAAACGATTAATACATTTGTCAAATTATGATAAACATCATAAATATTTTCAAGTTAAACTTCATCTCTCAGTTAGTAAAACTGTTAGGATTGAAAGAAATATAACAAATCAATGTACATTTGTCTACTTTGTGGCTTCTGATTGTAGCATAACTGCTTTAGAGTGATGATCGTAAGTATTTAAAATAGGAAAGTGAAATTGATATGTGATTGTTACATACTATCAGAACAGAACAACACTGAAAGCATTCTCTAGATCAATCACATGTAGTGTCAGATAAATGGGTAGGCTGATCAGTGGAGGTTATGGTGAAATTGATCATGAACTTTTGTACTTCTTAAAATGTTAGTCAATCGTCAAAAAAACAAAGGGGCAGATTTTTCAGTCTATTAATCTCTTTACATTTAAGTCACATTAAGGTAGTTCTTAGATGTCATGCCCTGTCAAAAAAACCAAACCAAAACAATTGTAAAAGAGGCTCAATTGGGGAAGTTTTGCAAAACTTATAATGCCAATTCGACCATAAACTGTTCTCAGCATTCTTTATTTGTCTTTATCTTGTCTCCAGACAGTTGGTATTACGCTTAGGCTGGGTAAAACTTGCTGCTGGCTCAATGTTTTCAAGCAGTCAAATCCCAACCTTAGTCGGCTTACATCCATACCAAACTAGACCTACCTCAATCTAAATATGCACAACCCTGTTCTAACTCGTTTTCACTCAGGTCCTCCCATTTGCACAGTGTTCTCACTCCATTCCTAATGTGTGCAGCAATCATAATAGCAATCATGCCCTGGCCCAATTTCTATAAGTACCCAGCACATTCTTGCTTGCTCTCATTCCCATACTCAGTTGAAAGGTGGAAACAACAACATCAACAAACAGATTGTGTTTCTGTGCACAACTACATCCAGTCTTTATGCACACACTTCAAGTCTGGTCTGAACATTTTTCTAGAACATATTGAGTTTAGAGTGAAGTATATCACATGCATCCTCGTGTACGATTCGACTTGTGAAGATAGTGAGTAAAAATGACAACACTTTTCTATACATTTGCTGCTGACAAAACTGACAAAGAAATGTGTTTGATTTTGATGTCACGTGTCTTAACCTAATATTCTGAGATATATACATCTTTTTAGGACATTATCACTTACAACTCAAATCATTCTCTCTTCATGCATTTCTCAAATGCTCATGAGAGTCTGTGGTGTTTCATATTGGTGTAAACTGCCATTAGTGAGCTGAGGTTGTACATGCGTTAACTGTTTTCATGCTTGTATTTAAAGTAATTGTGAGTAAGATAACTATGAGCAATCACTCAACATATTACTAGCTCATGCTTTCAACAAAGTGTATTGTATTTTACCCTGGCATTTTATGCCAAGATATGTGCAGTGTATGAAACTCCTAAAATACCCAGCAAGCCCACAGGACTGATGACTGAGAAATGTTGCTGGCCCTGTTAACATGTAACCAGCCCTGTATGTAAAATAGGAAAGTGAGATAAGGTGTTTAAAAAAATATGTAATTAATGAATTGATATGTGATTGTTACATACTATCAGAAAAGAACAACACTGAAAGCATTCTCTAGATCAATCACATGTAGTGTCAGATAAATGGGTAGGCTGATCAGTGGAGGTTATGGTGCGATTGATCATGAACTTAACAGACATTGTCTAGCTACCACATTTATAATTTTTTTCGAAACATTTCCCGTAGCCAATGACATGGTCAAATGTATACCCGTGGAAAATGTATTGGCCCAAAGGACTGGACAAAAAATAAAGTTACAAGCCAGCTATGTAGCTAGCAAGACAGCACACCAGACAGACACTATTTCATCCACTGATATGTGTACCTTGGGTCTGCTTCAGTAAACCTACATTGATAAACGCTTATTTTTTGACAAAACAACTGTGCACAAGAAAAGTGATCGATCAACCAACAAGTTATTGGTTAATTCTAGATGTTCTCTTAACTGATACTTCATCTCTTGCAGTGCTTTCATTACTGATAACATGTAATACACTGACCTCATCTGACCTAAAATTACAGAGCTCAGCAATTATCCCAGACAAAAAAATTGACAAAAGTGAACCTTTGGCAGGCAACAAGAGTTGTGTTACTACTAGTGAATGATCCTGTGTGTCAGTTGATGCCACCAAAAATAGCTGACTACACAGGAGCAAGTATTGTTTGCAGTTTAGTTGCCTGAAAACACGAATGGAAAGTCTTTGAAATGATATGTACATGCATTTGCTATAAACTTCAGTATATAATAGTTAACAGACATTTACGTATACTGAACATCAAAAGAAATGCAAGTTTTAAGGTGTTATCTCATAAAAGTAAGCCTTCATGTTTATGTCTTCAGAACAGCTGAGCACCATGGTGTTGAACACTGATAACTCGATATCTTAGTTGTCTTGATACATCTCGGTCCCGGTAAAAACCATAATAACCTATCACTATTCCAGTTATCATTATTATAGATGTCTCAATATTTCAAATATCTCATATAATTTCCAACAAGCAAAATTACCCTTTTATATTTGTAATGAAACTCTATATTCACCTACCTTTCATGGACCAGTATCCCTCTGAACTGAGGTTGTTTTTCCCATGTTTACATATGGGATGGCATGACTCAAAGAGATGCTTTTATAGTGTAAACTAATTAGGGCTAATTGAGTTTAAGGTGTCACTTTGTTATTTTGTTTGTTATTTAATTGGGACTGATTAACAAGACGTTAAAGGTCACATGCAACCAAAAAATCAAACATAATTAAAACACATTTATCACTTATTCATGACATATAATATACACTGCTGCTTTTAAAAAAAACAAATAAACAAAATTATAAGCGTACAATCGCGATTCAAAAGTGCAATATTTTGTACTTGGGCTTACTTCTCCCGAAACGAAGCCCTCGGGAGACCGAACCCAGTCATAGCGGGTGGATATGCACTCAAGTGTAACGACGGTTTCCGATTGGCTGTTTCATTTGCTGATATGCCGAGGGTTCATTGTGTGTACAGAAAGATGATCTGTTTGATGGGCATGTTAGAAGTATAGCCAGTCACAAGAAAGTAAGATTCTTTATGGATAACAACTTCTTTTTGTGTAGTTGATGCGTCGTTTCAGTATGGATTCATATACTGCTGTCAAACAAAATCATATACACTAAAACAAGTCGTTATCCATGAAGAATGTATATAGAGATGTTCATATACATGTTCTCTGAATTTTCGTTCGATCCAATCAAAAATTATCTCAGTAGAGTTGGTGAACTGGAAACTGTCGTTCGTCCAAGTACAAAGCAGGACTTGAAGCTGACAAGAGTTTGCACCAGTTTCCGTCAGATCCAGTCATCCGAAAAAAATGAATGTAGTTTGTTTGCAACCCACAGACATAAAAACATGTCATGTGTATCACACGTGCCTAGTTACATAATGTGGCAGACACGGGACTCGGGTGCACGAGTCATAAATCATCTTATTTTCTTTATGTCGTATAGTCTGATAGGTGTTAAGTTCAAATTGCACGTGGTCAATGATTGAAGCTGTGTATTGCATGTTGTCTTTAGCAGACAGACAGGCAGACATATAGGTGTGAATAAACCAGACACTGAGCTTTCTCTGTGACAGAGACTGCTTACCACAATCAACAAGGTTTTTGACGTAACGAGTAGATTATGTACTTGTTTGTGTACACAACCAAGATTAGACTACTGCTCACGACCTCAGACGCTGGGCATGCATACTGTTTCAAGCTCCGCGAACCTATTCACTGCGCATGCGTTATGGACGCAGCGCAGCAGAGCTATTGAAACCAGTTTTCCCCCCAGCGCTGGGGGGAATTTAGTGAAACGTTTGAACTCCGATTTCGCGGGCTTTTTTTTCATCGCGTTTTTTTCAACTTTATAGGTTGAATTGGCATTTTTTATGATTTGTTTCGGTAAGTGCATACCGAAAGGTATCAGAATCTGCAAAGTTGTGTTTTACGTTGCATGTGACCTTTAATTAGGAAGTACTCACAGTTATGACTAAACACTACTGAAAACGGGTCATAGTTTCGAATCAAAACATAATAAGAATATAATGAGGGGGACTTTATAAGGACTTGTCATGTATCAAGAGTGCCTGTCTGTCTAATGTTAAGAATTATTTCATTTGTTGAATAAATTCAACTTTTGTATCATTCAAGGGAGACACCGTAACATGAGCCATATCATATGTCACTGTGATCCCTAACAGTAAAAATGTATGAAAAAACACATGAAATCTACCTTTTAATTTGTTTTCTTACAGAGTGTCCTGGTCTGATGTTGTGAAGTTCAGATAACTTTATATTTTTTCTTGGTCCCATGAATATCAAGACAACCATGCTCAACTGTATATAGTTTTCAGTACAGCAATGGCAAAACAGGGTTTTGAATATGGTCTCACATATATCAATTATTCAATATAGAGATATTTAAGACAAAATGACATGATCATCAAACCAGAAAATATAGAAATGGATCCAAATTAATCTTAGTCACGTTATCCATGGATTAGATATCTGAAAATCAAAGAGTAAACATGGCGTGCTACTACTGTGCTATATTTCTGCTTGTTCCAGTCGAAAATATCAATTAACACATGCACTTAGGTATACTGAAACACTAACCAATTAATATTCACCAATGTGTATAAGTATATAAATGGTTGAACAACCATACATTCAGGTCGACATGGTTGTAATAGAACCATCTTTTCAAGTGACATAATGAAACATAACCATTTACTTTATGGAGTTTGTTTTGGGAAAAATAACACACTTTTTTGCCATGCTGGTAGGGATTGGTGGATTAGATTGTCCTTAATTTGATTACACTATTAGAACTGCCAGTGAGGAAATATATATCATTATAGCTGACATAGTCAGTTGCTAAAAAAACTGTCATAGTTTTTCAAACTTTGAAAGTATATCAGTATATGTAGGTTATGAAAAGACAATTAAGCTGACAAAAGGTTGTTGCAAAAGTGCTTCTGAGATCTTAAGACCTGCTTTTTCTTCTGTGTGCATTTACTTTACTCACTGATTCAATACGTGTAGAAATATGCATCACTAGTCTTTTCAGACTATAAATCAATAATGTATTCACATATTCACTATAGATAAAATACTCACATTTAAAGTTGCAAAAACGGCTGTCTGACGTGTGTGCTTAGATGCTCATACAAATGAACACACAGTATGATAACGATACTCGGTGCTGAATGGATATTGTAGTGGCAAAAATGTATGTGCACGGGTTGCATTCGTGTTCATTGTCCACTTGAATCAAGTCTAATGTTAATTTACTGCTGAATGAATTTTTTTCCTGTTGAGAGTCAGGGTTTGATGCCTCACAACAGGTCATTGCAACAACGAAAGATAAATACTGGTGGTTTGGTGTGAAAAAGGAATTTGTTCAAAAAGGAAATTTCAATTAATATAATTGCTTGACTATGTTAGTGACAGCAAGAGTAAATGACCCCCGTCGAAGGGTCAGGTCAAACTATAAACCCAATTTCTTGCCTCAAATGACTTTGCAAATTAACGACGATTCGCTGTAAAGCAGACGGGTGTTTTATACTGCTGCTAGCATACTCACCAAAGGCACAGTTCAAAAAATTATTTGAAATATTTGAGAAAAACACAGAGGAAGACTTACTTGGCAGATCTCTAGCGTGCGTAACAGGAAGACTATCACTGCGCATGACGAACAGGAACATAGTCCAATGTTTACATTTTGAAACAAATCTTTTTATTGGCTCGTCTGAAAATTAGTCTACACGCCCATTGGTCGAAAGAAATTAACCAATAAGAGTAACCGGCACAAAGTTGTTGTAGTATCCATCGGCATACCGATGCTTGGTGCTGTTGTCATTCATAGATGTCTAACAGAAGTCCAAGAATTGAAGGTATTTTCAGGATTTTTTTGTATGTCAGCAACTCAAATACTTTTATTCATATACATTGAATCCGCAATGGTGTCATCACCTAATGTATGTCCTATGTCATAATGATCTTTCGTTGTCAACACCGCGTTTGAAACATTGTTACAGTGAAACCACACGTCATTTTCGAAAGGCCTACATTAGATGAAGAAATGAGATTGAATAATAATAATAATGATAATAATGATAATAATAATAATAATAAAAACCTCCTATTCGGGAGGTCGGGGTTTGATTAATGTGGAGGCCCTTCATGACAGAATTCTATTGTGCACTTTTGCACATATTTATTTATCGGATGATCCTCTGGTGATGCACGTCAAGACTCATGATGAAAGCAAGGAATTCCACAGCTATTTTAAGCGTGCCAAGGTTGTTCGACACAATCTGAAATTTGAAGTTGATTTTGCTCATGACGATGTACTGCTGGACAGTACAGCGATGGGAGTAAACCAGGTGTAGTCCTTCACCAAGTCTGCTCAGAGTCGGTCCTTTGTGGAGACGCTGTCTGAAAAGCCATTGCACCGAGTGTACATGCAGTGTGTGGAACAGAACGGCAATCCAACCGACTCCTTCGCCTGGTCTCAAATGTGAAACTGAGGGCTTCCTTTTTGCTGCTCAGGACCAGTCACTTCCACTCGGAATCGCCAGAATGTGATTCTTAAAGAAAATATCAATATGAAATGTCGTCTTTGCAATGACTTCACAGAGACTGTCCAACACCTTGTCAGTGGATGCCCTTCCTTGGCACAAACAGCATATCTTAAAAGACATGATGGCATGGCTCGCTGCTTTTACTATCGTCTCCGCCATGCCTGTGGCTTTGACTCTGAGGTCCTTCCATGGTACGACCCTGAACATGTCCAGGGCGTCCTGGAAAATGATGCTTTCAAACTTCTCTGGAATAGGCCAATATACAGTCTGAGACGAATTTCAGCCAACAAACCTGATCTTGTCCTTTTTGATAAAACTAATGAAATTATTTATGTCATTGAATTTTCTGTCCCTTTTGACAGCAATGTGATTGGCAAGATTCAGGAAAAGCATGATAAATATGCGGACCTCGCCTTTGAAATGTCTCGCTTGCATCCCAAGTACACTGTCGTCAGGCTCCCCATTGTTCTCGGTGCCCTTGGTTTGGTACCTCCTGATCTCTTGGCGCAGATCAAGAGAGTGCCCGGGTTCTCCACTGGGAGCACAGCCCTTCTGACAATCTGGGTAATGCAGAAGGCTACAGTGTTGGGGAGCCTCCATATTCTCCGGAAAGTTCTTGGTGGGTTCGACTAGGCAGTGTTTCCTGGGAGAAGTCCCATTCGCTGTCTGGGCTGCGTGTAGAGGGGGCGAGGGCCCTGAGCTGATGATGAGCTTTACCAGCCTGACTGTGCCAGGATCACCCGAACCCTCTCTGCTGCATTTTAATCTTAATCTGTAAAACATAATAATAATAATCTCTGGAATAGGCCAATATACAGCCTGAGACGAATTCCAGCCAACAAACCTGATCTTGGCCTTTTTGATAGAACTAATGAAATTATTTATATCATAGAATTTTCTGTCCCTTTTGACAGCAATGTGATTGGCAAGATTCAGGAAAAGCATGATAAATATGCGGACCTCACCTTTGAAATGTCTTGCCTGTATCCGAAGTACACTGTCGTCAGGCTCCCCATTGTTCTCGGTGCCCTTGGTTTGGTACCTTCTGATCTCTTGGTGCAGATCAGGAGAGTGCCCGGGTTCTCCACTGGGACCACAGCCCTTCTGACAATCTGGGTAATGCAGAAGGCTACAGTGTTGGGGAGCCTTCATATTCTCCGGATAGTTCTTGGTGGGTTCGACTAGGCAGTGTTTCCTAGGAGAAGTCCCATTCGCTGTCTGGGCTGCGTGTAGAGGGGGCAAGGGCCCTGAGCTGATGATGAGCCTCACCCGCCCGACTGTGCTAAGATCACCCGAACCCTCTCTGCTGCATATCTATCTTAATCTGTAAAACATAATAATAATAATGACTCATGATGAAAGCAAGGAATTCCACAGCTATTTTTAAGCTTGCCAAGGTTGTTGGACACAATCTAAAATTTGAAGTTGATTTTGTTGATGGCAATGTACTGCTGGACGGTACAGCGATGGGAGTAAACCAGGTGAAGTCCCTTACCAAGTCTGCCCAGAGTCGGTCCTTTGTGGAAAAGCTGACTGAGAATTGCATCGTGTTTACATGCAGTGTGTGGAACAGAATAGCAATCCAAACGACTCCTTCGCCTGGATGAAGTTGGCTGGTCTCAAATGTGAAACTGAGGGCTTCCTTTTTGCTGCTCAAGACCAGTCACTTTCCACTTGCAATCGCCAGAATGTTATTCTTAAAGAAAATATCTATATGAAATGTCGTCTTTGCAATGATTTTACAGAGAATGTCCAACACCTTGTCAGTGGATGCCTTTCCTTGGCACAAACAGCATATCTTAAAAGACATGATGGCATGGCTCGCTGCTTTTATTGTCGTCTCCGCCATGCCTGTGGCTTTGACTCCGCGGTCCATCCATGGTACGACCCTGAACATGTCCAGGGCGTCCTGGAAAATGATGCTTTTAAGCTTCTATGGAATAGGCCAATATACAGCCTGAGACGAATTCCAGCCAACAAACCTGATCTTGTTCATTTTGATAAAACCAATGAAATTATTTATGTCATTGAATTTTCTGTCCCTTTTGACAGCAGTGTGATTGGCAAGATTCAGGAAAAGCATGATAAATATGCAGACCTCACCTTTGAAATGTCTCGCTTGCATCCAAAGTACACTGTCGTCAGACTCCCTATTGTTCTCGGTGCCCTTGGTTTGGTACCTCCTGATCTCTTGGCGCAGATCAGGAGAGTGCCCGGGTTCTCCACCGGGAGCACAGCCCTTCTGACAATCTGGGTAATGCAGAAGGCTGCAGTGTTGGGGAGCCTCCATATTCTTCAGAAAGTTCTTGGTGGGTTCGACTAGGCAGTGTTTCCTGGGAGAAGTCCCATTTGCTGTCTGGGCTGCGCGTAGAGAGGGCGAGGGCCCTGAGCTGATGATGAGCTTTACCAGCCTGATTGTGCCAGGATCACCCGAACCCTCTCTGCTGCATTTTAATCCTAATCTGTAAAACATAATAATAATGAATTGTTTCTTTCAAAATCATTGAAATAATCCCAAGTATTCATAGTACAGTTGTATTTCATAATAATCTATCCCTTCATTCATCCAAACTGATAACATGAAACCAGCAGAAAGTAAAATGTCGCCATGGAGCTAATTTCAAAGAGTTGCATGAAAGGAATCAGGAATTGTGTCACCATACTTTCTGGACAAGGTAATTGCCCACTGCAATACCAAGAGGCAGCCAGTGTTCAATAACTCATCAATTACCATGGTTAAATGTTGTAATAGTTCTGTGAAACCGAATCCAGTTGTGATGTATCGCGACGTCACACGTTTCTGATCATCATATGTTTTCGATTGGCTATTATGATTCCCATTTATAACGCGATAATGCGGGAAGATCTCATGAGAAGCATCCTGCATGTCAACAACACGATCCCTAAATCCTAAAATTCCTAATTTGTTTCACCTGCATGGTTTACATACTACCTTACAATATCACATTACTAGTCATATAACCACGCTGCTAGATATATTTTCATGGCATGGCAAAATTGATTACATTAAATCGGAATTAAATTGCAAAATTCATTTCCAAGCAGACACTAGTGCCATTTAAATTATTTTGCCTCTTGAAGGCTATGAACGCAGAAAGGCCAGATACCGGCAGTGTAATTATTAGGCTCTAGATAATAATGATAAGTTGTAGCTGGACGGGGAATCCTATGACTTTCCATCTCATGTGGTAATCACCACGGTAACTGACATGGGAAATCTACTTCTGCAGGTATATTGTTCTAGGCTACAGCTAAAACTGTTTTAGAGCAAATCAGAAAGGGAAATTCCTTATCATTTCTGCAATCTGAAATGTTTGACTGTATAGTGTGAGTTTTTGATACAAGGGGCATCTCATACTATCACAACAGTGCTAAATATATTCAGCCAACGAAAGGATCGAAAACATATGACGTCACGTCCAGCAAAACATTGAGATTGCTTCGATAGAAGTGGCAGCTTAATGATAGAAAATGTGTGATATGCATGGGAATATAACAGTTTACGAAATAAACATCATCTTGTCTGAAGGTAGGCTGAACGATATTAAAAGATTGTATTTATTTTTCATTCACGAAATATTTTATCGTTATCTGATCGAAAACACGTTATGCTAGGATATACCTGTAAATGGACCACTGACTGAATTAATTATAGATATGCATATATTGACATTTTGATAGCCATTGACAAAAATGTCTGAAGATTGTGTGATCACCTACTGTAATGTTTGTTTTGAAAATTCTTAGAGATTTGGAATGTTACAGGTCTAATCTTTTTGTCAAAACTACTACCAGTAGCTTTAGAAAAATATCATTACCAATAAAACTATCAAATATTGGAATATTGTCTGACAGACTCTTTTGGTCCATCCTTTGGGAACAACCTTGAGAATAGATTTGCCAACCAACACTGTCTGATAAACTGATGTGTACCTTCATTAAGAACGAAACAAATATGTATCTTAAATCTTTGAGATTCTTAAATCTTTGAGACTGGACCCAGTAATACATGGGCTAGAAAAAATCAGTTAAAATATGTGTATCTTGTGTCTTGGAGTTGGAAAAAGGTCTAGCATCACCAGAGAAAGTTGGAAAAGCTCATCATTTCATGATTTCAGATAAAATGATCTTATGACTCTGGAGGCGATTCCATCAAAATGCCAGGTGACTCAAGAAAAGAATTTATCTTGGCAACAACAGCCAATTATTTCTCCCTGTCCTTGGAGAATGTACAGTCATTGCAGAATTCTTCAGCTTTAAACTCATTCCTTGATGATGGAAATGCCCCTATCTTGGCTGCTAAGATTGATGCAAGAGGTGGAAGGAAGTCAGTTGAATTTCAAAACAGAGTAAGTATATAATGAGTGACATATAAACGACATATGCTTCTTAATCAATTTTTTCATGATCAAATTCCATATGTGACCATGGTAACATGCCTGCATTCATTTTGTATCAGTCTAATGTCAGTAAAATACAGGCAGTAAACGTGACCTTTCCTTATGTTCAACCAGTTTTACCTTTAGGTAGATAGCTATTCTGTGAAGAACTAAGGTGATTGTGGCTTTTTAACTTTCAAATAGACCTTTGAAAGTCTTAGCACTAAGATAGCATTGTGCAACTGGAATCAGAGTACAGAGTATTATTGCAGAGTAACTGAAATCAAAATTAATGCCTTACCCTTCTTATTGTGTGGTATTTTTATTCTAAATCTATGTATACCATTCAGGTTGAACCAAGTGAAAACAAGGACCAAGTTATTGTTTTCTTCAAAGTCCGTCCTGATGTGATCACTCCAGACAATGTTCACAGCAACATTGTTGTGTCATCCATGGTGGATTCCCCACTCAGCACATTGTTCCATGTTGTGCAGAAAGTGTATGCACCTCTGCTACTTCAAGATGGCAAGTGGTCACAAAACCTTGACCCCAAAGTTCAGAGTCTGTTATCTGACCTTGAAGCAGGTCTCGGCAGTGCAATCAGGAAGCAAGACCCTTCTGCACGAAGCAGAGCTGGTGACGGTGGGGATGACAGTCTGGGAAGTAAGTGTGAAATGCCAACACCAAGATGTCATTGGTTATGCTACTTTTAGCAGAAGATGTCATTGATCTGGAAATTGTTGACATGGTGAAGTGACTTGTCTATGAATGATAGGGTAGAGTGTAATTTAGTGTGCACAAGAGATTTTGAATGGTTTGTGCATGAACTTTGTGTGCCAGTCCTACCCTATTACCAGAAGTATGTTTGGAACAGGCAGCCACAAGTTTTGACACATGTTGTACACTTTGAGCAAGGAACACTGCCAATAGCTAATTGTTCATATTCCTTCTGGATAGGGCCTTTACTTCATTTGTTGGTTTAAAACGTGCTACCACAGTGATGTGTTGACATATGTATTAAAGGGTAATGCGGAGAGGTGGGATAGTCTTGTAGTTGAAATGTTCTCTCGCCCTTCCAAAGACCTAGGTTTGATTCCCCACATAGGTACAATGTGTGAAGCCAGTTTTGCTCAGAAGGCTTAACACCACACTCACCCATCCTCTCTCTCTCTTTCTTTCTCTCTCTTTCTCTCTCTCTCTCTCACTCACTCACCCACTCACCCACTCTGGTGTTGCTGGTATTGTTGTTGATGTCATTTTGCATTTATTCACAGGTATTCTTAGCCCAGTGGAGGAGTTTCAGTACTGGGATGACATATCGAGATCCGCATCAGGCAGAGATGCGAAAGACCGAGCTGCCAACTTTTGTGATTTATTCAAGCCTATTTCAAAGGAATATGGCGGACTGGATGCCATGTCTTTACAGGATGCACTGGAACTGGTGGAAGTTACCCAGGATACACTTGATGATGTGTGGAAACAGACTGACTTTGATCCATACCCAGAGGCTCGCATGAGGCATCTCATGGATATCATTGGTAATGTTTAAATTTTAATACATGTGTTATGTGGTTAAGTGGTATTTTGTATTCATTGATAATGTTGGTAACAGCGTTATTCGTTTGTTACCATGTGTACTTGGTACATGGTTATCCTTCATCCTTCCTACTCTACATGCCTTTAAGTATGTGTCAAGCTGTAATGAGACCAGTAGAGATCTGGATTAGAATTGTCTTCAGCAACCCATAATTGTTGTAAAAGGCTCATATTCTCTTGTTCAACGAACAATTATGCAAACAAATCCCTTCTTTCCTTGTCTCACACTCTATGAATGTTGATGTGTTTCAGCTGGCTCCCTTGGTCGTTATGTCCAAAGGAAACTTTCTGAGGAGGATTTGTGGACTGGTCACTTTAGTAGTATCCGCGAGGACATGCGGTCTGGCATCACTGTGTGTGAGAGATGGCTGAGTGTGTGTGAAACACTCACTGTACAGTTCTGGCGCCGATATGGCCCTAATCCTTGGAAAGGAGAACGCTTCATTCCTGAGAATATGAAGAAATTGGTCACACGGCTGGAGGAGGTAGGTTGAAAAAGGATATGACATCCTTTTCAGTTTTCCCTTTCTTCCTCAATTTTCAGTCTAATGATCTGTAAATAAGGTCAAGGTAATCAGTAAAACGTCTTAGAGATGAATTGAATGTCAGCCTAACCAACAACAACAAAAAAAACGGGGTAAATTGGAAAAAAATGTAATGACTTTTAACAATAATACTACAGTAACACGAATTGAATACAAAACTATCCAAAACCAGTGAATTGTCTGTTATGAGCAGCACTAATCTGGCAGTTGAAATTTGAAAGAAAAAACAAATCCGACCACCTGTATGGAATTATATGCAGGTAATTTTCTTGTCAACTTGTACAGCATAATTTGGTTATTGAGTTCTACTTTGCTTCTGTTTAGATTCTGACTCTCAGGACAGTTCATGAACAGCTCTTGAGACTGTTGGGTGGGCAGGATGAAAAAGAGTTGAGGACAGCGGATGCCTTCTCGCCATTCCTGGGTTTGAATCCACTTCAGTACAACCCCTACACACAGCCACTGTGGGCTGCAGCTGTTGCCCAACATGAGAGGGCCATGGCACCAGCAGAACAGAAACTGGCAGGGAAACTCAGAACGCAGTTCCGTGCGCTTGATGGTAACCCCCAGCAGGTTGGTGTTAAAGTCTTTGACTTTGACTGTGACTTAGTATTAGGAACCAACCATTTCTTCTTTTGTGGATCCATTGGAGAAAATCAGGGTTGTATCGCAAAAACGGGAGAATATGGCTTTGAATAAGGCCAAGCCTAATTGAAGTCACCATTCTTGGATGGGATACCATATGGTCTTGGAATTGCCATGGGCACAAGTCATTATATTAAGTGGCTGATTTCCATCATTTACATGCAGTCTCCCTGGGCAGGTTCATGTGTAAGGTTCTAAAATATTGACCGACCGCCAAATTGTTTTTCATTTAAGAAACTAAGCCAATACCCAACAGTATTTGTAACTTGTTCTTCTATGGGACTGTTGCGGTCGTAGTTTTGTAGTTTGCTATTTTTTGAGGTTTTGTCATGATTTCACACTGCAATGTTTCAGATGCTAAGAGAATTTCAGCGATACAAGGATCTGATCCGGAGGCCCACGATCAGCAAAGAAATGGTGTCAGAAAGGTAAATGCCTTTAAAAGAGCATAGTTCTTTATGAAATGTGTTAATGCCCAGTGTGTACTTCAGTTATTCAAACTACCTTTTCTTTGTATAAGAAATGACTTGTGCCTTAAAAGATGTGGTGGTGCATGGGTTAACTCAATATCTGACCACCTGATTCACTTCAAACTTTCAGGTATTTTCTTTTTGTTACTTTGAAGTGATGATGACATGTTATTGATGATTTGGCTTTGGTTTCCAGAGAGACACTGCTAGGTCAGCTAACCGTCAACATCCGTCAGATCAGTGATGACTTCAACAATCGTACAGGGGGGCGGGGCAAGGGAATGCCAAAGGGCAAGAACCTACCTGATGTTGTCAACAGTATCATATATGTCAGGCAACTTGAGGCCAAGGTTTGTCTAAATGAAATATATTTTTAACTTACCTTACCATAGGTCTTATGCATATTACCTCTAGCTTCGCTAAACGAGATCAGACAGTCGTTGATTCGCCATCCCCTCGATGGCTACCTCATGTAATCTACGAATGTAGTCACGGAAGTGACGTGATCTCTCCACTCGCGCGAGAGCGCAGAATCCAAAATTCACTTTTACCTTTAGCGTTCGTGCGAACGGACGTGTTGGTTTGCAGTTTTTTCCTACTGTGTGTAGTTTCAATAAAGTTGCTACTCCTTGGTAGGTATGGTTTGTATCCCCTCATTATGTATCAAAGTCAAGTCATACAAGCATTTAATGTGCTTACCTTGCTACCTCGTGTTGTTCTTTTCTCACTCAGGCATGGCTTGTCCGTGTCGTAGGTGAGAACGGTATGGCGTCCATGGGGGTAATTCATCTTGTTGGTTGTTTGCCCGTCATGTTTCTGCCCATGCTTGGTCATTTTCACTTGTGTTTTCGGTATTTATCATACCTTTTTCTGCCATGAATTTCAGCGTAGCGAAGGCAGCCATTGTGGTTGTTGTTTTTCGCTGCCCCGCACTTACGGGTGTGTCTATTTTTTACGTAGGGGTGCAACTACTTTCTACATTTTTGTGTAGGGGTTTTTTCTCCTAGTATTGTATCAACATGTCGTCAAGTCTTGGTTTCTTGTCTGTTACAGTTTCTGTGTATGACTCGACACTATTGTACTGTCTGCAAGGGGCAGAAGTCAGCCAAGGACCCACATCCCTGGTGTCCGGATTGTGCGTCCGCTGTTTGCTCCATCGATAATCGGTGCCTACACTGTCAAGCGTTATCTCTCGCCGATTTCAAGACCTTTTTGGCGGTTCGGAGGAAACGTTTTACGCAACGTAAGAGAAGAATGTCGTCGCCAGCGTCTTCCTTTGGATCCTTACCTGACGACCAGGATCTACCACCGCCTTCAGTACCAGTATCAACGCCTAGTGTGGGGCGCTCATCTATTACGCCGGCGCGCTCCTCTCCAGAGCCTACGCGTTCGGACGCCTTTGTAGATTTATCTCACCCGGATGCCTTATCCCATCCTGAAGTTCAGAAGCTTCTGCGATCTCTCTTGACACCGGGCGCTGCTGTACTCCCTACCTCGTTGTCTACACCTTTACCAACGACAGCGCCTAGACTTACGCCAGCGCCGTTGCCTGTACCAGCGCCTCTGCCTGTCCCGGCGCCACTGCCTGTCCCGGCGCCTTTGTTTACATCAGCACCGGTGTTTTCGTCAGCGCTTATTCCGACGCCAGCGCCTATTCCGACGCCAGCGCCTGTACCAACGCCAGCGCCAATGTTGTTGCCGGACCCTGCTCCTATAACTACTTCTTATCGAAGTCTAAGAAATCAGATTATAAAGTACACAGTCTGGATTTTGCCGACAACGGGGCGGTGCTAGACGATTCAATTAAGAGGTTGTCAAGCTCAACTCCGTCATCTTACAGAGTTCAGGATTCAAAGCTAGCAGCTATTGATACAGAACTGAAACGTATGCTCAAACCTATCTCGGCGCTTGCGTCAGCCACCTCCGCTGCAGCCTTGGATTTGTCAGAGGATAATGCCTCGAGGGTGGATCATTTAACTACCATTTTTGCTTGGCAAGGCAGAGTACTCCATGACCTACTTGGACATTTACGCGCGGCGCTAGCCATGACTACTACTATGCGCCGATCTGGATTTTTAGATGCTTGTTCTTGGCAAGAGGAATTTAAACGTCAACTACTTCGTGCACCATTTACGTCTAAGTTCCTCTTTGATGAAAAGATACCGACGGTGTATAAACAACATGCCGAACTTACTAACACGGAAGTGGCGCTGTCAACTTTCGAGGCCTTGGGCTCTGCATTTCGTGGCCGAGCCAGGGGTAATGCCAAGAAAAGATATGTACCCAGGAGAGAGTCTATCCGTTCCTCGTTTGGGAGGGGACGAGGTCGTACCAAGGACTCAGATGTCCAGCGCAAGCCTCAAGAACGCGGCAGGGATGCCCCAGCTACGTCCGGTCGAGGTAGGGGCAAGCGTCCCTACTCCGGCCGCTGAAGCCATGGACTACTACGACTGGGACCTCCCACCCCCAGTCGTACCAGTTCATCCGACCCTTGTAGGTGGGAGACTAGGGATCTTCTGGGCCAACTGGACATTCCTGGAAGACCCGTTTGTTTGCAAGATCCTGAGAGCCGGCTACAAGCTACCACTAGCCAGAGCTCCGCCGTTGACTACCACTCCCCTGTCACGAGTGTACTCAATAGATCAACAGGTACTTATACTAGAAAACATCAACATTTTATTAACAAAACATGCTATAGAGATAGTGTCAGAACCCCATCACTCCCCGGGGTTCTATTCACCCATCTTCCTGATACCCAAGAAAGGTTCCACCAAAATGCGGATGATTCACAACATGGCGTCTTTCACAACCTGTATTTAGCCGAGCCCCCGCATTTCCGAATGACGTCACTGGATCAGATCCGAGCCAAGTTGTCACCCGGAGCTTGGATGGCCAGCCTAGATTTACAGGATGCTTACCTGCACGTTCCTGTATTCCCACGCCACAGGAAATTCCTGCGTTTCATATTCAACGGAGTACACTACCAGTGGCGAGTGCTGCCGTTTGGAATTTCTACGGCCCCGTGGCTTTTCACTCGGGTCACTCTGCCTGTCACCCGGTTTCTGCACCTCCGGGGGATAGACTTCGATCCTTACATCAACGATTGTTTTCTAAATCACTGCAATCCTCAGTTGCTACGCAAACAACTGGACTTCTCCACACGCCTACTTCAGCAGTTGGGATGGATTATCAATATCGAGAAGTCGCAACTGGAACCAACGCAGGAGTTAACTTTCATTGGGGGGTTGTTCCTGACTCGGCTCAATCTGGTCAGGGTCCCTCCCGATCGATGGCAGAAGATTCTCGCCTTTACGGATCGAGCTCTGTCCCTACCTCTCACCCTCAGAGAATGGCAGTCTCTGTTGGGCTTGTTGACGTCGGCGCAGGACCTCACCCTCAGAGGACGGCTTATGCTGCGCCCACTACAGAGGTTCCTATTACCATTCATTCGAGAGACCGACCTCCAGTCATCAGTTCTTCTACCCCCGCACCTGCATCAGTACCTAGGGTGGTGGACGGTAGAGTGGAATGTCTGCGCCGGTGTTTGTTTGACAAGCTTCAACCACGACCACGAATTGTTTGTAGACGCATCCCTCTTGGGATGGGGCGCTCACTGGAACGGCCAGACAACCTCAGGGCTGTGGTCAGACGCCGAAAGGGAGTGGCATATCAACAACCTGGAGATGCAAGCAGTCATCCTAGCGGTCCGCCACTGGCTACCGGTTCTAACAAACTCCAGACTCCTGGTAGCGTCCGACAAGTCTCTATCATGGGAAGGCCTGGACGCATATGCATTCCCTCCTCCAATCCTTCTCTCGGATGTAATCGCCAAGATCAGACTGACGCGGAACCTCCGACTGCTTTTGGTCGCACCTTGGTGGCCAGCCAGATCGTGGTTTCCCGATCTTCGACGGCTCGCCAGCGGAGACCCTTACAAACTTCCAGAGTGGTTGCATCTGCTTCGACATCCACACAGTCGACAGCTGCATCCGGATCCACTGCGATTCCATCTTCACGCATGGGTCATCTGCAGAGAGCATTAAAGGCTAAGGGCTACTCTGCGCACGTGGCGAACGTTATAGCTCGCGCGCATAGAGTTTCTACCCGTTCTTTATATGACGACAAATGGCGCTCTTTTGAGAATTTTTGCGCACGAAGATCTCAAGATCCCATGGCAGCATCTCCTCAGTTTGTGGCACAGTTCCTTCTCTACCTACGGAACTCTAGACATCTCAAAGGCAGTACCTTAGGCACCTATTTGTCAGCTTTGAATTCTGTCCTTGCTATCAAGTCAGATACACAGATCTCCAAGATACCGGAACTTATTGCGCTTCTCAAAGCTTTCAAGCTGGAAGACCAGAAGGCCAAGTTCCTTCCTCCAGCTTGGGATCTTAATGTTGTCCTTCAACATCTCAGAGGGCCGCCGTACGAGCCATTAGAAGAAGCCTCCTTTGAACATCTTTCCAAGAAGACGGTTTTCTTACTATCATTGGCAACAGCGGCTAGAGTCAGCGAGATCCATGCTCTTGACGTTACTCAGATCCGATTTGAACAGTCAAGACACGGACGTGTTCATTTGGGTTTGCTTTGGGATTTTGTGGCTAAGAACCAGCTTCCCGGGCAGCCTAACAGGCTATTTTCCATCCCTCCTTTGTCTACGATCCTGGGTCATCATGACTTGGAGGAGGAGCTGCTATGTCCAGTCAGGGCTCTCAGATGCTATATTAAAAGGTCAGCCTCTAGGAGACGATCCCGCAAAAGGTTATTCATTCCCTTTGCCATGTCCTGCAAAGGCGAAGTAAACAGAAATACTATTGCCCTCTGGCTCAGATCGACTATCCTGGCGGCCTATGACGACAAGCACCTGCCTCATCCGGTAGCAAGTAACCCGCACGAGATCAGGGCCTTGGCGTCTACGATGGCCCTCCATCGGAACTGCACAGTACCGCAGATCATGGAGGGCTGTTTCTGGAGGTCATCAACTGTCTTCGCATCCCACTACTTGAGGGACTTGGCAGTTGAAGACGTGGAGGGGTTACAGTCATTTGGTCCATTGGTGGTTGCTCAGCAACTTACCCGACCATCCGCCCATTAGGTAACTACACTTCTACTTACCTTTGGTCTTAAGATTAACCTCACCCCCAGGGTGCGTCGGTTTTTCTTTAGAGTTCTATTGGGTTGCTCTTTGTCCTGTTCCAGGTATTATCCTGAGACCGTTGACATTGGCTTTCCCGAGTTCTCCTGATGCATGTGCACTGTTTGCTGAGGGATGGTCCTCCGGAGTCCACACCACCATCCATCTGTCGAAGCCATATGCATAAGACCTATGGTAAGGTAAGTTAAAAATTTATTAAAATCTAAATATTTTAGATATTTAAATACTTACCTTACCATAGGGCGATGACTCCCTCCCAACGCTGGATGCTCCTCCCCACTTTGGACTCTTCGGACCTTCCGGTTGACGGTAAAAGTGAATTTTGGATTCTGCGCTCTCGCGCGAGTGGAGAGATCACGTCACTTCCGTGACTACATTCGTAGATTACATGAGGTAGCCATCGAGGGGATGGCGAATCAACGACTGTCTGATCTCGTTTAGCGAAGCTAGAGGTAATATGCATAAGACCTATGGTAAGGTAAGTATTTAAATATCTAAAATATTTAGATTTTAATAATATTGCCATGGCCATGATAAACGTTTTGAAAACTCCAGAAATACTGTGTCCAAGGAATAGTAAATGTTTCCTTATCCTGACTTGTGCTTAATTGCTTATTGCCTCCCTCTATGCAAAGATAGTGGAACACTTGAAATTCATTGATGTTCCATTTTTTTAAGCAGACATACAATCACACGTACACACAGGAAGCCTCTCCATTTCCTGCCACATTGGTCACTTGACCAGCCCTGTTTGTCACTCTCTGCTCCATCGCCTGAGGAGATGGTTGGAGTCAACTTGAGTCCCTGTACAGCATTTAATATCCTTCTATATTTAGGTCCTTTACACAAAATTTACCGGTGTATATCTTTGGTATGTATTGATTATCATTATGATATAAAATTGTGGATAAATTTACATATTTTTATGTTGTTGAACATGTGTTTCATCATGTGATATTACATTTCCAGTGATGAAATCATGCTCCTGGTGTAGGTTATGGCTCTTCCATATTATTACGTCCTACTTTCACAATTATTTGTTCCTCCATTGTTCACTGTGAACTTGCAGTTGGTAAGAATTTTGTTTGTGTTTGTTTGCTATTCAAATACGTGCTAAAAATATTTTCGCAGACTCTCTTAAGTAATGTCTGGCAATTGTCTGACTGTTATTCTGGTAGGCATGTGCTACTGCTGATATTCAGGTTTATAGTGAATCACCAGACATACCCTGGGGATGCCATCGGGATGGATGGAGACCATGTCCTAGTACCAGTTGAGGTCGTCCTCAGAATTGATGTCATCTCAACCAAAGAAGTTGAAGTCATCTACGTCTTCCAAGACAGAAGAAGATGCATATGCTGTGCACGTTCCCGTTCATGAAGATCTTCACCATCCGCTGTATCATCTCAACACAGTTTAGAGAATGCACCCTTCATGGACTCTACAAGTGCACAGTTGCTCATGGGAAGAAATGAAAGCTTACATATTCCCACCTCCAGTCAATCAAAGGTCTTTGGTAAAATAAAACAGACAGTGATGCTGCAACTGACTTTCATCACACCTACTGGCCAGGGAGAGAATGGTTTCTAGTACTCATCGAGGAACTAGGACAACCATCACTGAGACTCCCAGAATGGTAGAACCTACTCATTGATCCCCACACCAAACAAGCGCTCTGACATTGTTCCAACTGCATGTATGGATCGTATCAAAGTCTGCTTGAAACATTGAGGATATTCAGCTAGAGTGCCAAAGGCAGTTACCTTAGCTCTACTTAGATCTACTTGTTCCTTATTCGATGATAAATGGATGTGATTTTAGACGTACACCAAGCAGAAGAGTTTCACTGCAGCGAAAGCCGCATATCCTCAAGTAGAAGACTATTTACATCACCTATGGCACACTAGAGTATTTAAAGGTGCTACTCTATTGACCTTCTTAGTGGCACTTTGTTGTCACCAGGAGACCTGGGGTCAAGCTGACAAAAGTGCTGGTTTTACTTGCCCTGCTACGCTTGTTCAAGTTGGAAGACCAACAATGCAAATTTAACACAACAGCTTGAAGCATGAATGTTGTACTTCAACATCTCACCTCTGACACTTATAAGCCACTAGATCAGACATCCTTTGAACTGTTAACACAGACACTCTGTGGAGTAAAATGTTTGAGAGTCCATGTGCACATCTCAAACATACTAACATGAGTGGTTATGACCCTGTACTCGTAATGAATATACTTGTCTTGATAGGACCGAATTACCACTGTTACAGTTCCCGAAGGGGGTTGGGTGGGGGGAAGTACTGGACATACTTACATAGAAGCCAACAGAATCCAGCGTGGTCTTGACAGACCAGCGGATTCTGTAAGCAAAAACACATGAGTCAGGATAAGGAATAATATGTAATTTTTTAGTAAAATTTATATTCTATACTTATCCTGACTCATGACGTCAAGCCCTTCCCTACTGCCCCACTCAGACACGTTAGATTCCCTGCAATTCATGTCGGGCTTATGGTGAGAGTGACAAACAGGGCTGGTCATGTGACCGATGTGGCGGGAAACAGGGAGGCTTCCTGTGGATGAGTGTGATTGTATGTCTGCTTCAAAAGAAAGCAGCTTCAGTGGATTTCAAGTGTTCCACTATCTTCTCATAGAGGGAGGAGATAAGCAAATAAGCATGAGTCAGGCTAAGTATAAAATATCACCCAAGTTTAATAATTACACCTTGAACTATGAGGGGAGGTGAAAAAGTTCGTAGAAATGGCTTCCTGAAGTTGTGAAACAGCAATGCTAGCAATATTACATACATTGATCATTCATGAGATGTGTGTGAAAGTTTTGTGGAAGTAATTTGCCAATGATGAACTCAAGGGGAGATCAAACTTGACTCCCTTCATACTTATGTCTTTTTGCCCATTAAAACATGCCATGATGTAAGTGAAATACTATCGGAAGATGCTATTCCATAGTTTGTGGAACCTTTTAAACAGCATCAGATGGCAGCTTGTCTCCATGTTAGAATGTATTCATTACACATGGACCTCTCAGACCACTTCAAACTTTAAGCATTAAGATATCTTCCAGTACAAGGAACTATTTCCTTCTTCTAGGTTGATGAGACAAAGCAAGTTGCTGAAGCACTGCTTGGTGATCTGACTGGATTTGACAAGTTCCGTCGGGATGCTACCGAGCTGCGTGATGAACTTGAGAGCTGGAGGAAAGATCAGTTTGATGAGTGGACACGGGACATACAAGCTCTTGTAGAGGACACAAGACAACCACTTAGGTATGTTAAGTGATTAGCTCTGTCAGCTCAATGCATTTGTATTCCAGGAATCCCTTGACCATGAATTTGAATCCTTGAATCGCTCAGGCTATGAACATGAGTTATCATCATGTCATATTTGGGATTTCACTTTCTTAGTAAAGTACAAAATTTAGTACTTTTTTGGTTGAGTCCCATCTGGGATTCGAACCCGCACCTAATCGCCAGCACACAAAGTCAGCCGCCTAGCCTGCTCAGCCACCGTGACTTCCACAAAAATGAAATCATGTAATCATAGCTTTCAGCCATGGGAGCCGTGCCAATTTACACTCATCAGAGGGGTACACAAAGTACGCAGTCTAGACTACCAGTTGTCCGACTTTCATTTTTGTAGAAGTCGCGGTGGCTGAGCGGGCTAGGCAGCTGACTGTGTGCTTGCAATTAGGTGCCTGACTCTGAGGGTGCGGCTTCAAATCCCGGATGGGACTCGACCAAAAATGTTCTAGAATTTGTACTTTACTGAGAAAGTGAAATCCCAAATATGGCATATGTTGCATTTGACCACTTTCTAAATGGCATTGTCTAATCATGGGTTTGCATTCTTGAATCACACGGGTTATTATGTATAGGAGAAAATATGCCTCCGAGGTTTTGGTAGACAATGTAAAACCGGAGGAGAGGGATTTCCTGACCCTGATGGTCTTACATTGTCTAGCAAAACCAAGGAGAATGGTGTGTATATATATATATGTATCAGCCCGGTGGCCAGTACGGTAGATTGTCTGCCTACGAATATGAGATTGCAGTTCCAGTCCCACTTGGGAAAGCATTTGTACTTTGAGTTTAATCTGGAACTATATTTTTCAATTGATTTCAAACACTCATGTATCATTTGATTGTTCATATAAAGGTAGGATAGGTAAAATCTGGGAAGCGGTCTTACTAAGGAATAGTAAAACCTGAGAAGAGGTATTTCTAGCAAAAAGTATACCTGTCCCTCCAAAACAAAAAGCTCAAATGCATTTGTTCTGGGAAAACAAGAGATGACCTTATATATAGTGAGAAGCACACTTCAGGTTTATATTTAGAGTATCAGCAGTGTAACGGTCCCTGTACACAGGAAGGACCTCACTTCAGCATTTCTCCAACATTAAACAGATGCTGTTATGTTACTGACTAATGCAGCATTAATGAACACACTAATCTAGTAAATGTGTTGGTTATGACTAATCAGTTTTGTTGTAAGTCATTTCTTGGCCACCTCTGTCACCCTAAACCTCTTTTTCTGAGTATATCATTGAACATGAAAGATTCAAAACACGATTAGTACATGCAAATCTCCTCATATTTAGCACAGAATTGGCTTGGAATGGCAAGAGGGGGAAAAAGGGTTTGAAATAGGCTCATGGACACTCTTTCTCAGAAAAGAGGCAGTTAGGATGACTTGTTTAGTAACTAACGGTATATGAAGTAGATTTTAAATGAAGCTCCCTGCGAAATTGTAACAATGTACAATTTCACATCTAGCTTGGAAACAAATGGTCGCCTTATGGAGTTGAACCAGAAGGATGGCAAACTACGAGTCAACTACAGCGATCGACTGGTAACTCTACTGCGTGAAGTGAGACAACTGTCAGCCATTGGGTTTGCTGTGCCAGCTAAGATTCAACAAGTGGCCAACACAGCACAGAAGTTCTACCGACATGGAGTCATTCTTAAGCAGGTAGGTTGAAGCTGGTCCAAGCTTTTGTTACTGCCTTTGTTTCTAATACATGTAGACATCTTCATATGTTTTGATAACTGAGACGGAAGACTTTTCAAAAGGCAGTGCCAGCATACATCTCCCAGTGATGGCTTTTATGAGCGTTTGTGGTTGAGATCTTGAAGCTCTAACAGAAAGGACTGTTTGATAGAACACTCTGTGTTCTCTTTTGCTGTTTTGTTTCTAGTGAGAAACTGTTGAAAAGCCATAGCCATGCCAGAAACTTATACTCTTAGGTTTGAACCCCAAATTCTCACTGATACTTTTTACTTGGATAGACAGCACCAAACCATTGATGCTGTCACCTGCATTACTGAGTTTTCCACCTCTACCTCAAGCTGACGTCATGAAATGTCTGTACTGCTTCCTTAGTGAACTGCTGTTCAGAGCAGCAATAACCCACACTTGTTGATTCTGTCGGGATGCCAATTTAATAGGGAACTAAAATGTCTTCTTTGTTATCATGCTTCAGGTTGCCCACTTCTACAATACCATCGACCAGCAGATGATCGCCAGCCAGCAGGCCATGATGTTGGAGTCTGCTCTCGCTTTTGAGAAACTCGTCAAAAATCCTAAAACAGGTAAAAACGTATACTAACTGATCTTAATATAACTTTGAAACAATGGTGCAAGTGTCCAAAAACATGAGTTCATCGTTTGTGCTGTTATTTTGAGAAAGAGTGTTAGCTGGACATCTTGGTATTGGTGACAGAAAGGAGTTATGGCAGGAAAACTTTCCCTTTATTGCATCTGTGATAGAGGTATGTACTATATAAGATGAGTTCTTGTCAAAACGAATGTCTAAATTTCGGTATTTATGGTTTGCTTTATCTCAGGTTCCAAGTCCAAGGGAGGTGGTGTCCAGGTGACCTGGGACAACCCTGAGGAGCTGGAATCGTACATCAAGAAGCTCCAGGCATCTGCTGACAGACTGACCACAGAGAACAGGAAGCTGCGCAAGTCACACAACATTGTCTGTGAAAAGGTACTATTTTGGAGTGTTGGATTCAGATATGAAGTGAAATTCTGGAAATTGTAAACATTTTCTTCTCTTTATGATGGAATGTGTATGTGATATACTGTAGACTTGTTACATCATGGTGAAAGGTTGGCAGATATATGCCAGTCTTTGATTTGTACATGAGTTTTGAGCCAGTAAAATGCCTTTCAAATTTGTTAGGTTTGTTAATATGCGCCCAAACATTAAATTAAACTCTTCTGGGAATGATGTCAAATGACAGATTAATAAAGTGGACTCAAAAGTCTTTGGTCGCTATTGTTTCAATGTAGGTGCAGTGAACAATGTCATTAACAAACATTTAATTGCACTGAAGTCTGATACATGCAGTGGGGCAGCTTAGTGGTTGAATTGTAGTTAGCCTAGTGGTCAAAGCTTGTCACAGGGGTCAGTTCCACATCTGGGTACAGTGCTGGAATATTGCTGTAAGTGCTGTAAAAACATACTCACTCACTGAAGTTTGATCCATGAAGTTTGTTTATCAATTGATAAATTAAGTGACTAAATTGTTTTGTGTGGTTATTCTCTGAAATATTTAACAGGATCTGTCAGCCAGTTTAGCAGCTGTTTTATACTTTCACCATTCGCTGATTCCTGCCCTATTTACCTGTATAGATGGGAAAACAGCTGTAGATTTGTTATGACTTCTTGAAACATTATTCATGTTTCATTTTATAGTGGCAGGTGACAGTGTGTCATTTTGGTGTTGTTACAGGTACAGAATCTGATGTCGGTGGATCTGCTAAGACAACAACAGAAGTGGAAGGATGGACTGATGGACATCCGTCATCTCATGGCTAGCCTTGTTCAGCAGGTCAGTCTCTCATTTTCTTACCCACCTGTCAATGAGAAACACATTTGAAATAACTGGTTTTTCAGAATAAGTTCATTGTCTTTAATTGCCTATTCCATAATGTATCCATATGACCAGAGTGTGATGGACTAACTTCCTGATAGTAATTCTTTGATTTGTTTCTTATGTTTATGTTAGATTCAAGAAAGAAAAACCTGAATTCCTTCAGAATTTAGATTTATGTTCTTTGGTCTTGTATAGTTGACTTAGATCTGCATGTGTTTTAGACACCTAGTACTATTGCAATAGTTATGATGTAACAAGTATACACTCCTCAATAAAGACCATGAGATCAGATCTGTAAGGTTTGTTTATTTTTCCTTACCTTGACTCGTGCTTAATTGCTTGTCTCACTTTCTACTCGAAAGTTAGCGGAACACTTGAAATCCCTTGAAGTTCCATTCTTCAAAAGAGCATGTAATATCATGATCACCCATGAGTACACTCTCTTTTCTCTATGCTTTTGGTGCCAATATTGGTCACATGACCAACCATATTTGTCACTCTGTCCTTTTTCGCCCACCAGGAAGGTTGCAGGGGAGACTTAGGTTCCCTCTACGGCACTTTTTCTGTAGTTCTTTAGGATTATTATCAAAATTTTTCTGTATATGCTTTTCAGTCTGTATATATAATTGTATGATTAAAAATTTATATAATTTATGGATCGTATACAAGTAATCATGGTTGATACTTTGTTGACATTTTGATTACATCTTGTTCGAGTTGTATAAATGGTTTTTTCTTCCAATGTCTGCTGTGATCTTAGACATTCTTAAACATGCAAGGACAAAAGTACACATTCAACGCAGTATTTGATTCTTGACTCTCCATGGAACAATTCACACAATGCCTGATGTCCTTAATGGATCAACGCTTCATGGAAGAGAGCTATGCCTCAAATGCACCTTCATCAACTGTCATCACCCATGAAGGCACACCTTACTCTCAAACCCATATGAATAGTGAAGAGTACATGTGTGAATGTTTAAATTCTCGTAGATTATCTCCATCGACAGTCTCAGGTACGCTTGACCACAGGAGTTTTTTTGGTTGAGGGATCAGTCTTCACGTAGACATAGGAGGCCTTCACTAACTGCAATCAAGGATTATTGTTTTTGGAGGATTTGCCAAGGATGGAAGTAGTGCAAAGGAATGTACATAGGAACTACGGTTGAAGGAAACATGAATGGATTGACATTTCACAAAAGCAAGTGCAGTCATTGAGGGAGGTTCCACAAGCGTACAGCTTTAGGAAGGTGTAGACAGCAGCTAAGTGTTCTCGAACACTTCCAATATATCATGTCAAGTTTTGACCCACATCGTAGAACTTCGTCCCAGATGAGTTCATGAAGCAAGTTTCAATGTAGAAACATTGGCTCTGTTGGATCAATTTGTGACTGAAGGAAGAGGCACACATCTGAAACTAACAATCTCGGATAAAGTCTGAGGAAAACACCAGAGTTTGATCCTTATCACACAGACTGTTGTAAATGCAATGTTCGTACATGGCAGTCTGATCATATGAAGTTATGCTGCATAAAGAAGATGGTGTCAACTTTGCAATATTGCAGCTGCATACAGAACCCCCTTCATTTACATCGTTCCTGTACAGTATACAAGTGTTGAAGAGGACAGTTTGGCAGTCGTCATAAGCCACAGATTGAACTTACAGTCTTTGATGTATAGTCATGGTGGCAAAGATATCAACTCCACAGTAACCTTTTCATGTATTACAACACAATTTGGTTATTCAAGGGGATTTTACGGCATTTCACTGAGACTGGTTTCTACAGTCACTCAGTAACAAGCATGGGAACCACATCACATTATCTGTATATGGTGACAACCACATCATCTTCAATAACGATTAGAAAATACAAGAGCGTGGACACAACTGCCAGGTACACAGTCTTAATACATCAATACTATGCAGTGAAGGTTTTCGCATGCTTCCCGTCAGTGTAACAAGCCGAACACTGAGGAGGTTACGGACAAGGCCGAATGTTGATGAAGAAATCAATGATTGCACAAAATTCCATGATGATCTTTTGACTGCAACACCGGTAATGTCATTTTTTTTAATCTGATTACTCCATTCGATCACTTTCAACTTATCTAGCTGCACTCAGCACAGTAATCTCTATGAAATCAGGCTTCAAGTTATCTAATCTACCTTAGTTACTAGCGTTACTTTGCTCATTCAAATTGGAGGATCAACAACATAAATTCGGCTTGGGATCTAAATGTTGTTCTATAACTCCTCAGTAGTGAGGAATATTAACCACTGAATCGAAAATGCTTTGAATATTTGACACAGAAGACTGTATTTTCACTTGCCCTAGCCATGGCAGGCCGGATGTGAGAAATTCATGCACTGGATTTTGCGCGAACTCTGTTTGAGTCCACAAATCATGACATGGTACACCTGGGATTACTGTGGAATTTCATTCCTAAAAATCAGTTTCTAGGACAACCTGATAGACAATTTCACATTTCAGCATTGTCTACAGTGCTCAGGCCTCATGATACGCAGGATTGTCTCCAGTTTGAGCACTCAAGATCTATTTACAACAGACACAAACAAGGAAGTGGAAATTTAAGCAGAAATCTCACAAACAACAGTTTCAGTCTGGATTAGAGCTGTTATTTTACGAGCATATAAAGCAGCAGGACTTGAGCCACCACTAGCCTCCAGTCCACACAAAGTAAGAGCTCTGGCATCTACGCTCTCTTCACATGAAACTTGCTCAATTACAACAATCATGGAGGGCTGTTTTTAGAAATCAGATACAGTGTTTGCAAATCACTATCTCAGATACATTACCACAGAGGATGTCTCAGGCATTCATCAATTTGGACCTTTTGTTGTAGCACAACTGTTAATGATTCCTCAAATGCACTGAAATAGCTTACCCTTATCACATGACTTGCTGATACCTTCACAAACTGAAGTGGTTGGTTGAGAGTCTGCGCATGTCAAAATAGACTAGCTTGAGTGATCATAAACCCAGCACATATTTGGCTAATTTGTGGTACAAAGGTTGTAACTTGGCAGATGAACACTAGTTATGTGACCACATATGTCACAATCATATATGACATTATATACGCCTCCCCCGAGATACCAGCTGGACTATGGAAGAAACAGGAGAATTACAGTACAATTATAGTTCCCTGGAGGGATATTTTCAGGACGTTTTGCTGGAAGAAAGTATCCAAGAAGTGGCATAACCCACCACTATATCCAGCAGATACTGTAAGCAATTAAGCATGAGTCAGGATATGGAACAATGTGTAATTTTCTGAATCAAATTGATATTTTATACTTATCCTGACTGCTGAGGTCAACCCTCCCAGCCTCCCCTTCATGGCACTTTGATTTCCCTGCAAATCCTAGTGGTTTGGCTATAATTTTTCGGAGAGAGTGGCAAATATGGCAGGTCATGTGACCAATATTGGCGCCAAAGCAAAGAGGAAAGAGAGAGTACTCATGGGTGATTGTGATATTACGTCCTCTTTTGAAGAATGGAACTTCAAGGGATTTCAAGTGTTCCACTAACTTTCGAATAGAAGGTGAAGACAAAGCAATTAAGCACGAGTCAGGATAAATATGAAATATCAATTTTATTCAGAAAATTACATTATGAAACAGCATCTAAAGACAGGGTGAGTTTCTCCAATATGACAGTAATGTGTGAGTTATCTCCCTTGCATCTACTCTGTGAGATCGTGTGTTACATGTTTGAAGCCCCTCAGTTGGATGTGAAACTGCTACAAGGATAAAACTAGCTCAGAAAAGATAGGAGATGTAGTCTCACATGGGACCAAAAACATGAGATTTTTCTCAAATCATATCAGATTTAATTGTTCATGATTGTTCACTAGAAAAAGAATGAATAACAAATAGGACATTGTCATATGTATTTAATCATTTTCGAGTCAACCAACATCAAGTCATGAATTATGATCTCAAATCATATCAGATTTAATTGTTCATGATTGTTCACTAGAAAAAGAATAAATAACAAATAGCACATTGTCATATGCATTTAATCATTTTCGAGTCAACCAACATCAAGTCATGAATTATGATCTCAAATCATATCAGATTTAATTGTTCATGATTGTTCACTAGAAAAAGAATAAATAACAAATAGCACATTGTCATATGTATTTAATCATTTTCGAGTCAACCAACATCAAGTCATGAATTATGATCTCAAATCATATCAGATTTAATTGTTCATGATTGTTCACTAGAAAAAGAATAAATAACAAATAGCACATTGTCATATGTATTTAATCATTTTCGAGTCAACCAACATCAAGTCATGAATTACAATGAATTACACAACAACAAATTGAATTGACAGTTATAGAAATATATGTCACTCTTGAATGACTAAACAGGTTAACACACTTAACTTTATCATTTGTATGTTTAATGCATAAGTCAACTCCAGTGTTCGCAGACACTTTTGGGGAAGGTGAACTCTTTTCACCCTCGCACAGTGCATAAACAACACTACTGTGAGGTTCAGAGTTTACCATACTCCTTGCAGGTCAGCTGCTTTTGTTCAGCACTGTGTAACAATGTTCAAAGTTCCATTCCGGAAGTTATGTTTCGAAGATTAAAAATAGGTAGAAAGCAAGGGGAATATCTTTGACAGACCAAAACAGTGACAAAGCCTTTCTCAGAAAAATAGATTTAAACACTTTATCATTTCTAATATACAGATGAGCAGGATGCGACTTCAAATGGTTGCCTATAAATTTGAGGGTGATTTTATAGCAATTGATGCAGCCCAAGTCAATCCCTGTGCTAATGTAGTATTTATTGCATACACTGACAGGGTTTCTCCAGTGAGAACATGAAGCCATGGAAGGCCCACTGGGACAGGCAGATATACAAAACCTTGGAGCATCAGTACCAGATGGGGCTGGAAGCCCTCAATGAAAACCTACCAGAGATTAAAGTAGAGCTCACATACAGGTACAAAAGAAAATTGAAACTGTTAGTCTTGCTGTCATTTTTTCTCAGTACTGTGAAGCCTTCTTTTCATACACTGGCTAGCCCCAGTAAACTATTTTGTCTTTGTTGGAAACATGTTCAGTATGAAGGAAGTCCTCCTAACAGGAGATTGTATTATCAAGGGGGGTCACCTAATTTATATCCTCTTATTGGCTCACCATTTTATGTGATCACCTGTCGGTTTGCTTGTCCTTTGATGGCAGGCTGTTGTGCCCTAGCTGGAATATTGCTGACTTTCGGAAACATTTATACACTCACTCACTCAATCTGAATCTGGGAGTGTTGGGATAGCATAGTGTTTTAAGCATTTGCTCATCACACCAAAGGCCTGGGTACGATTGCCCACAAAGCCCATTTCTGTAGTCCGTCGCAATTATGTTGCTAGAATATTGCTAAAGGTGGCATAAAACTAAACTCACACACTCACTATTATGATTGCTATGTATCGTCTTCAGTCTTCATATTGCTTCACATATATTTGTTTGGTAATCCAGTGGTTTCCTTTGGATTTGTTTAAACCTATCATGCCTATGGACCAGCCCAGTAAAGTTTTGCCGGAGATAATTCCCATTGTGTTGTGATTCATACTGAGTCAGTTACGTTAATCTTGATAGATACATTTAAGTCTGAGGTACTAGTAACTGATCTCTCCCATCATAGGCAACAGCGTCTCCAGTTCCGTCCCCCATTTGAAGAAGTGAAAGCTAAGTATTTCAGAGAGCTGAAGAAGTTCATCAGCATTCCAAACAACTTCAAGGGTGTTGGTGAGACTACAGAGAATCTCATCTTTCCTGCCATGATTGATCGCAATGCAGAGGGTTTTGTCACCTGCTACAAAAAGGGCAATGCTCTCCTACACAGGCTGTATGCAGTCATGGACCAGTTTAAGGTACAATGAATGTTTGGGAAAATGGTACAGTTTTGTGCTCTAAAGGGTTCCTCTGACTGTCAGTTTTGACAGTCTTCTGCATGGTGTTTTAGCCATAAGTATGTGGTAGCAAACTGTTGTTTTATGTTTTAAAGCAGTTTGTTGTTGACACAACCATTAAGTGCATGTGTTGTGGGCAGGACTGGGTGGTGCTGGGCAGTCTGGATCTGGATCAGTTTGTGCTAGACAACCTGGTGGAGATCTCCGACTGGGAGAAGAACTTCAAGGCTCTCAAGACTCGGGGAAGGGATGCAGAGAAGCTACCCAGGTAAACTGTCTGGATTACTATCATTCTATCTACTGCAGGTGGATATGATATGAGTGCACTAGGCTGTCAGCTGTCACTATGACTTCTGCTTCAATTGTATTGTTTCCTTGGACACTCATTTAGTCTTTAGTGTTGTTCTGTTTCAGGTTTTAGGTTAGGTGCTTATTCAGTTGCAGAAACATGTATCTGGTTGAAATGTTCATAGTGGTAAATGCATGCATTTTAACATACAGTTGTTTGATGGTCTGTGATAGTTACAAATCAGTGTGAAACCCTCCTCACTCACTCTGTTACAGTCAGATCAAGGTGGACTGCATCACTGTCAACACCACGCCGGTGAAAGCTGTTATCGATGATCACATCCAACGACTGTTTGATGCTCTGCTCAACTCCCTGAGGAAGTCCATCACGGCTGAGGTCACCCAGATTGACTCCTTCCTCAACACCGCTATGGAGACTCTGTCCAAACGTCCTAACACAGTGGAGGAGATTGGTGAAGCCAATTCCAAACATGCAGAGTTTGGCAAGAGTAAGAAGGAGGTATGTAAGGATGTATCTCCTTTATAATGGCCTTTATAATGGTCTCCATGGAGACCTGAACCTAGATTTTCGAAGCTCTCTCAGCACTAAGATAGTCGTAAGTTAATGTTAATGTATGGCACTTACGACTATCTCAACACTAACAGAGCTTTTAAAATCTAGGCTCTGGCTGATTGTGCATTGTTGTTGTTGTTGCTCATGCTATCAGCCACTGTTTGATTATTTACATTCTACTATTATATGTTTTGAATAGTATTGACTGTATTCTACCATCCCCTTCAAACACTTTTGAAGCACTGCTTTTAGTAAATGAATGATAATTATTTCAATATGTCATTTTAAGGTTCGATTCCCACATGGCTACGTTTGAAGCACATTTTTACTGTCCCTTTGATGATATTGCTGCAACATTGCTAAAAGCAGTGTAATAAACCATACTCACTGATTCACTCACCTATGTGACACTCTCTCCTCACAGATACAGCCCCTGTTTAACAAGTCTGAGTCCAAGAACAAGCTACTACGGTCAGTGGCTGGTGGTGGAGTGGAGTCCTTGAGTCAATTACAAGGGCGGTGGGACAAGTTTGAGCTGATGATGGAGAGCCACCAGCTGATGGTCAAGGAACAGGTCTGTTACAGTAGCTGCAGAGTAGTCCACAAGAAAATTTCACTAGTCTGTCTCTAGGTTTACAAGCCACAAGCCATACTTGTCCTTAAAGCCAACTAATGGGATGCGGTGGTTATGCTCACTGACTTGTTGACACATCATCTTATTCCCTTTAGATGGATTGATGCTCTTACTGTTGATCACTGGATTGTCTGGTCCAGATTTGATCTTTGCTATATGGCGGGAATAATGCTTAGTGTGATATAAAAAACTAAACTACCTATCAAGAAAACAAAAACAAGCTACAAACTTGTGAATAACCCTGTTGCGATGATTAGTGTATGATCAGTTAGGACTTGGTTTCCTAATCACATTTTTAGGATGTACTTTCCGTGGACCACAATGTCCTTGTAGCACACTGTTTCATATTTTTCTGTGTAGGTGGAGGTGATGAAGAGCAATGTGGACTCTCGGGTGAAGGCATTCCAGCAGGAGGTGGAGAAGTTCTCCGCCCGCTGGCACCAGCTGAAGCCTGGCGATGATGCCCTGGAGGGTGACCAACAAAAGTGTGAGCAGGCTGTCCAGGTGATCAATGAGAAGAAGCAGGAGTTTGAGGAACTGATGGAAACCAAAGCAAAACTCATGTGAGTGTTACAGTGACTGCGTGTTGTTCTTCACTAGATGGTATGTTCTGTGTATTGGGTAGTCCCAACTAGCCACATACCCCATGCTTGTTGTTAAAGGTGGAGATTACCCAGAGGATCAGAATGTCATGTGTAGATGAAAGTTCCAGGACATACTTAATATGATGTCATATTGTGCAGACAGTGTTGTCATAGGATGGGGCCTGATTTGCAAAGCATTTACTAGTAATAACTCGCACTGTATATAGACCTGTTGTGTCAATGATATTCATTTTCAAGCTGCCTCTCACTGATCATTTTGTCAAAATGTCGAAAATGAAACATATAGCTTTATGGATTGCAACTTCTTGTAAACGTTGCTAAACGTAATAAACAGGAAGTTGTAATCCATAAAGCTGTATGTTTCATTTTTAACTCACCAACTTCTTGAATGCTCATTAAACAAGCAGTCCATGTCATGTCACGTCATTAGATGGTTAAAGTGATTTCTTCTGTATGCCCTTCTCTTCACAAAGCAGAAAATGGGTAATCAGTAGTATGCTATGGTTGTGTGACTGCTGTGTCAGGTTGTATACTCCTCATGGAGCAGAAAATAGAATGCATATGCACTTTTAGTCAAATGGTGTCATAAATATAATGCAGTCCAGCAATTGTCAGTAGATATATTTAGACCAACCAATCATATTTCCTATTCAGGTCTGACTGTGAGCACTTTGAGATGGAACAGCCTGATTTGTCTATCGTGGATGAGATTGCCAGTGACTTGAAGAACTATCAGAGCATGTGGAAACTGTATGAGGAGTTTAATAGTGGACTGCAGGAACTGGCCAAGGAAGATTGGATATCATTCAGGTAGGAATTCACTGGATGTGTCTCTCACTTTGGTTTATCCAGCCAGGAAAGGACAGAGAAGGGGGACCTTTTGTGTGAGTGGTAATTATCACAAGTAATTATTACAAATGTCCTAACTGTAGGTGTTTCTGTGAAAACATCCTTCAAAACAGTGGGTTGAAATTTGTGTTTGGAAACCATGCAAGTCTATAAGGCATCCAAACAGGCAGTGTTACATTTAATCAAGTAAACTGGATTCATTCAGTTCCCTTCCAAATGTAGCAGCCCCACTGACTGATGCTGCTGTGTGTTCCAGGAGCAAAGCCTACAGATTTGAGGAGTTCCTAGGTGGCTGGTACGAGAGACTCAAGTCAGAGGAAACCACCACCATGACAGTCAGACTTCAGAAGGACATTGATAAGTACAAGGTAGGCTGGGACTGGGTGTTAGAAATATGGTTATAATGTCAAGATTATTGGGATGTTACCATCGCTTTACAAGAATACTGCTGTGTGGTTTCTTTTGTTGACCTTTGGTGACAGGCTTTAATGTTTTTTGGTACTCTGTCAATAGAACGTGCTGCCAGTGCTGAAGTGGGTGCGAGGTGAACCCCTGTCCCAGGATCACTGGCTGGAGCTGTTCCGACTCCTGCACATGCCTAAAGGAACAACGCTGGAGAAACTCACCTTCGGGCACATCCTAGCTGTCAGCGACAACATCATCATCAATGCAGATGCTCTCAAGGTCATCTTTTGTTACAAGATTAGAGCAAATTTACTCTAAGGGTGTTAAGGTCCATTATGTAGTAAATCATGCCTTAAGATAAGGAAAGGGACTGTGTCAGTGGTAGTCTCCACATGGGAGGCTTTGCATGAAAGTGTTGTCGAAGGTTAGTTGTTCATGCTTATATATTCATAGGTTTTCATCTGCTTTGAAGCCATTCAGGGTCTTTGGGGATGTGTCATTTTTATTTGGTGTAATCTAAAACATTTATTCTATCTTTCTGTGATTTGTATTGACTGCAGGAGTTGAACCAGAGAGCTCAAGGGGAGGTAACAATCCGTGAAGCAATTCGAGAGCTGGAACTGTGGGGTGCTGGGGCAGTGTTTGCACTGACAGAATATGAAGACAGCAACAAAAATACCATCCATGTCATCAAGGAATGGAAGGAAATTGTCAATCAGGTGAGTTTTGATTTGAGTTCATTGACATATACATGTGTTGGATCACAAAACGTATGTCACTTTAAAAGATTTATAAAAAATGCTTTGAATATGTCAAGAATCCCACCTAGGTGTCTACTGATATCAGATATATCAACATGAGTTGATAAAGGAACCTTACTTTTATCAATGAGTGTTGATATAATTGAAATAGTAGACACAAGGTTGAGATTCTATTTATCATCCAAAATGATTCTTCATTAGTTTTCAGTGAAAAATGTACATCTCTGAACACAACACTAGCATTAGATTTGCAGTGCAAGGATGTCATAGCATTGTGATGTCATCAAGTTCATGATGTCATAGCATTGTCAGGGCATTGTGCAAAATCTACTGTCAAAGGTCTGATCTCACACAAGTGATATCTATTGTGGAACACAGTTTTGGATGATAAATGACTTTATTATCCTCCACCATGAAGCTGGGGGATATAGGTTTAAGCTGTCTGTAGAGATAAAGCATTCAGATTTTCTCAGAAACTGTTATAGACAGGGAAGCCAAATTTGGTATGTGTTATCAGGACTTGATGTCTTGATGCTGTGTGTAAGTGGTAGCAGTGTTACAAGTTGTTTCAGAGTTATTACCTTGTCATGTGTTTTGTTATAGAAGAGAAAACAAATGTATTATGAGATTTCAGGACATGAATGTCATAGTGGAGTTGAAAAACGGGATCCATTGGGCAGGGGTATATTGATTACCTTGTCTTCTTGATAGTTAATTGTACGTTTTCAGGATGCCCTACCAAGTTAAACAGTTTTCCTTTTAAAGATATGAAAGCTTTCCTTGGAGGGACATTGGTGCTTCAGTCCCTTTGAAAAGATCCTTAATTTATGTAGGGTTGTTCTGTTCCCCTTTCCAATTTAAGGATCCCGTTGTTTGAGTTTGAATCTTAAATTAGTCAGTCAGCTTTAGCTTTTCTCCATAGCATGCTATAGTAATGTGTAGCTTTGAATTCATTTTACTGATCAAACTTTGTCTGTCTCACACATGTCTATGTTGAGTTGTGTCTGTCCTCCAGGTGGGAGACAACCAGTGCTTGCTGCAGTCCCTCAAAGACTCCCCATACTACAAGAGTTTTGAAGACAAGGCATCAGTGTGGGAGCAGCGTCTGGCAGACCTAGATGAGTTCCTGCACAACCTCAACCAGATACAGAGGAAATGGGTCTACCTTGAACCCATCTTTGGGCGTGGAGCTCTGCCTCGAGAACAGGGTCGCTTCAAGAGAGTCGATGATGACTTCAGGTATGTGGTTTGTTCAGTGTAAACATTGTGTGATGTAATTTCAGAGATTTAGAAACAGAATATTCAGTGTGATCAACCTCATCTAGAACTTCATATATTTTATTATTTTATTGAATTTTGATTGAGCCTAACCTGATCCCACCAAGGAAATTCTTGGATTGGACATGTCCACCCAGATCCATTGAAAGAGGTGAGTTAATGTATCGACTCATCAGACTCATTGACTTGTCTGGAAATTGCATCCTGACAACATGTTCATAATATCAGTCACTAGTTTTCGCTGCTCCAGACTGGATTATTGTCAGGCTAACTTAAAATAGCTGAAGTATTGCTGGCATCAATACAGAAACAAAAAAGACAGGAACCTCTAGAGTTGAGTCCTTGAATTCAGGAACATTATGATGGACGTACACCGAGACAACCGTGTCTTGTCACTGGTCAGCAAAGCAGGGCTGCGGAATCTGCTCTCCACAAGTTTGGACCAGCTGCAGAGGTGCCAGAAGTCCCTTAATGAGTTTCTGGAGGTGAGGAACAATGGAAACACTTCCTTAGAAGCCACGATGACATTGAAATCCATTGAAACCTAGTTCCAATCTTTATGTATAATCATAGAACAATCATCTGTAAGAATGATTTATGGAGAGTGTAAGTTCACTGTCTGAACGTCCTGCTACTAAAAGTTGAGAGTCACAGTCAGGTCTGTCACATATTTGGATTCAGAAGGAAATACTTGAGCCATTATTTGTCCTATCTTTATGAGAAGCTTATGAGAAGTCCTTGCCATTGACAAATTTGTGTTTTACTTGAATGACTTGTTAATTGCATTTATAGTATTATCAAATCAGATTTTATAAATGGAGGTAAGCCTAAACAGAAAATCCATTCAAAGAGCAATAAATTAATACCATCAATGAATTATATTACATCATTTAATCATGACTGCTGCAGCCATATTCTGGTCAAAACCTGCACTCTCCATCCACACCTCAATGTTTCTGCCATTACCAGGAGAAGCGTTCACTCTTCCCAAGATTTTACTTCATCGGTGATGATGACTTGCTGGAGATTCTGGGCCAGTCAACTAACCCCAATGTGATCCAGTCCCACCTGAAGAAGCTGTTTGCTGGAATACACTCTGTACAGTTTGATGACACCTGCCAGCACATCCTGGCCATGAAGTCCCTGGAAGGGGAGGTGGTTCCTCTCAAACGCAAGGTCAAGATTATGCCAGAGGTTGAGGTATGTTGCGGTGACAGTATTTGTTACCGGTTATGTTTACTTACCTGAGAGAAAACACAACACACTGTTTGTTCTAATATTGGGAAAGAAGTATCACTTCACTAGTGATTTCTTTAAATGTTTAAGTGCCTGCTTGAAGGCTTGGCTATTACCATCACCATACCATGTCTATAGTGAATCTCACCCTTTTGTATTTTGATATCAGCATTTAAATTCTGAGAATTAACAAGTTGTTTTGGAACTCTTCTTGCTAGTTTTGGTACATTTGATATCAACACTGAGATTCTGTTAATATTCCTAAATCAGTTGTCCAGCTCTCTTAGCAGAAGCAGTATCATTCTGATAGCCAGCTTGATGAGATGAGATGAGTTGTGTCACTTGACTGGGACATTGTGGTAGCAATGACATCGCTCCAGAGCAGTGCCTTCTCATTGCAGCAATACCTCTTTGGAGCTTTGTGTGTGGTATTTAAGCAGGCTGAAGTAATTATTAATGTTTGTTCATTCCTGACTAGGTCTGGCTCAGTAAACTTGCTGAGGAGATGAAGGACACACTGAAAGAATTGCTGAGGGAGTGTCTCAAGGACAACAAATCCAGTGGCCTTGACCCCAACCGTTATCCATCACAGGTAAAACATGTGAAGCAACCATAGCACATCACAGATGGTGATGGGGTGTTAGGGTAGCCACTCACTCACTGACTCCTCACGCACTTTCCATGCTGGGCTTCCCTCCCACTTTCCTCTTGCATGCCATGATATAACTGAAATATTGTATAATGGTGCATTGGGAGGTCATTGCACCCAAGCTTATGGCAATCCAACTGTTTCTGTATGATCTCCAGTTTTGTCATGTACAAGAAAATCTAATGAATCTCATAATTACACAATGCCTTAATGAAAAGACATGTTATGTTCTTTTGTAACCATTAACAAGTGTTACACTCCTGTCTGTGTGTTCCTTTATTATAACCTACCTGATTTACCTGCTTTTACAGATCCTGTGTCTAGGGGAACAGATCCGCTTCACTGAGAACTGTGAGGAGGCAGTGAAGCGAGGCGGACTGCGGTCCTTCCTGGCGGAGATAGAGAATCAGTTGGAGTCATACACCAGCGTGGATCTTGCCGGTGCAGGGAAGGAAGGAGAAGCCCATGTTCTGGAGCTGAAGCTCAAGGCTCTCATTCTAGACACCATCCATGCAATAGACGTGGTCAATGTTCTCATGAACAGTGGCATCAAGAGCACTGAGGAATGGCAGTGGCAGAAACAGCTCAGGTGAAACCTTAGTGTGAAGCTAATTGTAGGGAGCATCAGTAAGAGTCAATCACATGCTTGTGAAATGCAGAGGTTACATCCAAAGTTGGGGAGTGGTCGATATTCGGAGCAGATGAGATGCTTCAGAAAGTTAGAGGTTACATCATGTGGTTACATGAGTTTACCTCCAAAGTTTGGAGGGATTGATGGGTGAGACATTTGGAGTGGATGGCATGCTGTGGAAAGGGAGAGGTTACACCATGTAACAGCATCATGCATGGACTATTAGTCATGTGGGAAATATTTGATAGAAGTTTAATGATATTTCTTAAAGAAAGTTCGCATAGTTCTATAAAGTATTACATACATGTGAAGCACTTAAGCATTTAGTCCCCAGTGTTTAGAATTTCTTCACTGAGGTGTTCCATATTCTTATGATTTGGGGTTGAATTCCAAGGCTTTCCTGTAAATATTTTTGGGCTTGTCTTCTTTATACCTATGCACATAGGTTTTTTTAAGGTTTGAACTGCACCACTTTGTTCATGCACCAATAAATACTGCAAATATATTCTTGAAAGGTTGTTTTGGTGATGAATCGTATTAATAAGTCAGTTGTTATTAGACATGGTTATGAAAGGTAAGATCTGTGTATCTTACAGATACTACCTGAGACGTGATGGGCTGTGTTGCATGAAGATGGTGGATTCTGAATTTGAGTACACCTATGAGTACCAGGGCAATGCTCAAAAGCTGGTCCACACACCACTGACAGACAAGTGCTACCTCACACTCACACAAGGTAGGGGGAATCTCAACAGACCCTTGATCAGAATATATAGCCCATGTTTGTTTTGAGCAGAAATTACTAAGACAAGGAGGTTAGGTTCAGTGACTCTGTTGTTTGCTTTTTATCATGTCCCACTGTAATGGAACAATGTTTGTAATAGTAGTCACTCGATTGTCTAGTTCAGGCTCAGTCATTTACATCCCCAAATTGTGAATTGTGCTATGTGCCGCATTAAATAGCAGACAAACCTATGACCTTTGGCTTTACTTAAATAAAAAATACTCTGTATTCATTTGGTTCACCTGAGAAAAAATTGAAAAAACTGATGATAACGATATGGAAATATGTGTGATATTTGACAGTTATGTTAATTTGTTTGCATTTAAAAAGTATGGGAAATTAATTTCATCAGTCTGCATTTGTTTAAATCATTTTCACCACCAACAATACCACATGTATTTTGTGTACTACTTAAGAGATGTTGTTGTGTAGGTATGCACATGGGTCTAGGAGGTAACCCGTATGGCCCGGCTGGAACAGGGAAAACAGAGTCTGTGAAGGCTCTTGGTGGGCTGTTTGGTCGACAGGTCCTCGTCTTCAACTGTGATGAGGTAGGTGTTGGTCATTTATTGTATTTTTAGCTAGTCACTCTAGGGACTGCTAGTGATGGGGTGAAGCTAATATTTGGTTCAGTTTAGGTCCTTGTTATGTTAGCTATCCACTTGTCCTACGGTGGTGGGTTTTTCAGTGTTGTGACTTCTATGACTTTAGGCTTTGTCATGTCTGATACAAGGTGATAACATTGCAATACCTCACACTGAACTCAGACTCTCTCACACCTATTTGTACTGTATATTAAGCTGATGTTACATTGAACTGTATTAGGTTAGATATTGTGTACAGTCTTTGTCATACATTTTGCTAACTCACCAACTGCATATACATGTCTGTGTCTAATACCTCGAAAGTAGATTAGCCCCAACTTATCACTTAATGTCATTGTCAGTACACATCGTTAATGTAAATACGTCAGCAATTTTTACTAGACCTAAACAAATTCACTACACTAACATTCTTGTCTATCGGCTTTCCAGTCATAAATGACATTTTCTGTACATGAGCACAATGAGAGGTTTTGTAGCAAGACATGTGACTGGTGATGCCATGTAACTGAAAACTGTCTGTGTTCCAGGGTATTGATGTGAAGTCCATGGGCCGGATCTTCATTGGCTTGGTCAAGTGTGGAGCATGGGGATGCTTTGATGAGTTCAACCGACTTGAGGAGGCAGTGTTGTCTGCAGTGTCCATGCAGATCCAAGTCATTCAGGACGCCATCAAGAACAAGGCTGCTGGCATTGAGCTGCTCAACCGAAATGTGAGTCTCTGGATGCTTCCAGCTTGGTCACTAACTTCTTACTTCACTAACATCGTCCCTAATAGTAATGACGTCACTGCTTGTTATTGCATGGACACATCATTCTAAATATGGGTGTGAAGCCCGTCTTTGGAGTCAAGAACTGTGATATTGCCTGAATATTGCTAACAGCAGCATTAAACCCATTTCATTCACTATGTATGGAATGTAGGTTATGGGTACCGTTTCTTCTGTTGTGTTATGCTCACTCCAACATAGCTGCTGTGTAGTTCATTATGTTATGTGTGACTTCCTTCTTAGTGGCTTGGTCAGTTAAAATGTGAAATTGTCATTCCATTACTGCTTTGTGTGTACGTGGCTGTTTGAAGAAACAAAACAACATGCATTATGCATTTCTTAATGCTGCTGATGAAAAATGTAAACAGTAAGATATGATATTTCTGACATTGTTCTTATCTACTCTCTTCTTCCTTCTTGAACAGATCAACATTGATCACAACTCTGGCATTTTCATCACAATGAACCCAGCTGGGAAGGGCTACGGAGGCCGACAGAAACTCCCTGACAATCTCAAACAGTTGTTCCGACCAGTAGCCATGTCTAAACCTGACAACGAACAAATTGCTGAGGTCATCCTCTTCTCTGAGGGTTTCAAACAGGGCAAGAGTCTCGGCAGGAAGCTGGTGGCTATCTTTAATCTATCCAAGTGAGTGTATAAGTGTTGTACTCACATGATTAAAGCGTTTGTCTTACACTAAGGACAGGGGTTTGTTCCTTTTATGGAGTCTCTTTGTAGGGACAAAGTGTCAGAATAGGTCCACAGAAATAGTGGGCAATTAGATGTGACATGAATGGTTGTTCATGATATTGACCACTGGTTTCTCTGCTCTTACTATCATATAATTGGGAGAGTGTTTTGTTAAATTGTTGAATAACAAACAAAAACAAACCATCAAATTGTTTGAAATATGATAATGCTGTTGCAGTACTTACGCAAGTGAGGCTAACTCACTCATGTTATAAGGGAAATTGAAATGAACAAAGAGTTGAAATCTTGTATATCTCGATATGTAAGGCATCTTACTGGAGACAATTTGACAGATGCATCTTCATCTTGTTAAATCTCCAACTTCTAATTGTGAGTATATAATGAGACAAATGCACAAGTTTATTCTTAGAAGTGAGCTTGAGTGTATACCACTGCCTGTTTGCGTGTCCAGGGAGTTGTTGACCCCCCAGCAGCACTATGACTGGGGACTAAGAGCCTTGAAGACAGTACTGAGGGGGTGTGGCAATTTGCTGCAGCAAGCTAAGAAGGCTCAGGGAGGTAAGTGTGGCAACAGCCAGTGGGCATAACATATGATATCAGATCAGTTTATTGATGGTTTCATGTTCAATTTGTTTTATTAATTAGTATTTTTGTGATGACATGTCCATCTTATCGTGTTTTTACATGATCAGTTATTGACATGTGAACACCAAAGGAAAAGAGGATACAATGATTGACACCAAATAGGAATGGTGAAGTTGAAGTAGTGGGCTTAGCGCATGATCGGTTTATTGATGGTTTCATGTTCAATTTGTTTTATTAATTAGTATTTTTGTGATGACAAAGGAAAAGAAGATACAATGGTTAACACCAAATGGGAATTGTGAAGTTGAAGCAATGTTAACAAAAGTCCAGCTGTCTCTGCACCCAGTTACAGGTGGATAGGTGTCTGTTAACCACAGATATATCAGGTTAAGGAATTGCTAGTTATGGTTTCAAACATGCAAAATTTAATCTCATTCACTAACTTCCTCAATCTTGAAACAAAGCTGTGTGGGAAGCTACTGATCAAATAGGGGCGGTGGGGGTAGCCTAGTGGTGAAAGCATCCGATCATCATGCTGATGACTCAGGTTTGATTCCCTACATGGGTATAATGTGTGAAGTGTGTCCCCAGCTGTGATATTGCTGGTATTATTCAGTAAAGTGACATAAAACCATACTCGCTCACTGTTCGAACGGATGTTGATAAAACTGGCATTGATTTGTTATTTAGGTAAGGTCGATTCTACTCTGGAAACCAAACTGGTTGTGCAAGCTCTGAGGATCAACACTCTGTCCAAACTGACCTTCTCGGACAGCTCACGCTTTGACTCCCTTGTCAGGGATGTTTTCCCCAATGTGGAGTTCAAGGACATTGAGTATGAGCAACTGGCTGAGGCAATACGAGAGATCTGCAAGGAACTGAACCTGGTCATCAATGAAAATCAGGTAACATTAGGGCCCCGATGATTAAACCACCAGTACAAGATCTGGGCCCATAGCCATTTTCAGTAGTACAGCTGTCCTGTGTGGTATGAAGCATGGGTACAATATTTGGCATTGTGTATCCATGTAACCTAAATTAAATGATTCATTTTTACATGAAGAAGACTAATAGCATTAAATTTTGTATGTGTATGTTTTAGCTTTCCCAGCAGTAAACATTGATAACTTGAGTAGCAAACATTGAGAACTCCAGATTAAGGGATAATATGTTGTACAGAGTTCTGTGGTCATTCAAAACAGCTGCATACCCTGATATGTCTTATGGAAGGGGTATAACTCTCGATTGGCAACATCGCTATTAATTGAAACACTTCACTATGAGTTGTGTATTCATTATGTTCCTATCAGATCCTTGAGAAACGATCTTCAGTATTACATGTTTGTCACATTCTGTGATGAAGTAAAAGATACTGATTCTGACATCCATTATACATGAAATGAAGCATCACCATTACACATGGGTTACAGATCAAGAAGGCCCTCGAGCTGTACGAGCAGCTACGTCAGCGTATGGGCGTGGTTGTGGTGGGTCCGAGTGGGTCGGGCAAGACCATCCTGTTGAAGCTGCTTCGCCTCGCCCTGAACAAGCTGAACAAGGAGGTGAAGCAGTATGTCATGAACCCCAAGGCCATGCCTCGGACACAGCTGCTGGGTCAGATAGACATGGACACTCGGGAGTGGACAGATGGTGTCCTTACATATAGTGCAAGACAGGTGGTTCGAGAACCACAAGGTGAGTCAGCTTGACCTAGGTAGGTGGTAGAATAACGGACACATGGTTCAAGAGCCACAAAGTTGTATGCCAAGAGTGCATCTTTACATTCTTGCCTTCATCAAAATTCATTATGATAATATATGCACATACAGATGTGTGTAGTTCTTTGTGGAAAATTATTTTCATTTTTCAGATTTGTAATTATCTTTCTTGAGGATTTGTATTTTTTTTTTTTTTTTTTTTCTAGAAATCCAGTCATGGATTGTTTGTGATGGTGACATTGACCCAGAGTGGATCGAGTCTCTCAACTCTGTCCTTGACGACAACCGACTCCTGACAATGCCATCAGGGGAGAGAATCCAGTTTGGTCCAAATGTCAACTTCCTGTTTGAGACCCATGATCTGAGCTGTGCTTCCCCAGCCACCATTTCCAGAATGGGAATGATCTTCCTCAGGTAAGTCAACATAACTAGTCAGATGTGCTGTCAGGCCACGCAGACTGTATGAGTACTTCGCTTGATAAAGTCTTCCAATATGATGCAGATGTCATGTTCCAAAACCAGGTGCATGGTATGCTTACAATTCTGCAGCTCATATATTTGCATTTTATTTATGCTGATTTAGTTGATTTTTTTCTTCCACTGAATTTCTGCAGGTTCAGTTGTTCAGTAGCAAGTGATGGCAGCCACATAACAATACTCAACCTGACATCAGGGGCTGCTTGCATGGAGCAATCTTAGTGCTAAAACTATCTTCAGTCTTTTAGTTACATTCATCACTAAGCCGAGGTCGCTCTGTGCAAGTACTCCTATGTATGCCTCAGAGTTGGTTGAGTGCACACAGAAGGAGAGTGCTTTTGCATTTATAGTTGCAGCATCAATTCCTATTAAGACTGGGGTGTCATGTGCTCAGTAACACAAGAGCACTTGATCTCAAATCACCAACATGAGACCTCCAATGTGTGGTTGTTTACTCTTTCAGCGACGAGGATGTTGATGTGAAAGCTATCGTCAAGTCGTGGCTAGGCTCCCAACCTGAAGCTGACCAGAGTCTAGTGGGTGGCTGGATTGAGGACTACTTCTACAGGGCATTGGACTGGGTGCTGAAGAAGGTGAGTTGGCACTGTGTCACTGAAGATGGCATAAGAAGCAAAAATGTCATAATGTATATGATGGTTGTCTATTTATCATTGGTAAAACCTGAAATGATTTTGTCATCTGTCATTTTTTCTTTCACCTCACACAGAATGACTTTATTGTGGACACAAGTCTTGTGGGAAATGTCCTCAATGGCCTGTCACATCTGCATGACATCAAGAACAAGGCCCACTTCTCCATCTCTCTCATCCATGGCCTTGGAGGCAACCTGGGCGAGGGAACAAGAGAGGACTTTGCCAAAGAGGTATGAACTTGGCTTTATTTTTACCTTGCTGGAACACTGGTCCAGTTCCCAAATAGACTTTGGGTGGGAAGAGGGTGAACAGTGATCTTCACCTAGCTGGGTTTTTTTTTTTTTTCGAACAACACATTTTGCATCCCTGAATCCGTCCATTCACATTTCCTGGGGCAGAACTCGGTGACTGTTCCTTCACCAACATGACACATAAATAGATCTTGTGGTTTACTGTTGCCTTTTGGTAGTTTTGGAATTCCAAATAAAATATTATTTTGCGTTTCCATGGCAACAAGTTTGAAACTGACTGAAATTGGTGTTAGTGCTCTTTTCCGAGGCAGGACTCTAAATAACGTTTATTCACCAAACATAGCACATTGTTAGGACTGGTGGTGTACTTGTGCCTCTTAGTAGTTCCGGAATTCTGATTAAAATATTTTTGGCATGTCCATGGCAGGACGTTTGACATTGACAGAAATTAGGGGAAATGCTCTTTTCCCAAAGCAGAACTCTAAAATCGTTCGATGATTCTTAAGCAGACTTGGCTCATAGGTAGGTCTGGTGATATACTAGTGCCTTTTGATTGTTTTCGATTTCTGAGTAAAATATTTTCTTGGTTTCCATGGCAACAATTTTTTTCTTTGATATTGGTTGTAGTGCTCCTTTCTGGAGCAGAACTTTAAAATCTTTCCGTAATCTCCTTCCACTTCGCTGTATACATGCCAGAACATTTGATGTAATCGTAGACATATTCATGATGAGTATATTGCCCCTGAAAGGGATATTGATGTTTTTGTCTTCTTGTTCAGCATGAAATCAAATCGATAATGCCTCTTATGTTCTGTTCCTGGGTGCCATTGTTCAAAGCAGTCTTAGTGCTGAGGTGATCTCAACTCCCATACCATAACATAAACTTAAGGTCGTCTTAGCGCTAAGGTTGTTTTGTACAACAGCACTCTGGACTTTTATCTACCAGATGCTCCAGATCTTTCCAGAAAAGTCCTACTCCCAATCAAAATTAGACCTCTGTCCTCTAGTGAAAGTCACTAGAAACACAGTGACCATGTAATACAAATACAGCAGTGTTCCACATTGAATAACAGTGTCACATACGTGTTTTATAATGATGCATAGTCACACTCATATGTACTCCCATTCTAAAACTGTCAAGTGCATACAAGATTTTGAGGGTAATTTCAATACATCCATTCAAGTCTGCAGCCAACAGTAAGAAAACTTATTGAAGTATTATGTTGTTTGAGTGGACGTTACATGTATTGTAACCATTGCCATGTTCAGGTGTTCTCGTGGTGTGGTGAGATGCCCCCTGACAGTCGACGCCCCCTTGACACATATTATGATGAAAGCCTTGGCCGCTTACAGACATACAGCCTTGAGGTGAGTACCACATCCTCTTACAGTTTTGGGTGGTAATGCAAACTCACTATATTGAGTATCCCATTGTTAATTGTGTTTATGCAAGGACGAAGACAAACTGTCAAAGGGGAAAACTTATTTGGTCAGATGTAAAGCAGGGGTTGTAAATAATCAAATCTGGTCGATCAATGGCATTGATCTATGCATTATGAATTTTCATGGGTTGTCACATCAGTGATCTGCCTGGCCATACTTGATAATACAAATTAGCTTGATGCTTTTGCAATATTGCTGACTACTGTGTAAAGCAATGTATTGCAGTTTTAAATTGGATTACAATTTCTCAATAGAGCACAGATTATTGAATGTTTTGGGGTTAAGTCCCGTCAGGTCTCATCTGTTGACACGTTCCTGTTTGTGTTTGTTCCAATTCACCAGTACCCTATCCATACATCTGTACCCAGTGCTGTCAACATAGCTGACTTTTTCAGGTGCTGGCCTACATCCAAGGGGTGGGTATAGTGGTAGGAGTTGAGCTTCAGATTGTTACCTGCTAGTTGCTAGCAGTTTGTTATGTGTTGCAGCATTAGTTTCAGCTAGGATGGCTTCTGAATTGATCTGACATTTGTCAACCAATGTTACATGGTGTTTGCAGTTTTCTTCTCCTGAACCAGATGTTTGTTCCATGTTTGTTGTGTTTGTTTGTACATATTTCCTAACAAATTTGAGCTATTATGGACTGTGATAAAGTTATAAAACAAAAGTGTTAACATGATACCTGTGATGTTTATTATGGTGATTAATCATTCCACCTCAATTGCAGGAAACTGAGAAAATCATTTACATGTAGCCACTTTCAAAAGGTTTTAGGTCTGTGAAACCTGGCCCCGATTTCTCGAAACAAACTTAAGTCTGAGTTTTGACTTAAGTTCAAGTTTTTGCTCAAATCTGAGAAAATGCAAGAACACCCATTTTCCAGAATGAAAGGAAATTGGTATCCAGCTCAAACATAGTAGACAATCTGAATTTGGGGGACAGATTTCTTTAGTTGTTTGAACTTTTTTAGTCTAAAAAATGCAATTGAGTTAAAATTTCAGCTGTTTCATATTGTCAAACTCAGTTTGAGATTTGAGTTAAAACTTAAGTTTGTTTCGAGAAATTGGGCCCAAATCAGTATCGACTGCACTTAGGTGAAATTGTTTTTTAAGCAGTGGCTAAAGGTTCAGGTAGTATATATTGTCAGTAAGTTGTCCATTGATGTGATATGGTGAAATATTTGTTGCAGGTGCCAGACATCCCATCAGCTGATCACTTCATGTCTGGCTCCTCACTTCCTGTGATCAGGACAGGGGATGTGCAGCGCAGTCTCGACTACTTCACCCCTTGGCTCAGCCTCGACAACAAGCAGCCCTTCATCCTTGTTGGCCCAGAGGGATGCGGCAAAGGGTAGATAACTCTCTTTGTCAACTTCACACACTTCACAGGGGTACAAGATAGGAGCTCAGCTAGTCTTCATTTTATTTTGGACTGACCTTTTAGTGTAACATTGCCACATTTTATGCCATAGCTGGTTCTGATAATATCAGTTCTCAAGAGCCTTGGACTTGCAAACTAGCATTTGTATGAAACCTTGTGTTTTTCTGTTACAAGCTATGACTGTTTGGTTTTCAGTCATAATCCAGAAGTTTGTTCAAGGACAATTTAATAACACATCTATTTATATTGCATTATGTATCATTTTGGGAGATAGTCATTTTGTGATATCGTTAATAATCTTCAACATCATACTTGAAAGTCTAATGCTTCCAGTTTATTTTTTAAATCTTGGAATGTGTTTTTTAGCATCATGGAGTTGAATGTCACTTTGTTCATGATTGTAATTCTTGACCTTTGACCTTTGTGATATTAAGACCTTTATCACTCTGGACTTTCTTCCCACTTCAAGATAACCTCTGTAACTACTGATATGTTGATCAAAACAGTATTAAACACAACTCACCTGCTGTTCCCAGCCTGTTGCTGCACCACAGCTTTGAGAACCTGAGGTCAACGTCCGTGGCGACAGTCCACTGCAGTGCACAGACCAACCCCAGCCATGTTCTCCAGAAGCTGAGTCAGACGTGCATGGTATTGAGCACGAACACAGGCCGTGTGTACCGCCCCAAGGACTGCGAGAGACTGGTGCTGTACCTGAAGGACATCAACCTGCCCAAACCAGACAAATGGGGCACCTGTCAGCTCATTGCCTTCCTGCAACAGGTACAAGCATTGACATAGGACACATAGTAATTAATCAATTTTCGTCCAAATGTCTTGCAAACATGAGACAAGGGGCATATTCTTTTCATTTTTTTCCCCCCTTTTTGTTGGAACATCTTCCATCATGATAATGACTGTGGTGAAAGTGTAATTGATACATGGATTGTGCTGCAGGTTGTGACGTACAATGGCTTCTATGACTCCAACCTGGAGTGGGTGGGCCTGGAGAATGTCCAGATTGTGGCTAGTATGGGTGCTGGGACCGGACTTGGGCGACACAAACTCACCACTCGCTTCACATCCATAGTCAGGATATGTGTGGTTGGGTAAGTCGAAATATTGTAGTTATGTGCCTGAAAGAAAAAGAAACTCATTCAAAAATGACTCAAAAACAACCTTTGGTATATGTACTAATTTACCAGAGATGTGATTCTCATATGAATCTTGCGGAAGTTGTCTGACACCCTACAATTTACTATGCAAAGTTGCCCCCCTTAGATACCTTAAGTTTCACCCAAACTTTGTTTTTTTTTCCTCACACATAAAGCTGACATGTATGATGTCACTGGTCACTAAAACACAACTTACTCTCTCTGCATACAGGTACCCTGACCGAGAACAGCTGCAGACTATTTACAGTGCGTACCTGAAGCCAATCCTGCACCGCCAGCTGTCACACCACCCAGTCTGGGGCAACATGTCCAAGGTCCATGCTCTTGCTGGCTCCATGGTCCAGGTGTATGAACAGGTATTTGACATCTCTAAATCCGACAGGGAGTGTTTAAGTTCCTTGACTGCACAATTAGGAAAGGAAACATTAATGCTGTTTGTTCAAAACAAAACTATGCAGTGTCAGAACAATGTTGATATTAAGGTTGTTTTCACACCATGGTGACTGGCATACAGTATTGTTCTGATCAATATTTCAGCTGCGGTCAAGGTTCACAGTTGACGACTACAGCCATTACTTGTTTTCACCCCGGGATTTGACCAACTGGGCCATGAGCCTGCTGCGATATGACCTGATTGGCGGTGCCAGTGAGAATACCAGTGACCACCTGCTGGAAATCTGGGCATATGAGGCACGAAGACTCTTCAGAGACAGGATTGTGGGTCAGGACGGCCTCAACCGTTTTGATAACATCTTAATGAGCATTGTGAGAGCTGACTGGTCTGGAAACATATTTGACAACATAGACTGTGAGTATTAGTAATTGACAATTAAGTACATGTGTGTCGAGTCAGCGGAAGTTGTTTTTTCATTGGTGACTTAGAATTTCCCATTTAGTGAGGGAGTTGAGTTTTACGTTGCTTTTAGGAATATTTCACCAGTATCACAACAGGGAACAGTGGAAATGTAGATACTCAAAACCAGGTCTTTAGCATGATTAGCAAATGCTTTAACCTCTAGGCCGCTTCCTGCCCCAATTTGTGATTTAATGTTTGCTGATGGTTATGGCTATAACATTGCCACCTTTACTTGTGAGTGTAAAGACGACACAGTGTCACAGTATATCATGTGAGTGTAAAGACGACATAGTGTCACAGTATTATCATGTGAGTGTAAAGATGACATAGTGTCACAGTATTATCATGTGAGTGTAAAGACGACATGGTGTCACAGTATATTATGTGAGTGTGAAGAAGTATGTTATATGTGATGACAGCATAGTGTCACAGTATGAAATGTGAGTGTCAGTATATCATGTGAGTGAGAAGTTGACATAGCTTCACAGTGTATCATGTGAGTATGAAGATGACCTATCGTGACAGTATATCATGTGAGTGAATATGATATAGCATCACAGTATATCATGTGAGTGTGAGGACAACGTAGTGCCACAGTATATCGTGAGTATGAAGAGGCCCTATCGTGACAGTATATCATCTGAGTGAAGATGATATAGATTCACAGTATATCATGTGAGTGTGAAGACAACGTAGTGGCACAGTATATCATGTGAATGTGAAGCTGACATGTCACAGTATATCATGTGAATGTGAAGATGACATAATGCCATAGTATATCATGTGGGTGTGAAGATGATATAGCATCAAAGTATATCGTGTGAGTGTGAGTCACAGTATATCATGTGAATTATAAAGGGAAAGTTTGTCAGTGTATATCTATCCACAGCCATCTACTATGTGACATGGGGGGCCAGAGCAGATGCAGGGGCACCATCAGCAGCAGCAGGGGCCCCTCTACCACCCTTCGGGAAGCCGCTTGGCAAACTCGCAGAAGATGATCTCAAGGTTGTTATACAGAAGGGTCTTCGGATCTACAGTGAGTGTTAGACCTTCAGCGATTAAAACCAGAGAATAAGATCAAACTATTGTTCAAACCTGAATAGTCCTTGGACTAACATACCACTGCCAGGAACAAAAATGGCCTTTAAGCTTTGACCCTGAAGTGCTTTGATTTCAGTCATTTATTGGGATCAATCAAAAGAGGACCCCTGAAGTAATGTAACAGATGCGTTTGAATAGTCTTTAGTTTGATTGCTATACAACAGAACAACAGAACCAGTCAAATCAAGACAATTGGAAACCACTTTTCTTCATAATCTGGACCTCTCTATGAGTCCTGTACAAACTTTTTCAGGTCATGAGAACCGTGAGCTAGATGTCCTGATCTTCAGAGAGGTACTGGACAACATGGCTCGCGTTGATCGGGTCCTCACCAAACCTGGAGGATCCCTGTTGCTGGCAGGTCGCAGTGGTGTTGGACGACGCACTGCCGTGTCAGTAGTAGCTCACATGCATCAGATGCAGATGTACTCGCCAAAGATCTCACGAGGATATGGCATGAAACAGTTCAAGAATGACTTGAAACATGTGAGAATTATCATCATCATCATATTTCTTTAGGTTACAATTGTAGATGTACAAGGTTTTTTAATGGTCGCCCCCTATGTGACTCCCTGGATGAAGAGACAAATAAGGGACAATAATGAACAGTATTTGTTTGTGTTCTGAATCTGACACTCTATGTAACGTAATGACCATGGCCAGAGACCATTACAAAATCAACATGAGAGTGGAAAAAGCTGTTGCAAAACTATGCACAAAAGTTTGGTCAGAGCAGTTGTTTAGAAAAAGGCTTAGATCCAGACTAATAAATGAGATATCCCACCGAGCATGTCAATAAATATTCTGTCAACCAGTTTACAGACTACCATATTCATGATGGTGGTGCTTGGGTGTTGGTAATGCAACTAAGTGGTATAGAGGGGGAGGACAACCATTTCTGGAGCCCCAACCTAATGAGATATTCCTTATTTGTAGGTGATATTTCACGTGATATAGAGGGGAGCACTATGATTTGGGGGAGCCTTGATGTGATGTAATAATGTTGGATTGTAGGTGATGCAACTCAGTGGTATAGAGGGGGAGCAGGTGGTTCTGCTGCTAGAGGACCACCAGTTCGTGGAGCCACAGTTCCTGGAGCTCATCAACAGTCTGCTGTCTGCTGGGGAGGTTCCGGGACTTTACAACCCAGAGGAGCTTGAACCCATTCTTGCTCCTCTCAGAGATGACATGTCTGAGGCCGGATTCCGTGGAACACTCATCAACTACTTTGCTTCTAGTAAGTGACACTTACCTGCAAGTAACATTCTTAAGTTGTCAGAAGTGTTCATTTTTTTTTATTCACATAGTCATTGTGTCAGAGAAACTGAACTATCCTGGCATTATTCTGATTTAGTGGCATAAATACTTTAGTCAGTTTGCTTTAACAGACCAAATTTGTATTCTCATAGGTAGCAATCAGCAGTTTTGTCAGTGTAATCAACAGACCAGCTGGTAGTGATAAGATTACATTGTTGGTGTTACTGTGTTCCAGAGATCTTGTGTAACCTGCACATAGTGCTGGTGATGGACTGCACCAACACCAACTTCACACTGAACTGTGAGAGCAACCCAGCCTTCTACAAGCAGTGTGCAGTCCAGTGGATGGAAGGATGGAGTCGGGAGAGCATGGTCAAGGTTGGTACAAGTGTTTGGGATCCTCTTGTGTTCAAATATGTCACAGAATGTTGTATTTCATGTCCACCAAAGTATATCTGTACTGTCCTTATTGGCATGAGAGTAAGATGGGATTAAGTCCGCTTTTAGCAATATCACTGCAATGCAACGTGCAAGGACACCAGTAGTGGACACATTGAACCCATGTTGCTTACTTACCTCAAAGCTTTTGATGAGATGTGCGGAGAAGAAGAGCATATGTCTACTCCATCGTTCCAATATTCAAGTCACTATAATAGAAAGTGGAACATAGCTCAGACCATGGCATTTGTCTTCTTTTATGTACAAAGGCTACATGGATATTTTTCTTGGACTTGTTACCATGGTCTGCTTTCAGGTGCCCTATATGCTGCTGACCCGTCCACCCAAAGTTGAGGGGGGATCTATCGGGGACCAGAGACATCACCAGCGCAAGTTGTCAGGAGGGGAGGAACTCTGCCGTTGTTTCCTACAGGTTCATGAGTCATGTCACATGTTTGGTGCCACTCCACGACGCTACATGGTGTTCCTGAACACATACAACCAGGTGTACAATGCCAAGAAACAGAGCATTGAACAGAGGCAGCAGCATCTGCAGGTGTGTCATGGGATTGTCGTGAGATTGTCATTTGATTGGCTTTGTCACTTGATAAACATGTGCAAGGTCTTGTGAGATCAAGGAAAATATACTCAGCACTTTTGTTCATTGGCACACTGTTATGGACGATTCATTTGTAATGTCTGTGTTTTTGTTGTTGTCAAGGCTGGTGTGTCCAAGTTGAATGATGCCAAGCACCTGGTGGATGAGCTGAAGCGTAAGGCTGCTGACCAGAGCCAACTTCTGGCCCAGAAACAATCGGAGGCTGATGCTGCGCTCCGTGAGATCACAGTCAGCATGCAGGTAGGGAAACAGACATTGAAGCATGGCTACTTAGAAATATTGAAGTGTGTCATGATTAGTGTATCTCAACATTTTGCTGTCAGTTGCTTATGAAGCAACACTTTCCAGTCTTTCTTCCTGCCTGCCAATAAATCAATGGCTTCAAGTGAGTGTTTTGGATGATCCTGTTGCAGAACGCCAGTGACCAGAAGAATGAGATGGAGGTGTTGAAACAACAGGCAGCTGAGGAGAACAAACTCCTGGAGAAGAGGAAGAAGGCCATTGATGTGGAATTGATGGATGTTGAACCCCTCGTCCAGGCCACCAGGAAGGCTGTAGGCAGCATCAAGACTGACTCCCTGTCTGAGATACGTGCCTTGCGAGCACCACCCGAAGTCATCCGTGTCATCCTGGAGGGGGTGCTCAGACTGATGGGAATATTTGATACATCCTGGGTCAGCATGAAAAGGTAGGAAATACATTTGGTGAATAAATTGTACATTTCACAGGCTTGATTTCCCTTTAAACACTATGGGAAATCCAGGTTAGAACTGGTCCATGCTAGTTGATTCTTGTTTCTAAAGGTGAGAATAATGTGGTCAGAATTGTTTTTTTTGGATGACAGAGAGATAGTGTAACCTGTTTGTATCACTGGTTTGTCTGGTCCAGATTTGATTCTTTGGGATCCCTCATCAAATATATTTGAGTGTTCAACAACTAACAACGGAAAAGCATATAGATCTGTCAAGAAGTTCTTCAGTATTTTGTGTTGTTATGATGATCTACAACAGTTCAATAACAAGCCTCATTAAACATTCACTCTTGTTCAATTCCCCAGACACACAGACCTATGAAAATCTGAGTTAAAATTGGTCATCAGTAACCCATGCTTGTCGCAAGAAGCAACTAACAGAATCAGGTGGTTACGCTCACTGAATTGATTGATGACATGATGACATCCCATTTGCATAGATCAATGCTCATATTGTTGATCTCTGGATTGTTTTGAATCTTCACTTCACTTGTTTTTGTATGAAGAATGGTACAAGTGGTACAGTTTGTACAGGTTCACATGCTCAGTGACTAATTGCATACTGAGATCAATTTCTGGATGTGTCTTCTCCACAGTTTCCTGGCAAAGCGTGGTGTGAAGGAGGACATCCAGTCCTTCGATGCACGAAAGATTACTCCAGAGATTCGTAAGAGTGTGGAGGACTTGCTGAAGAAAAACAAGGACTGCTTTGACCCAGCGGTAGGTTTTCAGACATCAGTACATGGACACACTGCTGTCACCAGTATCTATTTGTTACATGTGTCTAAATGTAGCAGTATTTAATTATGCTTCTTCCTGTGTTTGACAGACTGCCAGACGAGCGTCTGTGATAGCAGAACCCCTGGCTGGATGGGTGAAGGCCAATGTACAGTACTCATATGTACTGGAAAAGATTGAACCACTGGAGAATGAGCAAAATGAACTGAGAAAGTGAGTAGAACAACCAATGTCATGGAGAGTGTATTCCAGGGTAGTGTTGGGGGAGAGTACAAAGTATATACAGGGCTGTCTTGGTTGAAATACATCAGCAGAACTATAGTGCCTACAAGAATACATGACCCAGAAACATAACTGGAATGAACAGGGATTCATACAAACTGTCATATGTTTCTGGCAAGCCTGCACCAGGCTTCACTTTCTGGCACCCCTAGGTCCAGGTCATATGCACCCTTGTGTCATGTGAATACTGTTCTCTCATTCACTGAAGTCATAAAACATAATGAAAAATGTTTGAAGGCTTTCTCATCTCTCTCTCTCTCTCTCTCTCTCTCTCTCTGTCTGTCTCTCTCACTCACTCACTCCTTGTCACTATGGCTGGAATAGTGCTGATGTGGCATAAAACCCACTCACTCACTTTATCATTTTTTCACTTTGTTGGACCATTGTTGCGTATTGGTTGGATGCTATGAGTCATTTTCTGTATGTTATAAGTTATCACACTGTGTCTCGTCAAATACAGGGTTTTATCAGTCCTGATTAAGGTTGTATTATATGATATGTGATAATGCATATGTCTAGCCGAATGTTTTTACTAAATCAAAAGAAAGCAATACATGCTGTCATGCTGACAGCTGATCAGCTGTCCTCAATGCAGTATACGCTGCTAAAGCCTTGTTGATACATGCTTTCCTCTCTTCACATGGTCACTGAGGTGTGGCAGGATAATATGACTTTTGTACTCCCTGCTCGTGGATCGTGATGGGTGTACATGGTATTTTATCAGAGTAACATGAACCAATCAGCACTTGACATTCTTATATGAACCTGGACAAATGTCTTTATAGGAACTTGGAAAAAGCAGAGTCCCGCATGAGTCGACTCAGCACCGCCTTGAATGAGGTCGACAATAAGGTGGCCCAGCTCCGCAACAGATTCGAGACCCTGACAAAGGAGGCAGCAGAGCTGAAGATCAAGTTGGACAAGGAGAATGAGACCATACAGGCAGCTGAGACCCTTGTGTCCAAACTGGATGGGGAGTATCAGAGGTGGAACACCCAGGTGAGGATATCAGCAAATGTCACTTATTGTTGAGTGGAACTCATGAAAGGTAGTTTAAAGTGTTTACTATGAATGACAGTGAGAGAACTCTGTTGTTCCTTGTCCTGAGTCTTACATTATTTACTATATGTTATGTGTAGTGAGTGTGAGTGAGTGAGCGAGTTAGTTTTACGCCGCATTCAGCAATATTCCAGCTATGTGGCAGTGGTCAGTAAATAATTGAGTCTGGACCAGCCAATCCAGTGATAAACAATGTCAGCATCAGGCTGCGCAATTGGGAACCAGTGATATGTGTCAACCAAGTCATCGAGCCTGACCGGCCAAATCTGTGAGTTGCCTCTTACGACAAGCATGGGTTATTAAAGGCCAATATATTGACTCAAGAAAGTCTGTGGTTCAGACACCCTTCTACATCATAGTATCAATCACTGGTTTGTATGATACTAATCATTAGCTGCAGTAGTCTAACTAAATTTCTGTCAAATTTACTTTGAGTTCACCTTTTGCTTTTCTCTCTTTCCTGTCACTTAAAGATTCAGTCACTCCCTTTTCATTCCATTTGTGACATATTTTTACAACCTGATACTTTTTAAACAGGTTGGTGGGCTGTCCACAGTCCTCAGCGAGCTACCCAAGCGAGCCATGCTGGCATCAGCATTCATCACATACATGTCCTCGGCACCTGAGGACGTCCGTAAGGAGACCCTGCAGGGATGGATGGATACAATTGGCGTAAAAGAGTTTGATCTTCGCCGCTTCCTGAGTACTGAGAGTGAACAGCTGATCTGGAAGGGTGAAGGTCTCCCATCCGATGATCTCTCCATGGAGAATGCCCTCGTCATTCTGCAGGTACGTCTTGATGGAGGCACAGCATGAGCTCGGCCTGTGAGAAGTGGTAACGGAATCTGTGTAACTAGACCATATCATTCCCATACCAACTCATTCTAACAGTCCATACACAACGATCATGTTGTTAAAGTTTTTTCAATATGTTCTGACATGGAGTTTGCCTTTTTATGATGAGACTTGTGGTCATGAAAATGTTTACAATGCTATTTATGGTGATGTGCTTTTTTCGTAATGTCACCATATTTTACAGTATGATAATAACTGGTATCAAAACAATTTGAGAATGAACATAACAGGAGCTTATTGTTAAGTCATAATTTCTACAGAACATGAACATGGTTTTCTAGTTACTATTTAGAAGTTACTGTAAACAAAGAAATATGGTTAAGACTACCAAATTGGGCTTGTGTGACAGGTTGGCAGTGTGTGTTTTTTCTCAGTTGTTATCAAGTTTCTGTGAATTATGTCTATGGCTAAGAGTGGTGATGTTGCAGGATGAAAGGAATAAATGGGTTTACATACGTAAGAAGGTAACTGATGCTGTTATGTTAAGATTGTTGGAGTTCCTTGCTTCAGATGTTTTGTTACAGACATTGCATTAATGTTAATAATTATTATTATTTATGTTATAATAATTATTATAGAAAAGTACAGATATGTTAGTGATATTCCTCATAGCCAGAAGCTGCAGATAACAGCAGTTCACATGCTCAGTTGACTGAAGAAAACTACTGTCATCTGAATTAATCACTGCTTCTGTGCTGATTGGTCACATTAACCCTGCATTGAGCCCATACCATGACACCCCAGGACACACAGCAGAGCACTGCATAGATTTTGTTATCATAACAACGGACTGCCATACCTAGATACTGTTACTAGAACACTGCTTAGATATATATCAAGAGGTTGCCATGCTTCGATATTGCTATGATAACAAGTTGCATAATATTGCTTTGATATGTTACCAAATAGGTGATACGACCATAACAGCATGAGTCATAGAATATTGCATTGTGAGGATAACACCAGTTTGCAGAAGACTGAATAGATGTATCGTGGAAACCAGTGCCTTTTTCAGAAATACCTTGGCAGGTTTCCATGACAGCAGATTATAAATAGTTCAATACCCTGCTCCTACAGCAAAACTATGAAAACTGGCCCAATGCCATCTGTACATTTTAACTATAACAAGTAGTGCAATCCCATCATCATGTACACCACAACTATGTCGACAGTTGGCACAATGTCATCAATACACCATTACCATGACAACTGGTGATGCAATGCTGTGCTCATGCACTGTAACATACAATAACCAAACACTTTCTGTGCCAGATCAACGACCTGCCAGTTGGGGTAAGACACACGCTTAACTCGTGCACTGCTTCGTGATTGAGTTCTGCCACCACCATCGTGTGACGCCATCACATCTCTCACCTTCCTCATTTCGTTCATCAACCCACATGTTAAATCTTGCACTCATCACCACCTGTATTGTGTTCCTACGAACAGTCTTTACATTCATCCATTATGGCTGTTAACCTCTTTCAGTGGCATTTTAGAATTTGGCAACTACAATGTAGACTAACTTTATTGATTTCAACTTCTTTTTTCATGAGTGCAATTTCTCAATACAGATTCTATTACGGTTGATAAGGAAGACAATGGAACAGGAAACCGTGTCATGACTTCACACTCATGAAGCAGTGAAGTTGTTATCAATGAAGTTTGTCTGTATCATTATGGCTCTTGTTAACAAAAAATGGTTTCTCCAAAGTCCAGTTTGGCGGGTCACTTTCGTTGGTTGAACAGCTCTTGCTTAATCTACGTTTTTTTTCTTTGCACCAAGGAGGATTGTTGTATGCTATGTGTTTCTCTGTCATATCTTGTGCTGCAGAATCAGATCTGTCACCTCTTGGATGCCAAGATAGCTTACAGCCTCTCACTGCCATCTTGGTCTGCTATTTCAACCCATTCACACACAAAGAGGGAAAAAGTCAATATGTACTCATTAGAAATATATCATGTTGGAATCAGACGGGTTTCAGTGTCAGGCAACAGTGATATCAATGAAGCCTGTTTAACTTGGACTCAAAATCCTATAAATGATATGTTAGGTTTTAACTTGGGCATAGCTTGTCATTACCTTCTCTTTACTCTGAACTTGCTACATGGGTGCCTAGATTTATGTACAGTACTACATCAGAGAATATCAAGTTCCCTGAAACACCCTTTTATTCTGGATGTTTCAACCGTCCATGTTAATCTTTTTGAGGTCCTTTGTTCTTACCAAAGACATATATTCATGAATATTCATGAATATGCGACTTTTTCCTTACCTAAACCCTTCTCAAGTATCCCCAAAATATAAGTTAAACAGGTTTCACTGTAGACATTAGCATACAATCAGTTTGGAATCTTGAGAATCTCATCCAAATTCACAATTTGCAGACAGCAATTAATGTCTCTTGAACATGTAATCACATTTATGGCACTTTGCATACTTCCTTTTATATATACACATGCTGTCCTTTAAAGGTTATTGTACTGTAACTTTATCTAGTTCCTGTTTAGAATAGATTGTCATTTGTGTTTGTGTTGTTGTTTTTCAGTCTTATAACCTTGCCTTTTTACAGTTTCATTTTCAGCATGTGTCGTTTTCTTGTTTGTGTTTCTGGTTGATTAGTTTTGTGTGTTTGTTCATTGTTGATTCTGTCTTAATTGTGTCTTAATAATATATGATCTTTAAATCAAACCATCAAAAATACCATCACCATTTTCTCCATTGTAATAAGCAGTTACAACTTCATAACCCTTCTTAAGAAGGTCAAGGTAAGTTGAGAAATGAAGCTCAATTAGGGCCCAATTGATTATAGGTACTGTTTATAGTGTAGACAATCAATTTGAATTATACTAAAGTGAGACCGTTTTGACCTAGGTTTACAAGTTCTGAAATTTACGTCTTCAATGAATGTAGGTATATGTATTTACTAGAATACAATATGCATGTACTATGCAAGCCAGCCAGGTGATACATTACATATAGACAGGCGTCCCCAATACAACTCACATTGCAGTATATTTACTTAATGTTTTTATAGAAGCAAAATTATTTTGTAAACCAAGCCCAAGACCATTCTCCCAGACTCATTCATTGTCTCATTATGTCACATGTACCCAAACTATTATTTCAGTTTGAACCATCACAGAATATGCAGTTGAGTTTCTGTCAAGTTTGTTAATTCCCAGTGTGTGTTCTTTGCAGAGTTCACTGCGTCCGTTCTTGATTGATCCGTCGTCACGGGCAACAGAATGGCTGAAGACACACCTTAAGGAGAACCGCCTTGAGATAGTCAACCAACAGGATGCCAACTTCAGCACCGTCCTTGAACTGGCTGTCCGCTTTGGCAAGACTCTGATTATCCAGGAGATGGATGGCATCGAGCCCGTTCTGTACCCTCTACTGAGAGGCGATCTTACTGCTCAGGGTGAGTATGGAGTGACAAGAAATATTGTGAGTGTACCTTTTGACTGGCTTGAAGGAACTGGCCATTTCAGAATGAACATACAGTAAACTGCAGTTAGAATAACTCAAAGCAATGACTATTTTAGTTAATTATAGCTGTGTGCTCGTTTCAACTAAAATATACAAGTGGCCGGGAAAAAAAGCAGTTCTTATATCCACCAGTTCATTACTCTGAGTCAACGTTTATGCTGCGTGCAGGAATATTCCAGCTATATGGTGGCAGTAAGTAATCAAGCCTGGACCAGACAATCATGTGATCAACAGCATAAGCGTTGATCTATGCATCTGAGATACAATGACATGTATCAACCAAGTCAGCGAGTCTGACCACCTGATCCTGTTGGTCGGTCACCTCTTGTGACAAACATGGATTACTTCTAATGATCTATTCTAAACCTGATCTGCATAGCTCCATTTCATTATGCATGTGTTTGTTATGAACACGATTCACTGAAACTATGTCTTATTTTGATGTGATGTGTATGCTGTAGCCAACTTATTTGCTCCCTTTCAACACACTGTCTCCATCTAAAAGGTACATATTGTTTAAGTTTGTGGATATGTAACAAATGTAACAGTTACACAGATTACAATTGTTGATTGCTGAGTGTATATCACAGATAATTTCAATGGGAATCACCAGTTACTCATGACAGAGGGATGTCCTTGAATATTTTGTCTCTCAAGGGGTCCAACTTGAACTTTCATTTTGGATGTAATCTCTGCTAGCACATATTCAAATTTCTTTGAAATATTAGTACCAGATTTGCTATTACAATCTGCATCATTCTCTTGCCAGGACCTCGCTATGTTGTCCAGATTGGTGAAAAGACAATAGACTACAATGAAGAGTTCCGGCTGTTCCTGACTACGAGGAACCCAAATCCAGAGATCCCTCCAGATGCAGCATCTGTCATCACAGAGGTCAACTTCACAACCACAAGGGCTGGACTTACTGGACAGGTCAGTTGATGGTAGTAATGAGTCATTGAAAGTCTGTTCCTTGTGAGCACAGTCATTCAATACCAGACTATTAAGTGCAAGGTGTGTGCCATATTGTAGCTGCATATCCTTTGACAATGTTCTTATTACCAACGTGAGTGACGCAGTGAAGGATCTAGACAGAAGGAAGATTTATCCTATTCTGTAACAGTCTAAAGTTGAAAGTTTACACCAGTGTAGGAGGAAGATCTGAATACCTGCCACAGGACACATCATGTGAGACCTGATCAATGAAGACTGTAGCAGATCTTCATTGAGACAGATTTCATATTTTATTCTTGACCATCTGACATCCAGTCCCTAGCAGAGTGTAACATCTGCTGGTACGATGAAGAAGAAGCGTTTATAGATAGACAGCTTCATTATTGTAATAGATTCAACATTCAGTGTAGATCCTAACAAACTTGAAGTCCATTGTTTGCACGATAACGGTTAGGATCCACACTAATATTGCAATATAGAAGTCGTCTGTCCATGGAAAGTTTTCCTGTGTTAGCAGGGTGTGCCTTGTGGATCATGTCCTGTGGAATGGAAGTCACTCCCTTGGAAACAAGTATTATGATGTAGCTGCAGTGTTTTGTGAATGTATGTTCCAGCTCCTGGCGATGACACTGCAGCATGAGAAGCCGGAGTTGGAGGTGCGGAAGACAGAGCTGCTGAAACAGGAGGAGGACCTGAAGATCCAGCTGGCCAAACTGGAGGACTCCTTGCTGGAGGTGAAGGGTGATGCCAACACAGGGAGCAAATCATTGACAGAGTTGGCCATGTTTTGGGCGATGATGACACAGTCTTTTGCTTATAAGTAATATCTGTAGCACCCTGGCTTAATAATGGTAAATGTCAAATTGTTTCCATGACAACCAAGCTGGTCAGTTAGCAGCATGCCAGAGGAAGGATTTAAGTTGACTGTCAGATTTTAATGTAGTGTCATTATTGAAAAGTACCTATCTTCAGTATCCCAGAATTGTGTGAAAGACATTTTCTATTTATCGCTAATCAGGAGCTGGCAAGTGCCAAGGGAAACATCCTGGAAAACAAAGAATTGCTGGACTCACTCAACAAGACCAAAGCCAGCAGCATCACTATCACTGACTCCCTGTCCGAGTCCGTCCGCCTGCAAGCATCTCTTGACCAGGTCAGCTCATACACATGCATGCTTGTTACTGTACAAGTGAAATAATCTTGAATGTCAAGGTAAAACCCAATTAACCTCTTGAGAAATCTGGACCATGGAAGGCTTATGTAGCGAAAGTGATAATAAGAAGATAAGTAGCGAAGATTAATTCATTAACACCCCTCCCTCCCTTCCTCACTCACTCATTCACTCACTCTGAATGCTGTAGGAGAGGAACACATACCTGGGTCTGGCGAAGAATGGCAGCATGTTGTTCTTCGTCATCAGCGATCTGTCAAAGATCAACAACATGTACCGTTTCAGTCTGGCTGCATTCCTCCGAATCTTCCAACGAGCTCTTCAAACAAAACATGTGAGTAATAAGCCAGTATATGTTATGATATCACTGTTTACAGACAATTGTATTATTTTCCATCAGTTAATTGTTTAGATATCTGATTTGTATTGTGTTGTCCAGTATCTCTTTAATATGTGTGTGTATATGTATATATATTTCAAACTGTGCAACAGTAAATCCCTTTCTTTATTGCTTGAATTTTGTCTTTTTGTATAAGTTCTTAAGTGTTTTTATGTGTTGTATATCCAGAAAGAGGTGTGACTGGAGTCAAGAGGCATTATGATGTTTTAGTAGTTTTGGAAAGGATAATTTTTAACTTACCTTACCATAGGTCTTATGCATATTACCTCAAGCTTCGCTAGTAGAGATCAGACAGACGTTGATTCGCCATTCCCTGAATGGCTACCTCGTATAATCTACGGATGTAGTCACGGAAGTGACGTGATCTCCCTACTCGCGGGAAAGCGAGCCATCCCAAAATTCACTTTTACTTCTAGCATTCGTCTGATCAGACGTGTTTGTTTCGCTCGGAGTTTTCTATTGTGTTGAATAAAGTTGTCGTTCAACAGGTAGGTATGTCTTGTTTCCCTAGGTGTGTGGTTAGTTAAATTGAATTTAACTTCACTTACCTTGCTACCTCGTGTTGTAAATGTTTCTTTTTTTTTCTCACTTCGATGTGGGTTTTCCTGCGTCGTTTGTGAGGTGTCATGGCGGCCTTGGAGGTTCTTTATTCCGTCAGGAATACTTCCTCCATCTGTTCTGCTATTTTGTATGGTATTTCCTCCCGATTTTTGCCGTTTTTCATGTGTTTTTTGTCCCACGTGGCATGTTTCACAGGTAGCCATGTTGGTTGCTAGCCGTCGCTGTCGCGAGCTTACAGGCGTACCCACTTTAGGTTGGGGGTGCGCTTTTGCTGCATTTTTTATGTAGGGGTGTTTTTCGTTTCTACCTCTAGCGTTATTGTTTTATTTCACGCTTCGGGTATGTTTTTATCTGTTGCAGTTAACTGTGTATGACTCGGCAGTTTTGTACTGTCTGCAAGGGGCAGAAGTCAGCCAAGGATCCCCACCCCTGGTGTCCGGATTGTGCATCGCAGACCTGTTCCCTTGACAGCCGCTGTCAGCATTGTACTAGTCTTTCAGTGGCGGATTTCAAGACCTTTTTAGCTGTCCGTAGAAAGAGGTTTACTCAGCGGAAGAGGAGAATGTCTTCCCCAGCTTCTTCTTTAGGTTCTTTACAGGACGACCCGGAGCTGCCTACCTTTACAGCACCAACGCCGACGTCTGGTTTGGAACGCTCATCTACGACGCCGGTTCGATCGTCTCCGGAGCCACTTCGCTCGGACGCCTTTGTTGACTTATCCCGTCCGGACGCCTTAGCGCACCCAGAAGTTCAGAGGCTATTACGGTCTCTCCTGACGCCCAGCACTTCTACTAGAGAGCCAGCGCCGACCTCAGCTACTGTGCCAGCTCCCATGTCAGCGCCTGCCTTGATTCCCGAACTAATTTCAACGTCAACGCCTACGCCTATGCCAGCACCGACACCTACGTCAGCGCCTATGCCCACGTCAGCGTCTACAGCCTTGATGGGGACACCTTCACTGGTTCCAATACCAGCACCTATACCTACGCCAGCGCTTGTTCAGACGCCGGCTCCTGTGCCTCCGCCAGCGCCTTACCGGATCCCCAGGATTTCTCACACGCTATCTAGAGAAGAGGTGCTACAACGTCAGCTAGACGAGGAGCGCGCTCGGCGCTTCGAAGCTGAGCGCTCGAGACGCAGATCATGGTCCAGATCTCCGAGGAATCGGCGCTCCCGTTCTCCTCACCGTAGTCGGCGCTCACGCTCTCCTAGACGATGGCGCTTCCGTTCGCGATCCAGATCTCCTCGGCGTTCACGTTCACCAGAGGCCTCGCGAGTTTCACTGAAGGATTCTTCTACTCGGACGCCTTCTACCTCTTCCACCCAGCGGCGGGAATCGACTTCAGTCTCTTGGGAAGATTTGGAGGAGCAACACTTCTGCCCTGACTATGAAGAAGAGGCAGGTGTAGGCGAGGATGATGGCACCTATCTACCACTATCGGCAGTGTTTGAGTGGATTGCTGACAGGCTACCTGACTGTCCTTCTCCGTCAGTCGATCCTAATAATCCGGCGTCCATCCGTTTGTCCCCGGAACTACTCATTCCACCTCATCCTATGGTGGCGGATGCAGTGTCTCTCCTGGACGAGGATTTTGCCAAGCTGTCTCTGAATCCTACGATCAAGGCGTCTAAGTCAAGGAAGTCTGATTACAAGATCCACAGCCTAGACTTCACAGATAATGGTGCAGCCCAGGACGACTCACTCAAGCGCTTGTCAAGTTCTTCACTCTCAGCTTATAAAGTGCAGGACTCCAAATTAGCAGCTATTGACACGGAACTCAAGCGTATGCTTAAACCCATTTCGGCGTTAGCCTCAGCTACTTCAGCGGCTGCAGCAGACCTATCAGAAGACAACGCCTCCAGGGTGGATCATCTCACGACGATCTTCCAGTGGCAGGGCAAAGTTCTTCATGACTTACTCGGTCACTTACGTGCAGCGTTGGCTATGACAACTTCGGTTCGCCGCTCCGGCTTCCTGGATACATGTAATTGGCAGGAGGAATTTAAGCGCCAATTACTTCGGGCTCCCTTCACTTCCAAGTTTCTGTTCGCCGACAAGATTCCAGATATTTACAAGTCGCACGCGGAATTAACGAACACTGAAGTCGCGCTGTCTACCTTTGAGGCGCTTGGTTCTGCCTTTCGAGCCAGAGGAAGTGGAAAGAAGCGCTATATTCCCAGGAGGGAATCCATCCGCTCCTCCTTTGGGAGGGGACGGGGCCGCACCAAGGATAATGACATTCAGCGGAAGCCCCAGGAGCGCAGCCGGAACACCCCCTCGACGCCAGGGCGAGGCAGAGGCAAGCGCCCCTACTCTGGTCGCTGAAGCCGTGGATGTCTCCGACTGGGACCTCCCACCCCCAGTCGTACCTGTCCATCCGACTCCAGTAGGTGGGAGACTAGGGATCTTCTGGCCCAACTGGTCATTCCTAGAGGATCCGTTTGTAAGCAAGATTCTGAAGTCCGGCTACAAACTACCATTGGTCGAGACTCCACCGCTGACATCTACTCCCCAGTCGCGGATATATCCTCAACACCAACTAGCTCTCCTAGAGTCCAATATCGACATTCTGTTATCCAAGAGAGCCATAGAGACAGTGCTGGAACCCCACCGCTCCCCGGGGTTCTACTCACCCATCTTCCTGGTGCCAAAGAAAGATTCCGACAAGATGCGCATGATTCACAACATGGCGGTCTTCAACAGACAGTATCTGGCCGACCCTCCTCATTTCCGAATGACGTCCCTAGAGCAGATTCGAGCCAAATTGTCTCCCGGGGCTTGGCTAGCCAGTCTGGACCTACAGGACGCTTACCTACATGTTCCCATACATCCGCGTCACAGGAAGTACCTGAGGTTCGTCTTCAACGGAATACATTACCAGTGGAGGGTGCTTCCGTTTGGCATTTCTACGGCCCCGTGGCTTTTCACACGCATCACGCTTCCGGTTACCAGGTTTCTTCATCTAAGGGGAGTGGACTTCGATCCATACATAGACGACTGCCTTCTCAACCACGGCAGTCCTCTACTGCTACGCAAACAGTTGGACTTCTCCACCCGCCTGCTGCATCAACTGGGTTGGATGGTCAACACCAACAAGTCACATCTGGAACCAACTCAAGAACTGACCTTCATCGGGGGATTATTTTTAACAAAAGACAATCTTGTCAGGGTCCCTCCAGATCGATGGCTAAAGATTCTGGCGTTTGCGGATCGAGGTCTCTCTCAACCCATGACCCTCAGAGAGTGGCAGTCTCTGTTGGGTCTTTTGACATCGGCGCAGGATCTTACTCTCAGAGGGCGCCTTATGCTACGGCCCTTACAGAGGTTTCTGTCACCATTCATCCAGATGAACGACCTCAAGTCACGGGTTCTTCTACCTCCACATCTACATCAGTATCTCCGGTGGTGGATGGTAGAATCGAATGTCTGCGTCGGCGTCTGTTTGGAAGACTCCAGTCACGACCACGAGTTGTTCGTGGATGCGTCTCTACTAGGGTGGGGCGCCCATCTGGCGGGCCGAACGACCTCAGGGCTGTGGTCCGACGCCGAAAGGTTGTGGCACATCAACAACCTGGAATTGCAAGCCGTCATTCTAGCAGTTCGCCGCTGGCTACCGATTTTGTCCAACACCAAGCTCCTGGTGGCATCGGACAACTCCACAGTCGTCTGGGTTATCCGGAATCAGGGCACGACCAGGTCCAAGCAACTTCTAGACCAGATGTTCGTGTTAGCAGATCTGCTAGACAGCAACGGGATCACAATCAGGGTTCGACACATACCCGGCTGCAAGAACATTCTGGCAGACGCGTTGTCGCACCCAGGCAGACCTTCACCGACGGAATGGATGCTTCATCCAGACGTGTTTCGTCAGATTTGCCTTCGCCACGGGAGACCCCTGGTGGACCTCTTCACCACCAGCTTCAACCATCAGCTACCAACTTACGTGTCTCCCGTACCGGATCCACAGGCTTGGGCAGTCGACGCTCTATCTCTGTCGTGGGAGGGTCTAGACGCGTACGCTTTTCCACCACCCGTTCTTCTCCCAGAAGTGATTGGCAAGATCAAGCAGACACAGAACCTGAGACTGCTTTTGGTCGCGCCCTGGTGGCCAGCCAGACCGTGGTTCCCCGATCTGCGACGCCTCGTCAGCGGAGATCCGGTTCAGCTTCCAGATTGGCCACACCTCCTTCGTCATCCGCACATCCAACAACTCCATCCAGATCCGCTGAGTTTCCATCTGCACGGCTGGACCATTTACAGAAGGCATTAAGGGCGAAAGGCTATTCCTTGCATGTGGCGAATGCCATAACCCGAGCTCATCGGACATCCACCAGATCCCTCTATGATGACAAGTGGCGCTCATTTGAAAGCTTTTGTGCTCAGAGATCACAGGATCCCATGACAGCTTCCCCACAGTTCGTGGCGAATTTTTTGATGTTTCTACGTAATTCCAAGCATCTCAAAGGGAGTACGTTGGGTACCTACTTGTCAGCGTTGAACTCCGTCTTGGCGGTCAAGACGGATCGTCAGATTTCTAAAGTTCCAGAACTGGTTGCCCTGCTGAAGGCGTTCAAGTTGGAGGACCAGAAGGTCAAGTTCCGCCCTCCAGCTTGGGATCTGAATGTTGTTTTGCAACACTTGAGAGGCTCCCCATATGAGCCCCTAGAGGATGCTTCCTTCGAGCTGTTGTCCAGGAAGACGGTCTTCTTACTTGCCCTAGCTACGGCAGCTAGAGTTAGTGAGATTCATGCCCTGGATGTCACACAAGTGCGTTTTGAACAAGCTAGGCATGGTCGAGTCCACTTGGGATTGCTGTGGGACTTCATTGCCAAGAATCAGCTTCCCGGGCAACCAGATAGACGGTTCTCCATCCCGCCTTTATCGACCATCCTCGGACGACATGATACGGAGGAGGAGTTCCTGTGTCCAGTCAGGGCCCTTAGATATTACATCCAGAGGTCTGCCTTGAAGAGACATTCCCGAAAGAGACTGTTTATCCCTTTTTCTTCATCGTGCAAGGGGGAAGTTAATAGAAACACTATTGCTCTGTGGCTTCGTGCGACTATCCTGGCGGCGTACGATGCCAAGAAACTCCCCCATCCGACGGCGAACAACCCCCATGAAATTAGAGCCCTGGCGTCCACTATGGCCCTCCACAGGAACTGTACGGTGCCACAGATTATGGAGGGTTGTTTTTGGAAGTCGTCCACCGTTTTTGCCTCACACTACCTGAGGGACTTGGCTGTCGAGGACATGGAGGGGCTTCAGTCTTTTGGCCCGTTGGTGGTTGCACAGCAACTCACCCAGCCTTCCGCCCATTAGGTAATTGTGCTGTTCTTACCTTTGGTCTTAAGATTAACCTCACCCTCTGGGTGCGTCGGTTTCTCTTTGGAGTTCCCTTGGGTTATCCTTTGTCCTGTTTCCAGGTTTGCCCTGTGACGTTGGCATTGGTCTCCCGGGTCTCCTGTGCATGTGCTTGGTCTGCTGAAGATGTGAAGGTCCTCCGGAGTCCACACCACCGTCCTCTCTGTCGAAGCCATATGCATAAGACCTATGGTAAGGTAAGTTAAAAATTTATTAAAATCTAAATATTTTAGATATTTAAATACTTACCTTACCATAGGGCGGTGACTCCCTCCCAAAGCTGGATGCTCCTCCCCACTTTGGACTCATCGGACCTTTCTTTCCTGCTGCCAGTAAAAGTGAATTTTGGGATGGCTCGCTTTCCCGCGAGTAGGGAGATCACGTCACTTCCGTGACTACATCCGTAGATTATACGAGGTAGCCATTCAGGGAATGGCGAATCAACGTCTGTCTGATCTCTACTAACGAAGCTTGAGGTAATATGCATAAGACCTATGGTAAGGTAAGTATTTAAATATCTAAAATATTTAGATTTTAATAATTCTTATCTGTCCTAAACAAATTTAAAGAGAAGCAGTTGACCACTTCTTCACCCTTGTGAAACTAGAGCAACCCTCAATAAATCCCTGATCAGGGTTAGAATTGGACTTCAGCAGCCGATGCTTGTCGTAAGAGGCAGCTAATGGGAACGGGTAGTCTGGCTCTCTTAGTTTCCTGACACATGTCATTGTTTCCCAGTTGCTTAGATTGACACTTCATGATGTTGATCACTGGATTGTCAAGTCCAGCAGCCGCCATATAGCTGAAATATTGCTGAGGGCATCGTTCAACATCAGACACAACCAGTAGTGTACTGTCAACTGGATTTGCCAGGAATATCCACTCTTTCACTACAAACTTCCTTATTAAGCCTAATTAAACATGCCTGCTCCTGAATTCATTGACGTTCCACAGTATTCATGGATGTTGGTTTTGGATGATAATTGATTATGTTTCAGTGAACACTTGGTGTGCATGTAATCTCTGTGTTTCAGGATGGGAGTGGCACAGAAATGAGAATCAATACCCTGTCACGTAAACTGCTGCACATGGTGTACGAGTATGTTTGTCGCTCACTCTTCAAGGCCGACCGTCTCATGTTTGCCATGCATATGGTCCATGGAATGAGACCAGATCTCTTCAAAGAAAATGTAAGTTACACACAATTCATGTCCATTTTGGAACAATAATGAACTTGAGCTTTAAATATAGCCTTTCACAGAACGTCTTATAAAATGCTGTATATACTGACACTAATACAAACCACTGAGCATGCTGCATAATTCTTGAGTGACACTTGAATGCAGGGTCACTGGCTTTCCAAGATGTGAAAATATGCCAGTAAGATCAGTAAGAATGAAAAAGGTATCAAAGCAGTCAAAGAGATAGGTTGTGTTAATCCTGTTTATGATACAAATGTGTGACAGGGTGTGTAAGGTTTATCTTTCCTTAAATACTTAAGGTAATGGGGAGATTCCTCGTAGACACATGGGCCAGCGTTTGGAGAAGTTACTGTATTTTAAAATTTTGTGTGTTATGTTGTTAAACCCACCCCACTTGGTTACAAATGATATGGACATTTGTACTGTGATTTGTTCCAGGAATGGGAAGGCTTCTCAGGCACCCTGGTGGCAGACATCAAGTCTGATGCACAGCGTAGTGCACCGTCGTGGGTGGATCAGGAGCGAGCTGGTGCTGTAGCCTCACTGAAGGTATGTTTAAAAAACTCAAGAAGAATTGTTAATGTGTTTTGTCAAATAGTTATAAAAGAGTCTTAGTTAGTGATTAGGGGGTTTCTAGGGTGTGTGGTAGCCTAGTGGTTACAGCATCCTCTCATCAAGCTGAGGACCTGGGTTTCCTTCCTCGCATGGATACAGTGTGTAAAGTCCATTTCTTGTGAACTGGGATAATGTTGACAGTGAAATTACACACATCTAACTCCTGTTTTTAGAATGTGTAGCTACACTTCTCCACTTCAGGCCAACTTCCCAGACCTCTACAACCAGATGAACCTGGACGACTCTGGTCTGTGGTCAAACTTTGCCCGCAGCAGTAACTGTGAGCAGGAGCTGCCGTCCATGGTCACCAAGAAGACATCGCTGTTCCAACAACTGCTGGTCATCCAGGCTGCCCGGCCTGACCGTCTACAGAGTGCCATGAGCCAGTTCGCATGCCAGGTCCTAGGTCAGTAAAATGCTGATGACTTGAATGTACACAGCGTGGAAGGAAAATTTGGATAAATAGAATTAATGAAACAGATTAATCAAGAACTCAAGAATTTTGAAAAAGAGAAATGAAACAAAGTGTTCTAGGTTTGAGTTTATACTTTAACATCAAATTCAATTCAAAATTTTGAAAACAGTAGTAAGTTTTGTGTTGTATTTGTGGAGGTTGTTTCTTCACTACAGACTAGTAGTGTTTGTTCTTCCATAGTATTGGTGAGGTATCTGCAATGTTTGTGTGGTTTTGTTGAAAGATAATTGGATCTGATTAATATTTAATTTGTTGTTTGCATTTTGAAGTATGGCTTTATTGACATCTCCAATATGAGTCATTAATACCAGAGGATATTTCCGTATACAGAACTGCGTGAGTTGTCTCCTGCAAGTGTGAGTTTGAAGAAACTGTATCAGGAGACAATATCTACTGAGCCGGTGCTGATCCTGATTTCCCCTGGAGCTGATCCCTCCCAGGAGCTGCAGGACATGGCTGGGGAAACAGTTGGACTTGACAAGTACCACCAGGTTGGTCACAGTATACAACACATGGAGTCAGAACTCCTTGCTGGTTTGATCATTTAGTATATGTTCAGTCTGAGACTTGAGTCCTTAACTATGCATGTGTGGTTAGTGTATAATTACCTACATTAGTGTCCTTGACCATTTGTTTCAGGTTGCCATGGGTCAAGGTCAGGCAGACATTGCCATGCAGTTGCTTCATGAGTGTTCTCAAAATGGAGACTGGCTGTGTCTTAAGAATTTACATCTTGTGACAGCTTGGCTGCCTCAGTTGGAGAAGGTTTGTAGTAATTTGACCTACTGTTATGTACCAGTAGTTGTGACTAATAATCTTCATGTAGATTTCTAGACGTCGTCATTATAACCTACCTGCTATTTCAATGTTCCAGGAGATGAACACACTGAAGGCTCATGCTGACTTCCGACTATGGCTGACAGCAGAGGTCCACCCTCGTTTCCCCACCATCCTCCTCCAGTCCAGTCTCAAGGTCACATACGAGGTGAGACTACATTGAATCCTGATGCACAGTGCTGCCTTGAATTATGGAATTAATTTGTTGGATAATTACAGTGATGATGTACTTTTGGATATCTTCACAGAAAGCATGCATAAAGTACACACAAATTCAACATTAACAGACTAGTGTCCCTTTATTTTGTATTTTTGGCTCCCTTTTTGTTTCGGTTTTGTAGTCATTCTTTTTTTCTTTTTTTTTTGTATTTTATTTGAACAAAGTATAATGTATTTTCAGGCTCCACCAGGTGTGAAAAGGAACTTGATGAGAACATACGAGTCATGGTCACCCGAATATGTGAGTCGTGGTGGGAACGTGACACGATCACAGGCGCTGTTTGCCCTGGCATGGTTCCATGCCATCGTACAGGAGAGACGCATGTACATACCACAGGTAGGACAATCCAACTTCTTCAACAAACAGTAAAACTAGTCCTTGGTTCCCTACACATGTCAAATTTACACAATAGCCCCAAGCCTGACTTTTGTAAACTTTCGTCTGGGCTCTGATCTAAAAGGCCATCATAGGGTAAAAATGATCATAACCCCTATACTTTAAGTATAGCACAAAACACGCCTCCAGGGGGGTGGGGATTTCTTGACCCTGACAGTTGGAGATGTGCTTTCTCTAACATACATACCATCAGTGATGGATAAATGCAATGTAGATGATCATTTAATGAAGCTATATAACAACAACTGAGGCGCACACAAAATCAATTTATTGACAGTTATTATAGATAGATAATTCAACCCCTTTTCCTTCGTTGACCCAGTGGCCGTGTGGTAGATTGTCTGCCTGCAAATCTGAGAGTTGCCGTTCTAATTTTACTAGGGAAAACATTTGCACTTTGAGCATAATCTTGAACAATATTTTTCAATTGATTCCAAACACTCAAACATCATGTGAATGTTGATGTTCAAATAGAGTTTGGAAAACATGATTGCAGAAAGTAAAACCTGGGAAAAGGTCTTACTAACGAAAAGTAAAACCTGTGAAGAGGTCTTTCTAACGAAAGTAAAACCTCTTCCTGCGAAACAAAATCAGGGAAGTATAGGAGAAAACATGCCTCTGAGGTTTTGGTAGACAATGTGAAACCAGAGGGGGAGCGATTTCCCAACCACGATGGTTTTACATTGAAGTTGGATGAGAGAGAATTGCAGTTCCAATCCCACTTCGGAAAACCTTTGTATTGTGACTTTAATCTTGAATGATACTTTTCAAATGATTTCAAATACTCATGTATCATTTGAATGTTGATGTTTATATAAAGTTAAGAAAAGTAAACCCTGGGAAGCGGTCTTATTAACAAAAAGTAAAACCTGTCCCTCCAAAACAAAAACCTCAAATGCGGTTATTCTGGGAAAAGAATAGATGACCTAACATATAGTGAGAAGCACACTTTAGGTTTATATAACAAGAGATGACCTAATATATAGTGAGAAGCACACTTCAGGTTTATGTAATTCGCCTACAAACAGACACAACACCTCTACCACGCTTCCGTGAATACAACCCTGTCTGAAAGGCAGTGTTCTGACTGCAGTGATCAAATATAGTCTGAAATCTGTATTTACATATTACTTCACAGGGATGGACTAAGTTCTATGAGTTCTCTCTCTCGGATCTGAGGGCTGGCGCTGATATCATTGATCGACTCTGCAGAAGTGGAGGTATGTCAATCATCATCATCATCGTCGTCATCATCATCATCATCATCATCTAATCTTTAACACTGATGTATAGTTCATCATTAGTGTGCTGATGTTAATAAGTTAAATCGCTACAATTGTTTTCACTTGAACACGATACTCTCTTACAGGTCAAGACTTGAACTACCTCTTTATACATGGCTTGTTTGAGTTTGCCATCTATGGTGGCCGCGTTGACAACCCATTTGACATCCGGGTGATGGTTTCCTATCTCAAACAGCTGTTTGATGTCAGCGTCTTGTCACCGCAAGGGCGAAACAAACGCCTTGGACCACTCAAACTGCCTAACTCAACCAACATTCGAGTAAGTACACAAGAATATCACTTTCACTAAGGATTATTTCTCAGACATTTCGTGTTACGTGTATGAGGAATCGCACCAGGGTTTTCTAAGCTACCCCATCGCCCTATAAAAACTAAAAGGAGCACCTTCTTGAATCTTTCACTCCAGGCTGGTCCAAGCATCATATTTGTAATCCAAGCCATCTTGTAAGGATTATGTGGTTACAGTGTGTCAGTTGGTTGATAAAGTTTATTATGTTTGTGTTATGAGAAGGATCATTTCTCCTGTTGCATGCCAAAACTTCAAAGCTTTTCTGAAGGGATTCAAGGACAGACTAGTCCCCATGTCTGTCCGAAGATATCACATGGTTTATAATATTTGACTGACTTGATTGTATGTTGATATGTCGTGATGCTCAAGATGGTGGTTAGATCACTGAAACTGTTGATGTAATTTTATCTTGTGTCTGATGCAGCATTATATTTATCATACATTCTACCATGGACTTCAAACTTTTCTATACTGTGGTAGAACCAGGGCTGTTCCATCCTCTTGTATTGGATCCTCAAAGACAACCTACAAAAACACACACAATTGATAACATGTTGTATTCATATTTCAAATTCTGAAACTGTCCTTAAAACCCCTTTCACAGGACTATATCGACACCATAGAGTCCCTGCCAGAATTTGACAAGCCATCCTACTTTGGTCTGCCAGAGAACATTGAACGTTCAGCTCAGAGAATCATCAGCTCACAGGTCATCAGCCAGCTGAGAATCCTGCAGAGGGCTGATGTGAAGGCCAGCAAGTTTGACAAGGAAGTGTGGGCCAACGAACTGGGACCAATACTCAACTTATGGAAGAAACTCAACCAGGTGAGACACTGGAGACAGTGAGGAGAGGAAGGTGAAACTACAAATATGTACATGTAACCCCAGTCTAAGTAAACTTCGTCTCAGTGTATTTTGTTACACTCCACCACTGAGTCTAACAAAACCAAGTAGAAGGTCGCGTCAGGTAACCTTTGAGCAAGCAATGACAGTTCAATCAAATGCGAGACAGTTATATAGATTTAACCAATCAGACAATGGCTACTATTTAAGGATCGGAGGGACTTTCAAAATATTCTGGTCACCGACACAGATCTCTCCACAAACAAAAATCAGCATATAACACAGTTATTTGACCTGCAGTATATACACTTTTGGGTTTCTGTTGACATGGTTACCATTAGCTAATATTTAGGCAAGATAACATCCTTGAATATTGTCAAAAACACCATTTTCAGCGACTGTTTACTCACCGTTGTCATGGCAGTATGTACGCCATGTGCATCACCCGGAAGCGATCGTATGCTAAATAGCATTCAGAATCATTTGGGTATGAACCTTTTTGAGATAAAAAGTTCATAAGGGATGTGCTAATGTGCACTTTGGCGATTTGGTAAGCTGTGTTCTGATTGGTAAATCTCAAAGGTTAGGTGACACGACCTCCCATAAGGTTTTGTTAGACTCAGTGGTGGAGTGTAACGAAAAGTACTGAGGATAAGTTTACTTAGACTGACGTAACCCAGATAGCTTTCGGAGGTCACATCTTTTCAATGTATGAGTTCAAACTTCTTTGAACACCAATGTCAGTACGTTTTAGTGTGCCTTTTATTACATGGCTGAAATAAACGTTTAGACTCTTGCATCTGACAAATGACCAAATTGTCTGTCTGCACTCATCAATATTCAAGCATGCATGCTTGTTTTCTATGATGGCATTCTGTAAATAGTTGAATCTGGACCAGACAGTCCAGTGCCTGACCTCATAGATCTAGGCAGTTGGGATATGATAACAACCAAAGCCTGACCACCCAATACCATAATTTCCCCTTATGACAAGCATGGTTTACTGAAGATCAGTCCTAACTCAGATCTTCATGTGTGTTTTCTTTATGAAAGCAATGCATTAAAGATATGTTCAGTCAGTTATAGATTCTGTTTATGATCATTTTCTTGCTCTAATGATTCAATGGGAGGCATTTTAGAGGGTTGATAGTCTTTCTTCCTGTTTCGCTTACCAACTTCTTCTTTCACTTCAGGGCTCCCAGCTGATCCAGATGAAGGTTTCTGCTCCAGGTGAGCGGAGTGGGAAGGATTCACCCATCCTCTCCTTCATCCAGCTCGAGTTCTATAATTCTGTCAAGCTGGTACAGAAGGTGCATGCATCCCTGGCTGCACTGTCCAAGATCATCAGGGGCACACAACTCCTCACCAAAGAAGTACAGAATCTTGCAGCAGCCCTGCTCAACCAGGAGGTAAATAGGATACCTTTAGAATTAACAGAACTGATCCAAACTTTTGGTCAGCTAGCAGGGCACATATTAAAGAGTTTTCAAGAGTGTAAATAACTTTTGTTGTCTTGAGGTTCTCACTGGCTGGCGATGTGAGTTTCTGATGGTTGTTTTATCCAGCTTTTGGAACTGAGGTAATAGCCTTGTGTTACGGTTAAGAATTTATTATGAAAAACTATGTAAAAAATCCCCCTGTGAACCAGCAAAACAGAACAAAGACAAGTCATAAACATTCAAATTCTGTATTATTATGCAACGAGAGCAAGGTATACAAAGTCACAAGTCTATAGTCACAATACAAGTGAGACAAAATCTAAGTCAATGGGTCACAAAATACAATATAGCAAACTCACCAAAGTCCTGGTGTGAGAGAGCGATCGGTCTGACAGCAGATAATGTAGGTCAGGCGTTGACGGGGTTTGATGATCAAGAGTTGGCAGTGATGTATATCCTCCAGTTTAATATGAATGAGTGTCGCCCTCAACACGGCAACCAGCCTTTTTCTATATACTAAGTCATTTCCAGAAAGTTTGGGCACTTACAAATATCGTCAACACTGTAGAATGCCCTCGAATAAGTCTCCCGAAAGTAAACACATAGAAAACTAGGAGCAGATAAATTCCGTAAAACCAGAATCCTAAAAGTGTTGACCATCCATTAAAATGAAATGTGACCCATCATAATTATTATTCCAAACACTAAATGTTGTGATCCAATAATAATTATTACTTAATTAATAACAAAATATACAGAAAATACACACTCGTAACACTTGTGATTGAACACAAAGTGACAGCTACTCAGTCATTTTGGGACATTATTTCTTGAGTACAGTGTGGTTTGTGTGTAGGTTGTGCATGGTTGCTGCAGTCTGGATGCTTGATGTCACATTACTTTTATTGTCATTTTTGGGAGATATTCTGATTAATTTGGTAAGTTAGTGTAAAGGAATCAAGCAAGTAAAGTCATCAGGGTTTATTGAACATTGGATGATGTTTTTATTCCCTATGGTAAATGTGTGGCTGTGAGTTTCATGTTTGTGTTATTCAGACCCCAATCAACTGGCTGAACCAGTGGGACGGCCCTGAGGACCCCATCCAGTACCTTCGTGGCCTAGTAGCCCGCACCCAGGCTATTCAGGGCTGGGTGGAGAGAGCACAGGGTCAGAGTCTGCTCAGCAGCACTCTGGACCTGTCGGAACTCTTCAAACCTGACACCTTCCTCAACGCCCTCCGACAGCAGACAGCCAGGTAAGCAGCATCCTTGAAACAGACTTTGGGAAATAATGCATGCATGCTGTCCTGTGATATCTTTTGTGAATGTGTATGTGTAAATGAATAGATGCCTAACACTGGTGATCTCGCCAATTCCAAACAAAGCATACATGCATTTGATATGTTTGCAATATAATATGATATGTGCCAAGATAAATCCAGCATGCCACATTTTCCTCGTGGAGCTGTGTCATTGCAAACTTATGAAAGGCAAACTATGAACTTATGATAGTGACTTCAAACTATGGATTGCCCAGATTACATGTCTATATTTGTTTTCACCTTACCCATTCTTGTGGGTTCATCATAGTTGTAAGCTTTTGAGACCTCACTCAATGCTAAAGGTTTAAAGAAATTGTGCCCATGTAAACAGAAGCTTGATGCAACGTTACTCAGTCCCCCATGTTGCCCTGTTTCCAGAGAGCTACAGTGCTCTATGGACAGCCTCAAGTTTGCCTGCAGCTGGAGGGGCTCCATACAGGGGGCTCGCACCTCAGTCAAAATTGGGGGACTGCAGCTTGAAGGATGTAGCTTTGATGGGTCAAGATTGTCTGAGAACCAGCGAGACTCCCCGAGTGTTGCTGCCATACCTCCATGTGTCGTTGCCTGGATTCCTAAGGTGAGGGCATGATGACTTCTTGTACAGAGGAGACATGGTCAGACATCTCAATACATCAATGCATGTTTGCTTTTCAGTTAGTTACACATGTCAAAAGGTGTAAAGGATTCTCTCTATCATGTATGTCAATATTGTTGAGTATTTTAGTGTCTTACTGTAAGGACAAGCAGCATTACTGTTGATGATATGGATTTTCATCTAGAAATGTTTCATCTGTCTATTTACTACTATGGCAACTACTGTAAGTCCAGCTCAGTTGATTTATAATCTTCTTTTTGGAGTAATTATAGTAGTAGAATGCAAACACACAGAACGTTCAGGTTTCTTGTCAGTTATGATGTTCAGTTTAACTTTAAGTGTTATGGTTGTTTCCATAAAGTGAACGTTTTTGACATGATATGCCAAAACTCCTCTGGTCAATAATCTTTCATGGATTCTGTTTGTTAGTATAGTTCAGTCATCTTCGTTATAAGCTCTTTTAATATGGCTGTCATCTTTGTTATAAGCTCTGTTAATATGGCTGTCATCTTTGTTATAAGCTCTGTTAATGTGGCTGTTCGTTATAAGCTCTGTTAATATGGCTGTCATCTTTGTTATAAGCTCTTTTAATGTGGCTGTTCGTTATAGGCTCTGTTAATATGGCTGTCATCTTTGTTATAAGCTCTGTTAATATGGCTGTCATCTTTGTTATAAGCTCTGTTAATATGGCTGTCATCTTTGTTATAAGCTCTGTTAATGTGGCTGTTCGTTATAGCTCTGTTAATATGGCTGTCATCTTTGTTATAAGCTCTGTTAATATGGCTGTCATCTTTGTTATAAGCTCTGTTAATATGGCGGTCATCTTTGTTATAAGCTCTGTTAATGTGGCTGTTCGTTATTGGCTCTGTTAATATGGCTGTCATCTTTGTTATAAGCTCTGTTAATATGGCTGTCATCTTTGTTATAAGCTCTGTTAATATGGCTGTCATCTTTGTTGTAAACTCTGTTAATGTGGCTGTTCGTTATAAGCTATGTTAATATGGCTGTCATCTTTGTTATAAGCTCTGTTAATATGGCTGTCATCTTTGTTATAAGCTCTGTTGATATGGCTGTCATCTTTGTTATTAGCTCTGTAACTGTTTGTATTAACTTTATTGAATACCTGACGATAGAAGACTTTTTGAGCAGTATTTCTTTACTGATTTTCTTTGTGTGCCAGGAATCATCCGACCCGTACAGCAGTGATGAGAGCATCTTGGTACCCATCTATTATAGTAGTGCCCGTGACCGCATTGTCGCCCGACTCAACATCCCTTGTGGCGGCAACCAGAGTCAGTGGCTGCAGTGTGGTGCCGCGCTCTTCCTTCGTAACCTGTAGAGCCGCCAGAACACATACGTCAACAGACGTCTGTGTCTAACATTGGATGAGCTGACATCACTAGACACGGCCTAACATCACAAGCCATCATCACACATCACAAGCCATGGTCTATCATCTCCAGACATAGTGTAACATCACGAGACATCATGAGAAATGTCCAAATATCACATATACTTAATTTTGTTAGTAAACTGGACCACTAGATGCAGAGCAATTATTTTCTGCAGTTCAAGATTTTCCTGCTATAAAACTACTAATCATCTTACAACTGACAGGCTGGATAACTGGTATGCAAGTCTTGAAACATTAAATGCTCATAATATCATGAGTTACACATTGTGTTATACATTACAACCAATTGGGAGATAAATTAGATCAACTGTATCTAGCCATTATTGCAACTTTGTAGGGAAGAACTAGATATATCCCATTGTGTTAGACTGTTACAACTGACTGGGAAGATAAACAAATCAACTGGATACAGCTGTGACACAACTTTGTATGTAAGAACTTATTCTATGTCTCTGTGGGACTTTAGTTGTACTTCTGTTATAATCATGCAGCTATAGACATGGCAGGCCTTTGAGGAAAATGCATTGTGAATTAATCCACCGGGAATATAGAATTCCGTCCGTTTTATCATATTCATTATATATACTTTAACTTATTTAAGCTTTTGTTAAAGGTTGGAACTGTTTTTCACAATTTACACCCACTGTTTGGGTTTGTTCTTAGTGTACAACATTCCAAGTGTAATGAGGTTTAAGTCAGGAAAGTTTGACTCCCAAGTTGTAAATAAGTGATGAAATAATATGGTACTCACCTGTGATCTGTACATCAGGGGAATAGTTTGTTTCAAGTGCTTTACTGTGTTCATATTGTTGAAGACATCAGATTTGTTTCTCCGTCCATGGTGAATATTGTAACGTATTGACCAGCTAGTGAGGATCTCACCGTCCATTGTCAGTCTGTGATATGTTGTCATTAAAATATATCTTGTACTTTTTGGTGTGGGTCATAATTCTTTATTTGTTTGTTTACATACATTTCAGCGCCTGCATTATTTGAACACAGTGTATAATAGTTGTATATGTCCTTGCTTGATTTACTTTTTCAGGAGGTATTTTTTTACAGTAAACTACAGTTAAACCAAACTCAAAGAAACCACTATATTTAGTTTCTCTAACTTGCGCTGAGAATACCCACTTTGACCAAAATATATAGGGAGTCATCAGGACAAAACAAATAACACAGGTCGTTATGTCAGTTAGCATGTTATACATGTGACTGTTATAAATATACTTTACTATATATATTGAACAGTGCATTTGTGTTATTGGTTCATCGGTGTTCATGTTACCTTGAACAATGCACACTACTGTAACGTGGCCATTGTATCACATCTTGATCGCTTACATTGGTGCTCACACCGTCAACTGCTGGTGCACTTTGTACCGTGCACACTACTGTAACGTGGCCATTGTATCGCATCTTGATCGCTTACATTGGTGCTCACACCGTCAACTGCTGGTGCACTTTGTACCGTGCACACTACTGTAACATGGCCATTGTATCGCATCTTGATTGCTTACATTGGTGCTCACACCGTCAACTGCTGGTGCACTTTGTATTCTGCCCAACGCATGGACAGCTGTCATATTGATGACGAAGAACAAGTTATTGTTATTTGACTCTCAACAATGATTAAAAAGTTTGAATAAAGAATCTAACATTTGTTTTATTCAACAGTAGCGTAGAACATGTAAATAATATCACAGACAAGTGCTTAAAACAAATATCAGCATAACTAGAGGAGAACATACCTGGACGGAATACATTTTGATTTGCAAACTTTAAACCACAATAGATAATGGTTAGTCAAAATTAAACATATGTGAATATACATCTGAATGTGACCGTGCCCATTCAAAGATAACTTCTACGAAGAATAACCAAAAAAATCATTTGTACAAAACATTCATCTATCTTGACAATAAAATATAAAATATCAAAAGAAACAAACATAGCATTAACATATTCTACTGTTAGAAATGTAACAGGAAAGTTGAATTGTTTTAAAAAAATACAAAACAATCTTGGGAAATATCTATGTGCATGTCACTGTTAATCTTCCTTGAGTAAGAACTACTTCAGTGTAAACTCATTTTCAAATACATTAACAGTGATAATATTCTTTCCCTTCATTTTGCTGGTGACACGATCAACTGGATTAACACATTATTTCTACTTCCTGATTCAAAATGATATCTTCAGTGAAATGAAACACTTATCTGACTTGGCTACCCTATCACCCTGGTGTAACAACATACTCTGAGGAGATAAGATAACCCTGCCCCATAATAACCTGACAATCAAACCACATGATGACCAATCAGAATGTCTTGAGGTGACACTGAATCTGCATTTTGTCAGTGAATACAAACACAGTAAAATTTTTGTCACTTTCAGGAAAACATTTTTAAAGTTACTTCCCATTTACTGAAATTCCCACAAAAAATCAACCTACATATTAAGGAACAAATTAAAGGTCAAGGAAAGAAGAATTGTTTTTAGAACTAAGAACTAGTCAGGGATACATGACACAACACTTAAATACTACTATCTGTACAACTGACTTCACTCAGTTCAATCACCTTTTCCCAGATGTCACACAAGATGGACAATATAGATTACGTTAATGAAGGATACAGCTTTTTGGATGACAGCTTGTTTATTGCATAGAGAGATGTTTTCATGTAGATTCTTACACTTAATAATGGTGGAAGAATAAACATCAAAACATCTCTCAAAGCAATAAACAAGAAGTTGTCATACGTAAACTTTGTTGCTCAATTTCGGACTCACCAACTTCTAGAATGCCAATTAAACAAATCGATGACATTAGCTGAGTATTCTAAGTGACAAGTACACATATGATATATCTCAACCAAATAACAACAATGTAAATCTACTTAATTCTCATCAAATGAACTATTAATAAACATCAACGTCCAGTAAAATGAAATAATAACATGGTATCAGTCGGTAAAATACAAAACGTGTTGTTGGCACACTGTCGATTCATATTAAACCCTCAAAGGTTAATGTCTCTGAGACTTTGAGTTCACAGGAGAACTCAACAGTTGAAAATCCGTCCTTGAACATAACTTTAGTCACTACATTTAAGCAGAACCAGGGAATGAATTCCATGAATCTGCCCCTGAACAAAATTTAAGCCATGACATATCAGTAGAAGCAGGTCGGGAGTTCTGTAAACTTATTTCACATTTACTGTTCCCATTCTTAGAATGAAACCAAAGTCATTGTTAATGCTACAATAGTGTGCTAAATCACCCTGATAAGACCAAGATCTGGTTATACTGAACAAACATGGTACATGTAAACCACAAACATTGAAAAATTCTGGGAAATCATCTCATACAGTTTTCAATAAAGGGAGGACAAATTCCAGCACTCAAAGACTTATGGCAACAAAAATATCCAAATGTGATGACCATGAACATCTGTATTGAAGACCCAATCTGAAATCTTTTTACTCATTACAATGCCACTGTACATGAAGACTTGACAACCATAGGTAACATGAGATGAACCCAAACAGATTGCTAACCATCAAGACCAAATGGTAACTGCTAAGTCCAAATAGTAAGCGCTAAGTCCAAATGGTAACCGTTAAGTCCAAATGGTAACTTCTAAGACCAAACGGTCACCGCTAAGACCAAATGGTAACCGTTAAGTCCAAATGTTAAGACCAAATGGTAATCGTTAAGTCCAAATGGTAACCGCTAAGACCAAATGGTAATCGTTAAGTCCATTTTTTTAGCCACTCAGACATCATTCTTCAATAATTTTGTTAGTATTCATTATTTCTTTACTCTCCAGATTAAGAAATTATTATTTCATAACATAAAGAAACACGGATAGAGCACAATCATTCCCCCAGTGGCACTTTAAAGTTAAAATGTCATGGCACTCGTGCATGACAGAGTGCACAAAATATAGACAAAGCAATGGCTACCTTTGTTATTTACATTTTGAACTTGATTTTTGTTTTCACAATACAGAAATAATAATGATGATCCAGTTTCTTTCCATACCAATACCAAGAATTATTGATAATGATTAGCTGATTAGAAAGTTTACCCAACGTGACCTAAAATGGAGGTATAGATATATCTTCATAAGAAGTGAGAGAGTCAGCAATATTCAAGCAATATCATGACGGGGTGACACCAGAAATGCCCTTCACACATTGTACCCATGTGGGAAATCCAACTAACAAGCAAACATTTTAACCACCCCTTTTGATATAGACAGGCATGGTAATGAGTAAAAGATCCAATGAGATTTGTAAGATCCCATGTAAGACAAAAGGATCGGTGTCTGCACATCCACATCGTGGAGGAATAGCTCCTTTCAAGTCACAGCTGAGGTCTGTTCAAGTGAGATACTGGACCTGTTTCAAGTATTTGGCCCGTATGTCTGGGCTGTACTTGATGAAAGGTTTGAGTTCATCGGTGAGGGTCACTTTCCTGCCATACGGAGACATTCGGTTGTAGGATGGTTCACTCATACTGTCTACATGATCCATGTGGCGCAAGCTGGCCCGGATCTGGTCCAGTGGTGGCAGATGATCGTACACGCCTTGATGGGGATCCGGGCTGTTCATCGTCATCCTCTGGTTGCTATGAGAATACTGAGTCTGTGTGCGAAGTAGCGGAGATAGGGTATGAGCTGGTGTGAACTTGTCGCCATTTACTTTGAGCTGAGGTTTCCTCATCGCGGCTTGTTTCTGTTCCCGTAACCGCTGAACTACTGAACCTTTTATGATTTTTTCTCGATTGCATGCAGCTAGTTTTGCCTCTCGACTTGATGAACTTGGTGGTCTCATTGCAAGGCTACCCGTGTCCGCATTTCGTTCACCCCAAGCCATATTCTCTTGCTGATGTGAACTGGAAGTAACCGGCCTTCGATCAAACACTGTCATTTGCCTTTGTGTGATGGGTCGTCGAGTGACCGAACTGCGCATGGACTCTCTTGTGTTGGAGCGTGATGGTGGGGTTGATGCAGGTCTGGCACTGGGTGTGTGATTAGAGACACCAATGCGAGGGTCGTACTTTGCCAGCTGAGCAGCATGAACCTCATCACTGGGGTCTGTGACCTTGCTCTTCGCAACTGACTTAATAGAGATTGGCTCAAAGTACACATTTCCATTGTAACCACGCCATGCCTGAAATAGAGGAAAATTTTGTGACCAGCAATGTTAATATGAAACAAATCCATCCGTAGAACAGATTATGTATACAGATGTCTTGAAGAATTTGTTCTGATAAGATAAAGGTAATAATTCTTCAAGTTTTTATTACCATAAAATCCACTATTCTGGATATTTACAATTCACTTCGATCAGTAACAGCTGTCATCATCCTTTCTTAACATGGAAAATATACATCATCGCTATCATATGCAAAACAAGAAACAAATACCAGGGAAGGAAATTTAACTGGGCCGGTCATTTTGTCTGAATATTTCAGTAATCATTTCATCATTTGTACATTTCGCATTTTTGAATTCCCTTTGATGACGTCAACAGTTTCATCATTAAAATGTCCAAAAATTATTATCAAGAATTACGGAATTTAATTTTGTGCATGACAAAAAACAGAGCATACTGAATGACTCCGTAGCAAATTATGCTGATACTTTCTTATGTGACCTACCTTCAGTGGAGCCATGGGTGAAGGCCGTCGCTGATGGATGTAGAAATATGTTGGCTGAGTGACTCCAAATGGAGGTTCATCCACACTGATGAGAGTAGATGGCATTGTGACGTCTGCTGGATTCTGGTTCACGCTGGTACAACGATTGGACATCAAGGTCAGGGCACGACGGAATACAGCTTCTCGTGTCTCAAGGTTTCTTGTCGTGTCTCTGCAGGGAGAAGTGTACAAGATGCAAAGTCTGCTATTTAGAATATTTTCAAGGAAGCAAACAGACATTTAGATGAGAAAGCATCTATCACATGTTTGTAGTCAATAGTCAATAAAAATAATAGTGGAATATATTCGCAGTATGTATTTAATGGACTGCATCATAACTTGCTTGATATTCTCATTGTGCAATTTCGGGTTGGGGTGTGTTTTAATTTTTGTGTTTTTTTCTTAGCTTGTCCTAAAAAGTGGTCACTTTTCTTGCTGTTTAAGGCTGTATTCAGCAATATTCCAGCAATATGGGGGCTGTCTGAAAAGACTGAAATTTGACAGATATTCCACTGATCAACAGCATGAGCATCAACATACTTAATTTGGATATGATGTGTAGTGCAAGTGCTAGCCTGCAAGAAAAGAACACTGTCTGCATTCAAATCAATTTCAGCAATGCTTGCATGCACACAAATATTATGATCAAAATCAGATTTATGTGTCAGTATTTGGTTTCAAAGAAAGGAATGTCTCCGGTCCAGCCCTGGATCCAGGATCCCCTATAACCATTACTGAGAATATCTGTCCACAAATATACAGATGCAGACACCTTTGTGTAATCACCGGTGTAATGTAGATGCTACAATGACCTTGCTGCATGAGCTTATTTGATTGGTTATTGTAGTGTAGTAGATAACAACGTGTTATTTTAGGGCTGTTACTGACACAAGGGAATAATTTGCGTATTTCATCCCTAGTGTAACATAAACAAGTATGTTGTCTGAACAAAGAGAACTATCAGCAGATTTTTCACTTTGTGATACTAGTGATAGACATGAACAGTATTACTGAATTAGACCCTACCAAATACAATTTCTAGAACTTATACAAGGAAATAATGTATATGAACGCGGACTTAAGGCATGTCCACCTTTAAGTTTACGACACAATGCATTGAGGCCGATACATTCGTAGAGAGTGCCAATTTGTTCGGAATAGGTTTATTTTAACTCTGTTTTGAGGACAGTGCCTCATCACTGCAACAAAATAATGAAGTAACAATCATCAGTCTGAAGTTATACCACATCTGGAACATCAATTTCTCAGCTGTAAATATTTTTACAATGGGATTACAAGTGGCCAAAATGAACAGACATGATGATGTCAAAACATACTAAATGCAACATGTTGACGGGGAATAGAAGTTGTTGTTGTTATTCAAACCACACTAACCCATATATTCCAGCTGTATCAGTATGGTATGTAAATAATCAAAACTGACACCAAATAATCCAGTACCTGATATTGTATGAAAAAATCCCCAATTTTGGTATACAATAACCAACAAAGTCATGCAGCCTCATTCAACAAGTTTAGGTCATGTTGAACCTGAATCATAATCAAAAACTCCTCTAAATAAAATTGCTTCCTTCTGCAAAATTCCAGATACGACGCAAACATTTGTCAAATAATAAGTGAAAGATGTCACTGTAAACCTGTTGTGAACATTTGGGCATGACACACTACACGAGGCACATGAATATGAATATACAATGCCACTTACAACAACAGTTTACAGAATTCTTTGGAATAGAGGTCTGTTTTATTCATTGGTTTGTAAATACTGAACAGACTGGACATACGTGAGTGCAAAAGTATTCACTACCAAAACTATCAATACAAATTCAAGAAATGATAACATGTGAGTAAACATGAAATTGGTTCCAGTATCATCTGGAATCTTGCATTTCAACATGGAACAATATTTACATTATACCTTCAGAATGTTTCAAGCATATTGTAAGCAGTATCCAAAATCCACAGAAATTCGAAGTAAAGTTGTCCCAAATCTTTAGCCAAACAATCAGTGGAGGTCCTGCCGAGATGTGTAATTGCCCATATCCCCATTGAGTTGCTTGGTACACTATCTAAAGTCTAGGAAGTAGCCTAGCTACAAAACTGTACCCAGTCACAAGAGATAACCCACAGAATGTTCATAACCCAAGCTCGTCTGTTGCCGATAACCTCGGTCCGTCTGCTATCAGTAACTTCAGCCCAACTTGTTGATAACCTCAGTCTGTCTGCTGACCATTATCGGAGTCTGTCCTCTATTGATAACCTCAGTCTGTCTGTTGTCGATAATCTGAGTCTGTTGGCTGACGATAATCAGAGTCTGTCCCCTGTTGATAACCTCGGTCTATCTGCTGTGATACCACAGTCCGTCTGCTTCCCACAAACCAAGTTCAACTGCTGTCAGTCCAGTTTTATATACCTCTGGCAGCTTGTTCAACCTTAAGCTATATATCACTTAATGTTCACATGACATTTTCACCACCACCTGAGTATCCTTGTTCATTGCCTGAAGACTTACAAGAGATCCTTGAGATTGTACAGTCCCACGACAACACTCTCAATGTTCGAATTCTGTCTAAACAACCTCTGTGGGTTTGGTTAGAAAAAGCTCTCAGAAAAGCTGCGATTCATATAAACTTCACACCTCAAAATCTGAAGTAGGACAACATACATACTGGGTCATTCCTGGTTTTGACACTTTGAAGGAAGATTGAGTAATTCATGCAGACCACAATTTCTGCCAATTCGATAGACTCATCTTACACATTCATGATTTACTTGTGATTTACATGTGATGCCACCTTTGCAAACAAGTACAGGATCAACTGATCTGACACCAGACTCTGAGATGTGCGCATCAGAATGTTAACATGTCCAGAGAGCTACACAATAACTGAACCAATTATCTCCACAAGCAGTATCCTTCAGAAGCTCGCATCGGACCATTAAACCAAGGTGCAGAAAAACTGAGCCAACTGTCCTCTCAACAGACAGGATTCATCAAGCAGAAGCTCCCTTTAGATGAAAACCTCTTCCAGGGAGCTACATACTAACACCCAACTGCCGTGCCCATGCACAGTTTATCTGTCATACAGAAGCTCTCCACAAACTATGGACATCCAGTGACCTACACACTAACTCTCCTGCCCATGCACAATTTATCCATCAAACAGAAGCTCTCCACAGACTGGACATCCAGTGAGCTACATAGTAACACCCAATTGTCGTGTCCATGCACAGTTTATCCTTCAAACTGAAGTTCTCCACAGACTATGAACATCCAATAAGGTACACACTGACTCTCCTACCCATGTACAGTTCATCCTTCATACAGAAGCTCTCCACAGTCTATGGACATATAGAGAGCTCCATACAAACTCTGTCATGTGTCCTGTCCATGCACTGTTTATCCTTCATACAGATGTTCTCCACATACTATGGACATCCAGTGAGCTACACACTAACTCTGTTAAGTGTCCAGTGTTGATCTGTCACACAATGCTCCGTCAGTGACACAATACACACCCAGTCAGTCAGTTGACACAGATACCATCACTGATCATATCACATCAACTCGAGGACCGTGGGATAAGTCAAGCTTGCCTCACAATACAACACTAAGCATGATGATGATGGTGATTATAACAATAACAGCAATAACAAGGACAAAACCATGAGAGTGCATGAAGTACTGTTTCAGGCATTCTTTATATCTAAAGCCAGGCTAAATTAATTATGCTTGTCCAAGCTGTCTTGGTGACTATTTAAGGAATGACATTCTACAGAACAAGAATACAGTTCCACAGCAACAAACTATTCTAACTGCAAAAGGCAAAAGCATTATTATAACTATTGGTGATCAGACTTGCTGACTTGGTTCAATGGTTGCTTTTGGCTTGGAGTAGCTTTCTTCTATGATTTCATAGGTTAGAGAGTGGCAATCTCTTCTGCTCACCTGATGACTCCCATTTCTGGCAGTGGACTATAACACCTCCCTAATTACGTCACCAAGAGACTGCTAGTTTTGGGACGTTACCCTGCTGATCGCTACTGATGGCAAACTTTGGACAAGCTGTTTAGCAAAAGGTACAAGAGTTGAGATTATGTATAGAGTACCAGACATCAAGTGATGTAAAGGAGTGGTTCCGAATGTTCACTGTACTTGCTTTTCCAACAGTGTCACATGTTCTAATAGGATTTAAACTAGTTGCATTAACTGGCTTGGATACATCAGAGAGTTGTTTCAAGCCAAGGTCATATTAGATGCAATATGTCAAGTGAAACAATATTTAAAATAGCATACAAAACAAAGCATTCATGAGAATACAGCTGTAAATATCTGCTTTCCATACATTTGTTTGGCTGATCTGTAAAACAGTTTCTTGAAAACTATCACCACAAAAGCACAAATCTACTTTCCACATCTTTGTTTTTTCATACGGTGCCAAAATGTGGAGTGAGCTTGTATTGTAGCTGTTAATACACTCACCTCTCATGACATGAACACACCCAGTGTGAGCAACATGGGGGAAATACAGGGCTGCTATACTGTACCAGTGATCTACTGCCTTCTGTGTACCTTACAACATAGCTAATATTGATACTTGGGTGTTATTTATTCAGTTAACAATCACACCCACTCTAATAAACGTGATCGTAAACACAAGTCTTGCAGTGTTGTGTAAACATTGAAGCAAATGTGATAACTACATAGTTACAAAAGCACACCACTTCGAGAATTATTATATAAAGGTAATATTTACTATCCATTTATGGTACTACCTTGATCACTCTGTTTTCAATACCTGGTTATGGCATTAGCATGATTATTGTGTTTAACACTATTCCCTGCCATGGGATAAATTAGGATCTTGTTTGTTCATATAGTAATAACTGACAATGAAGTAAATGTTTACTATCAAAAACAAATCTCACAGAGCCTTGAGAAAAGAGTTGATTAATGTCATCTAGAAAAATATGACTAAATGTGAAATATATGAAATACAGCCACTTCTCAAACACAAAGTAAATGTGAGTTGAGTAACTTAATATTATTGTCAGGACTTTCTGAGAATATTTGTTTCCATTCTGACATTATAGCCATAACCGTATTATCTCAAGTTTAGAAACATTATCAAGGCAAGTCACAGACTTCCAAGGGAAATAATTTATGGTGCCGCTTTTGAATTCAGGATTGATCAATATGTCTAATAAACATGCAAACTTCCACTCATGTAACCGCAGTGGTTTCTGCAAAACTTGTCCCACTTAGGTTTTATAACAAGCTGTCTAGAACAACAGATTTTCATATCACGTGGTAAACTGAACAGAGTTAGCTCCCCTTCCCAGAATCTATTTTACATTCAACTTTCTTTGATGCAGGAGTTGAAAGTTTCACCTTTATGAAACCAACAAATAAGATCTTGTGTCAACAAACTGGAAAAAATAACAAGTTTTCAGGGATTGCTAACCACAATCACATTTTTCAATTATATTGAGGAAATGCAATTCTGCACTGCCAACTGTAACCATGTTATATAAAAGTTGTTTAACAAATGATCACAGATTCACCTAACTATTATTGGTAAGTATTACAGGGAGGTAAGCGCAGTAGTTGGAACAGTGAAACAAATGCATGTGTGATACGTGAAAAGAGTTAACTTAGACCAACCCTTCACGTTGTCGGTGTGACATTTTCTTTGTATTACATGTTGTATTACAAGAAGTAAAGATTTGGAACTATGATCATTTGTTAAACAACTTTTGTTTTAAGTTGAATAAAGTTCTGAGATTTAAAATTGGAAAGGTAAAATTATGACGATTTGCAGTCATAATTTCACTTTATTTGTTGAAAGTGAAATTCATCAGTATGTTTTGTTTTACTCCGCAGTCAGCAATATTCCAGCTATATGGTGGCGGTCTGTAAATAATCAGGTCTGGAAAAGACAATCCAGTCATCAACAGCATGAACAATGATCTGCCCAATTGGGAACCGATGACATGTGTCCCATTAGTCGCCTCTTAAAGACAAGTATAGTTGCCTTTTTTGGTAAACATGGATTGCTGAAGGCCCGGAGCTTTAACTGGCCTTCACTGCTAACAGACTACAGTAGTTCAAAATTCTTCGTCCTGGAATCGGATAATCAACTCGGAACTGGACCAAGTATCAACCTTTGCTGGTTCTAAAGAGTTACAGTCTGTATGCATCAGATGGTTAGACACTGTGAGTGACTTAATGACGTTTCCTTTTTCTAAATGTATGGGACATTATTGATCAATGACTGGATTGTTTGATCCACTCAACATTTTAAAGGCCATCTGTAACAACAGCTGGGATATTGCTGAATGCAGCAATTAAACAACAAACACCTGTACAATAATGAAGAAGACCCATTTTATGTCTTCTATATGTCATATCAACTGCCAAACCAGTAATGCATAAACACCATAAATCTTACTGAACCATAATTACAAGACACTGCTTAACCAATCTAAACTTGCCTTCCATATCTTGACTTTAGATGTATTCTCCCTAACATGACAAAATAATTTAAACACTTACATAGACCCAATGTCCTGTTTCCTACAGAGCAAACTAACCACAATGTCAGCTCGTCAGAATAACCCCTACTCAATGGTCCAGTCTGTAATGGTCCACTCAAATAAGTTACGTACATAAACCAATAAAGACCATCCTAATTTTATATAATCATGTAATTCAAATGCAAAAAAACAAAAGGTTTGGTATATTTTCCATGTAAAATAATCCCATAATTGAAATACAGCAGGCAAGTATGTGTGTACCAAGCTATCAAGTTTCTGGGTATGGTATAGACGTGGCCCACGTTATCACACTATCACTAGCTTATATGTGATAGACACAGAACGAGCTGCCATTATCACGGTTATGTACCTTCATTAAGTCACTGTGGGAGCAATGATTATGCAATACCTAGACCAATTCCAAGAAAAAACGTCATACACTTGTATTTCTGACATTTTGGAATTTTAGCATGCACATACAGAACATGTCGAATATTACAACCACAGATTTTACCTTTGACCACTTTCTAAACTGATATTGTTTTCATACATTACATTAGGGTGTAACAATAACCTCGAAGCTGAGAAGAATTAAATTGTTGCATATACATCAGTTTTAACTGGTAGGTCATCACAGTTGTGGGAAGTTGTGATTTATGCAAAGAAACAATTATTTCTGACAAGCTTAACACTTCACAAATACAGGTACTTTATATTTTCTGTACTGTTTGCAAATTGTTGGCTTTGCCACCAAGTCTATGTCAATGGCCTCGAACATTTACAGGAAGAATCAGTGACACTCACAGACTCAAACAAGTCTCTGGACGTAACGTTTGAGTTACAGCAGAAATCAATACCTCAGTGTGGCAGTTTGGTTTACTTAGAGTTTAATTCCACACCAGGTAAAAATCAGAAGTTGTATGATGTCTTGACGAGATGACCTGGGGATTGATACTCTGAGCAAGGTTTGGGTATAACAAATGAATCAACTAAAATACCAAGTCTGTGTAGAATACCTCTGACAACTCTGTATAACCATACAAACAATTATTTTACAGCCCCCAAATCAGTATTTCTAAAATAGGTGATAAATTTGACCCCAAACAACATATTGCATGGAGTCTTTCACTAAGGCAAAAAACAACATTGCCCACAAGGTATTTCACTTTTCCCTACATCAGTGGCGTAGCCAAGTGGCTAAAGTGTTCATTCATCATGCAGAAGTCCCAGGTTTGATTCCCCACCTAGGTACTATGTGTGAAGCCCATTTCTGTTGTTCCCCAACTGTGATATTGCTGGAATACTGCTAAGGGCGACATAAAACTAAACTCTCTCACTCACTTCCGTCACTATGGCCATACAAGCAATATTGTGTAGATAGGACTGTACAATAAGAACCCTATACTGTTGTTGTTGTTGTTGTTGTTGTTTTTATGCTTATCAAACACTACATACACCAATATCTTTCACTAGAACAGGTATACTGGGCAGAAATATATTAGATGTTCTATGTTTATCTCAACATGAATTGATTATTGTTTCAAGAAGCACTCATTCGCAACTGGTATTTCCCTACTGCATTAACAAACAAATCAGCACACTATATGTGCTATCAATTGGAAAAAAAAAGACTCCCACACTATCCAACCAAACGTGGAGATTGCTGTTATCAGGACCAAAAAATATGATTTAAACAATATTTTATTCCCATTAATGTTCACATTTTATCTTTTACATGACATAACAACATGAAAATAGGATAAGCAAACAGGCCAAAAGGAAGAAATCAATGGTTCTCAGCACATAATACATCAAATAATATATATTTTCAGGGCCTTGATATGTACAAGAAAGTATGTGCTTGTACAAACAGTGTCACTCAGTGACAAAACTCTTAAGCTCCCTATATATCACAAAACAGGTACCCGAATCGCACGATTCACAGTAGGATGCAATATAATGTATTAACCAAAACAGAGCCCTGATGGTTAGAATATCATTATGGACAAACAATCAATATTGCCAACTTGATATTTTACCAAACCCAAGAACCAATATTGCCTAGAATGAGTAAATAATAGCCCACTCTGACCAAGCAAACCGACCTAAAGGCACTAGTGTTTACTGCCTTGTCATAAAATGACATTCACTCACAACAGGGGGAACAGTCCTGTACATGGAACCTGACATCACATGGTTACCTTTCATCATCCGTGTCACCTGGACATTGTTCCTGGCGTCCCGCGGGACAGATTCCCAGTGATCTACCACTGGCGTATTGATTACAGGATACTGCTAGATTTGTTGTCACAACAACTCACTGGGATTCCTGATCCCTGCAGGATTCAGATCAATGTCACACCAATACAACCTTGACTCCACCATCACAGTTTTCGGTGTCTACGTAATCCTGTTTCCCACAGCCATCACATCTGTGTCAAATCACTACTACATCAATACAGCCTCAATGGCAAAACCATCAAAATTTATTTCTGGATGTTTACATAATACATAATCTATCATTAATTGCTTATCAAATACGGCATTCAATAATCATGAAAGTTAGTCCTAACAACTCCTGCTATTCCTGATTTGGTTTGCCTTGATTATACACAAATTGCTATAATGCTTGAGCATGGTGAGATCTTGTGAATCAGTGTCTGAAGTATGTGAACAGAATCTGCATTCAAACTAGCCCTGCCCGACTAACAGCCCAGAACAGGTTATTTTCGACACAGATTCTCCGTCACATCTGTCATGAACAGAAGAAATAATTCATTGTGAAAAAACAAAAACAAAAAGGTACTAATTTGTTACTTTTTGGACAGAAATTAAATACAGTCTGAAAATCAGATTTCATTTTGATTTTGTTTAAGTTTGTAGGAAGTTAAAATTTATTAGAGGCATATTGTAGAGTATTTTCCTGGAACTGTCTCTTTCAAAATTTTCTACCATCCATTTGACAAGAATATTGCTTGGTCATTGGAACTTTTTAAAGTGACCAAATGCCTGATGGTTGGGTTAAACTTTAGACATGTATACGAAAATATTCAGCATATTTCAGGATAAATGATCATTATTAATTTGTTCATAAAATAAATTCATACCATTTGGATGATAAACTATGTTGCATGTGAAGTCTAAATTATTGTATGTTTGGTGAGGGTTGGCAAGTTTTATATATTACCAGCTCTGTGGTTTAGATAAAATTTTTGGGAGTTTCATACCCTACCAGAAAGAGTTAGTTAGTTAGTTAGTTAGTTAGTTAGTTTGATGTTAAATGCTGCACATAGCAATATTACAGTGACATCCCTTTATATGGTCAAATCTGGATGGGACAATCCAGTGATTAACATCATGAGCATCAATCTACACAGTTGAATTTATGTGTACACCACCTGATCAACCTTCTGAATCTCAATTTTAACCAGGATCATCACCATGATCACTGGTGAATGAAGTGAATCACTATCTGAACATGGTTAGACTAAAACAAATCAGAATATGAGAATACAACAAATCTGCATCACTGACTCTGCATGGTGAGACTATGAATGGAATCTTGACTGGATGATATGAAAAAAAGTAAGAGCATACTGAGACTGAATTGAATCAGTAAATCATTGTGAAAATGGTGCTAGTTTGTTACTTTTAGGACAGAAATTAAAAACAGTCTGAAAAGCAGATTTCATTTTGATTTTGTTAAAGTTTCTATCTAGGAAGGTAAGGTTTAATAAAGACATTTCACAGCATTTTGCTGGAACTGTTTCTTTCAAACTTCTCTACTGTCCATTTGACAAGTATATTGCTTGGTCACTGGAACTTTTATAAGTAACCAAACAGGCAAACATAACTTACTCAAGATCTTAGATGGTACTGATCTAACACTAAAAGTGGACAGATCTGAATGACCAACTAGCTTATACAAAGCTGACTAGGAGACCATGTTTAACATCTAATGGTTCTGCTAATCAAAAATTGCTAAACAGCTGATTGGTGTATAAAATTTAAAAAAAAAACCCAAACTAGTCTGTCTAATATATGCATGGTTACTTCCATGCTGCTGTCAGCTATATATCCAAAACTGCATAGTGTGTATTTTAATAGAACAAAAAATAGAACATTATGAAGTAAGTACTAGAGAGACAGAAATGCAAGAAGTCCTTGATTACCTGAGAGCATATTCGCTTTTGACGACTGGCAGACGCCATTCTGAAAGAGGACCTTCGAACACAACCTTCTTATCCATTGCTAAATGGAGCGATAATCAGATAAATACACTGTCCTAGATCCTGAAAATCATTTCAACTCCATCAGAAGCAGACGCAGATGCAGACACATATCCGTTATGAACAGCACAAATAATTCAGTTTGCAATGTTGACAGCCAAGCACAGACAACGAATCCGCAGTGTGCATAATTCCTTCTTAACAACATTTGTCAGAAGCATATAAGCGGGATCTATTCAGACATATTTGTCCAACTTTCCATATTGTCTAGCCCGTATTTATAGTACAGCCATATCACCATTTATACCCCAGCTCACACAACTTAGCTGACAATCTAAACCTTTACAAGCCACTCCATTCATCTTTTATGTCTTTCTTGCAATTTCTATGTTAAGCAGACTTTCTCTACATAAAGGTGTCTTCATTTTCACAGAGAATGCTCAAACTTCAAAGCTGTTGTCAAAACCCAGAATGCCTAATTTTCTCCTTTACAAAGAAATGTTTTCATGTGTTACAATGTGTTGCATGTGGTCTAACAATCTTTGACATGACTTAAGTGGGAAACCTGTGTCATGTTCTCATGACTTCATGACAATTAGTAGAATGACTACTAGTGTATGGGATCATGAAAGTAGAACTGTTGCTTTAAATTAGTGACATTTCAAATGAAATAAAACATCAGACTATTTTAATACGGTAATACTTTTCAATAAGACCTTGAAATCTGGTATGTATCAATTACCATTTCAATAAATATGTAAAATAAATTTATTTTTGTTATATTTTATAGTCACATTCAACACTCCAGTGTCAGGTTTGTTTACAAAGTATCATCTTGACAGAGTGATTGCGAAAATTTTCGGACCTGTCTACTGAATGGGGGGTACAGTCCCTTATACTACACTCAACCATAAACTAGATATGAAAAATGAATTTATTCATGAAACATCCATAAAAATTCATGGGAATTCCTTTTCACAAATCATCAGGCATCCATAGTGATTCTTTTAGAGTATTGAGACTTTGAAAGTTTGCCTGACTGAAGATTCCTGTGGCTACAACACGTTAGTAAATAGCTCATTCATGGCCTAACGATCATGTACCACCACAGGTGATCAGATATGAAGTGGTTTTGTTATACAAATGTAATCTACCCCAAGTACTTAAAATACAAGTAATGCAAATAAATAATTATGACTGATGACTAGATAGGCTACATGCTTGTTTGTTGTTTAATGCTACACTAAGCAGTATTCCACTTGTATGACGGTATGTATGTAAATAATCAAGTCTGGACCAGAAAATAAAGTGATCAACAGCATAAACATCAAGCTAAGCAACTGGGATGCATTAACATGTGTCACCAAGTCAGCAATCCTGACCCTCCGATCCAGTTAGTTTTTTTACAACAAACATGGGTCACTGAAGAGCAATTCTACACCAAATCGTCACGGGTTACAAGCTAAGCGTGTTAAAGACAATAACACTTAATTGAAATCATTAACAATTTCTGTTGAAATTGAATAATTTTGTTATTAAGACAAAACCTTATGACATAGATACATTTGTTCATAAGAGCTACACACTAAAGTTTAAAACCATATCACAAATTTCGAAAAAACATAATCTAAAAAATCTCAAATACACATGTAATTGTAAATGATAAACATAAACATTTCCTTGTTTAGAATAGTAATTTTTAAGTAGATCCTTCAAACAGATTGAAAACATTTAGTTTGAAAAAAAAAGTTTCTCTTTTGAGTTTCAAATGTGATTGGATATTTGCTAACATAACCATAAGGATACTACGATAATATTTGTGTTCGACAGGTAAATGAAATGAAAATGCTGAAATAGACTAAACAGACATGCATTTCCTAAATGTACCTTAATTATGACATCTTAATTTTGGTCTATTAAGAGCATGTAAACAACTTCACATTCATAACACTGAAACATGGATCAGTCCTTTGGCAACATATCATATCACTGTGATAGGGTTTTTGAAGGCATTGTACTTGCGTAATTTAAATGAAAATAATTCAATGAAATTATATCTGCCTGCGAGAATCATGGTGGGTAATATTAAAAATGTTCAAGTAAAGGGGTGTCTTTCAGCTCTACATTATTATGTTTGAAAACAACCACTTGGCTCAGGTCTGAAAGTGAAAGATACTGAGGTCAAGATATGAAACATATCGCAATGCAGCATTTACAGCATTTTGTGCTTGAACCAGCAGCCTTTATTACCTTAATGGGAAGTTTTCTGATGTTGAAACCATAGTTCACTCTCTTAACAAATAATCCAAGTCATTTCTGTTGCTTATAAGTAGAAATTAACAAAGGACAATTACCCATCAGCGAGGTACCCATCACTCACTCCCAACAAGTCATGTTTGCTGTTTTGTGTAAAAGATATAAGAGACAAATGTGTTAAGACTCAAAATAGAAACAGATATATGTGAAAAAAACCCCTGAATTGATATAAAATAGAATCACATTAATCATGTATTGTATCATGCAAAGCTTGTTGACGATGCACCGATACATTGGTGAATACTGACATCCCAATAACCTTACCTTGACTCCAAATTCCTAATTTCTGTAGTCACATCTGTGTATGCACTAATACTTGCTGGAGTATTGAGCTTTGCACGGGACAGCGGGGCATCGGTCTCACATCCACTAGTGGCTGGTCGCCTAACATGCTCAGCAACTTCCAGGGTTGTCTCCCCATCCTCAATACAAGATGGCTGAGACAGCTCCTCAGCCTCATCTATATTAGACAAGGCTGATCCAATTCGACTTTTATGTGTAGAAGTTGCTGATTTACTTCCTTTTCTAAGCATGCTGTCCATCAGTTTTTCTCCCAGAATTTCTGGTTCCAGTTCAATGTCAAGGTCAGCCACTGCCTCATCAAGGTCAGATACATCCTCATACACCCCAAGGTCACGTTCTTCCACGCTCAACTCTGAATTGCCCTCTGACTGGTCTTTGATAGTTGACACATCTGACAGCCTGGCAGATGTTTCCTCATAAATCTGTGATTTCATCAAATCCTTATCATCACCTGGTCTTTTCTCATCAGCAGCTAGCTCATCTTCAGCAATACTCATGTTGGCTGATTCTAACTGGTCTTTATCCTGAATATTGAAATCTGATTGGCTTATCTCATTTATTTCTGGAGTTTGAGAATCTAATCTCTTTGCAGTAGCATTTTCAGAACCCTTTGGAATAATTGCGTCTTCAGAGTCTCTCTTAGTGTCACCTTCATTCATGACCTTGACCTCAATTTCATCCTCATCCATGTTCACTGTCTCCTGTCCCTGTCATAATAAAAACAAACTTACTGAAAATGTTCAAAATAAATATATCCAAAATATACAATCCAGAACTTAAAACACACTGTATCATTAATCAATACAAACCAGCAACCAAATGACATTATTTTAGTGTACACCATTACAAACCATATACATGTATGTCAATATCTGTTGTAGGAATAAAGGTCTTATCATCTGCGTATGTACAACTTGCAGTGCGCCACCAGGGGGTGCTGTCATGACAAAATACTCTGTCAACTTTAGTAGTATTCAGATTATACAGTTGTGTACCTCACACAAGGGTAATATGTCTCATCCTTTCAGCTGTCTTGGGGGATTACATCCATTATACACGAACCTGGAGACCATGTTATGCGAATCATCCCAATAAAAATCAATACACAGTGTTAAACATACATCTGAAGTCCTACTCTCAAATACTTCTCAAGGTCACCTACCCATTAGCAAAATAGAATGGATTATGAAGGGATTAGATCACACATTTTATGTTCATCACATGAATTTTTCATAACCAATCAATATAAGTATGAGAAATTAAAATGTTAAAAATGTTTCGTAGCTTAAACAATATATTGCTTTTAGTCTGTATCAGCTTGTTATGGTTTAATGGAAATATGTAAAAGCGGATACTGCTCACAGAACAAGATTTTGAGCAATTTCTTAGCACTGGTTACGTCTGTTTAATTACTTGTAAATTTATTCAATCTTTAAGAGGTTTGCGTAGGCTCTAGACAAAGTAAAATGCATCAAATGCATCATTATTAAACACAGGTACTTTAATTAAAGTGCAGTTGAATTTGTTTATTTTTCTTTATCAAAGTGAAGCAGTAAGAACAAAACAGAAGTTATATCTCATGATTGTTGTTCCTTGTACACAATACTTATGAAGCCAAATGAGTATCTATGTTGGTTATTAAAATCCAATAAGAAGTAGAAAGAAATGTTAAAAAGATCTCATTGATGTTGACAATTCATTTCAATATGGGGTATTGCTCATTAACTCTGTATCTATAAAAACAGAGCGTGTGATCTCCAGTTTATATGAATTTTCTACATGAGGCCTCAATGTATTTGATTTACCTTTTTTCAGATTAACAATAACATTCTCACTTGCAGAAAATTCAACAGATACAAGGTCCTCTGTACTTGATAGAAAATATTCATACAGAACAAAGACACACCTAATCTGTTGAAAATTGTTACCTTTTCATCAAGCAAGTTAAAAATGGATCGTTCACCTGAAAGCATTGTGTCCAGGTTCCGAGCACCTACCTATACATTTTGGACACTAAGCATAAGGTGATCACATAAAGCAGGCCACTGACCAATATGTATTCTATTGACATGCCATATCCTCAAGAGATTAACGTATCAGGGGATTATCCCTGACAACTGCCTATATCTGAGCCATAGGGTAGTATTATAGCTGGCACTTCCTCTAGTGGAGGTATAATACAATATGCTACAGGGAGGTGTTACACATAGGGAAATGCACTGATCTCCATGTTTGTTTATTTGATTTTTAATCCTGTACTCAGCAATATTCCAGCTATATGGCTGCGGCCTGGAATTGATGGAAGTCTGGACCAGGAGGTCTAGTGATCAACATCATGAGTATCGATCTGATCAATTGGGATACATGTGTCATCCAGGTCCGTTGAGCTAGTGACCACCTGATCTCACTAGTCACCTCTTGACCTGAAGACCAATTCTAAGCTGGATCCGCTGACACTCTTGATTAGATTCTTCACACAAGTAAAACATCAGATTTTATTTAAATCTCAAAGTTGTCTCTTAGCATTAAATCCAATCTCAACTTGGCAATGTCTACACAGTTCTCACTGGAAATTTAACCCAGAGTCAACCAAAAACGTTTTGTCTTATTTCAGCTCTCAAAACTGCTCAAGTCAGAGTAGAAATTCGTTCTGGCTGTCACTGTGTGGAATTCATTTAAATCTGTATCAAAATATGAAATCAAAATAGTGATAATGGTTATTGAAAATCGAAACCATTGCTTGACAAGTATTAGATGAGTCAGCACAGTGAATGCGTTTGTGACAAGCAGGCAGGGCAAGTAATCTGGACGAATACACTTGGTTGCTACAGGTAGATTGGCGATGAATCAAGCGAAATACATGCTAACTGTGGCTTGAAATCAATTCCACTACTGTTTAACATGTGTCTTGTAGAATGATTTAGTTCAGCAAAACACCATCACGACACGATTTGCACGAGAAAATTGAACTTTTCAATATTTAGACAACAACCTGTTTCCCTCTTGTGTCAAATGGAATGTTCTGGAGGTCATTCCCATATATGCAGATTGGGGTCACTTGTCAAGTCATGGCCCATCTAATACTTGTCATGCAGTAAGGTGTCAGATTCAATTTTCGATGAATTTAACCAAATCATATCATTTTTCACTTTTTTACTCCAGCATAACATATAAAGTATTGTATGTACTGGCTACAGGAGTTGTACAATTATGTTGTAGTGGGGTAGCCTAGTGGTTACAAAGTGATCGTTCATCACGCCGATGACCAAGGTTTCATTCCCCACATAGGTAAAATGTGTGAAGCCTATTTCTGGTGTCCCAGCTGTGATAGTGCTGGAATATTGCTAGTAAAAGCTGCGTAAAACCACAATCACTCACTCACCCTATTGCACACAGAGATATGTCAAAGACCAAGTGACAACAATTAGTCTGTCTCCCATAGCCTAAAAACCCCACTAAATTGACTGTGAGTGTTGCCATAATAGGCAACTATGTGATGGGATTGGTGGTCAGGCTTGCTGACTTGGTTGTCACATGTCATAGGTTCCCAGGTGTGCAGACCAATGCTCATGTTGTTTATCACTGGATTGTCTGGTCCAGACGCGATTATTTACAGACCACCACCATATTGCTGGAATATTGCTTAGTGAGACGTAAAATTATACTCACTCACTCAAGGATAGAAAGATGTGGCAATTCTAGCAAGGCAGAAATTAACTGCTCTATCTCCCTTTTTTTCCAAGATAAACACATGTTTTTAATATCTGGAACTAAATGTTACACTGCAAATAGGTGTATGCAGGTGGTGAAAGTAAATAATAATGGAATTTCATATACATAGATCACACGCTCAAGTATGCATCCAGTCAATCTTGGATACATGTGTTTTTTTTTTGTTTTTTTTTATAGGTTGTTGTTGTTTGTTTGTTTGCAAAACATACGGAAGGAAGATATATTCAACACTACAATACTAGCATTGGTATTCCAGATGAATATTTCATGTCATTCAGCATACTTAACACTAAACCATCAAGACTACCATGAAACAGAACTCTCAATCTAACATACCAATGTCTAAGACTTGGCTGGCTTATGCACTTCCGAGCACTCAATCTTCAGTTTAATGCATTACGTCAAGGTATGTATTACACTGTCTAGATTTTGAAAGGCCATATACGAAGGACAATAACATATAGTTACTCTATTTATTGCATCGTGTCTCTTATTATTTTCATGATTATTTCAGCATCACCCTTGCCAGAAGTAATCAAGGAAAGCTACCAAGAATTTGACAAAACAGGTGTGGGGCTAACAAGACAGAGCATGAAAAAAAATATTGTCTAAATGAAAAAGTGACAATATTTATAGATAAACTGAATATATCCTTCATATTATACTACGGTTTGTCTAGAGTCATCAATTAAATGGTCGTGTTCTTTGTGCCGTCACAACTGTTTGTTGTTGTTTTTTTCATTTCCACAGGTAAAGGGTATTGCCATCAGGTCTTACTAAAATTAGTGCACGACCATGTCGTCAGTAAGTCACATATTAAGTCAGCGTTATTTACACACAGCGATAAGCCAGCCCAACAGCTCCTAACAAGTTGTCAACTTGTTATAAATGATCGAATTTACTCGATGCTATCTCGACAAAAGCGTCGTCACTGAGCTTTATATTCCTGGGTAACAAACTTTACCTCGGTTTGGGGAGATAGAGTTCCGTTCTGGCAAACTGTTAGTTAATGGGTTGATAGGCCCGCTACTTTGTCAATTACTGACAAGCTCGCACCTGTTTCGATCCCTCTCTCGCCCCAGTCGCGTGCAGGTCGCAGCGTCATTGTGACTACCTGCATGCACAAAGCGCCGAGAGCATGAATAACGGTACTTCGTATGACAATGAGTGGAAAGTTGTATACATAACTCACCGTGGCTGTCGTTAACCGCAGTTGTTTACTGTGGTGATATACCGTGATGCAGTGCGAGTTTTTCCCGCCAAAGTTCAAAGCGTTACGCCATATTTATTTTATTGTGTAGGTCTGTGCTGGGTTTATTTTTTCCGACTAATTTTGTTGTTTGTGTAAAGTAAATGCATGTGGGTTGAAATTGATACTCTGTTAATGAGCAAGAAGCTGTAATTGTACTTCTTTCTAAGTAACGATACAACTGGATCAATTTTTACTTTCGAAAGATAAAAATTTGGTTTGCGACATCGGTTAAAAAACATATTCATTTTCACATGTGTGATGCGTTCAAGGAAAAAGGAACTGTTTCTGAAACAATTATGCATTCGATAAAATGCAACAAATTGCAACACAATCTGGAAAGCTTTAGATACTGAAATTGTTACGGGTCATGGTTGTTTTGCCGCAATGACACATTTAGGACAAATCTTTCAGCAACCTATAGGTACGCCTACAATTTACTATAAAGCTGACACAGCTAAGGACAATTCATTCTCAATACTCTGGAATCGTTGGAGAATTGTTTAAGAAACTACACGTTGCCGAAAAAACTGGGAAAAGGAAAGCTGGATGTGATACTTTTACAGTTAACCAAAATGTTTTCGTCTATTGTGTATAAGGATATACGTGTGTGCGCTTGGCTCATATGTGTTGGAAACTGATTGATGAAAAAAGCGAAAAACCTATGATTACAAATGATTATCGGTCAAAACGATCGATGAGACATGACACTGTATACTGACACCCTAGACAGTGTATGATGCATGCCGTCAAATATCTGCAATACAGATCTTGCAGTGTTTTCAACTCTGTGCTATTTGAGAGAACTTTGCGATGCTTTTTTACCTATGTGGATTTCGTGGACAACTTATAACAGAATTTGACACGTGAAGGTCCGGGTTAGAATTGGTCTTCAGCGATTCACGGGATCGGGTGGTCAAAACTCGCTGACTTGGTTGACATGTCATCGTATCCAAGTGCATGGATCGATGCCCATGCTGTTGTTCACTGGATTGTCTGGTCCAGACTCGTTTATGTACAGACCGCCGCAAAATAGCTGTAACATTGCGGCGATAACGAAAACCACACCTACTAGCCAATGACCAAACACTGAACGAATGAGTTTAGTTTTACACCGCACTCGGCGATATTCCAGCTATATGGCTGCGGTCTGTAAATAATCGAGTCTGGACCAGACAATCCAGTGAACAACAGCATGAGCATCAATCTGCGCGAATGGGAACCGATGACATGTGTCAACCAAGTCAGTGAACCGGACCACACGATCCCGTTAGTCTCCTCTTACGAAAAGCATAGCCGATTCCTACCACAATCATGTTTCATTGTAGTTCAGTTTCACTTTCATATTCTTATTTAATCAGTCTGCACGGGGGGAAGAATGGTTATATGCACTATGGGTAACACGCTATGTTTACCATCTAATCAGAGATATTACTGGTGTCTTTGATTGCTATACTTAGCAGTGGATTCTTAAACTGAGTGCAACGGTCCTTGAGAAAGCAGGCTTGGAATGTCATTATTCGGACATGACTTAAACGTATATATTTTATGAGTGTTTCACACAATATGGCGAAATGAGTGAGCGAGTCAGTTTAGTTTTACGCCGCACTCGGCGATATTCTAGCTATATGGCGGCGGTCTGTAAATAATCGAGTCTGGACCAGACAATCCAGTGACCAACAACATGAGCATCAATCTGCGCAAATGGGAACCGATGACATGTGTCAACCAAGTCAGCGAGCATGACTACCCCATCCCTAGTTGACACCTGCAACAAGCATAGTCGCCTTTTATGGCAAGCATGGGTTGCTGAAGACCTATTCTACCCCTTTCAGCCTGAAGTGCTGGGGAGACATTCTAACAGATTCTTTACGAGGTTATGACCCCAAAGTGTAATGTTATCTTGTGATACAACGTTTCAGTACTCAGTATTGTTCACCTTTAGCTATTTTGATTTAGATATTTTTATTGACAGAATTAACACCCACACTGTCACGGCCAAAGCACATACTGTCTTGAGATATTAACAGAAGCCATTTTTCATAACTATCCAGTCATGACTATTCACATTGAAATAGTAACCAGGTACAGACGAAATGATGCTATAGGATGTCTTCTAATGGATGCCTCAGATAAATTCTCAAAACTCAGTCAGAATTATATGTTGTTCCAGAACATCCCAATTACACTGCTTAGTGAGGTGTAGTTCACACATGACTGCTATTCTCTTATAGAAAAAATTAATCAACTTCAAGTGATGGAGCAAGTATGTCTTATTTCACTGCCATGCCTATGTTAGAGGTATGGGTATGTGACCTGGACTGATGTCTCAGGGTTTCAGTCCAGATCTTAACACTGTTGTGTGTAAACAGGTAACTTTTACATCACTCCTTTCATGAAGTTCCTTTCATGTAATTTTCTCATCTCTCACTGGTCCAACATAATATATCCACCTTAATATATCCAACATAATATATCCACGAGTGATTGGTGGCGAAGAACACTAATATAATTTCATTTTCGCTTGACGCTGGCTTGTACCCAAATCTGTTAGCAGTAACCACAATAACAACATTTTCTTGATAGTTCCGAATGGTTCTGTTATGTCTTATATACAGATCAAGGTACAGAGGTACAGATCATGTATTCTCAGTCTGGTAAAGAATATAATAACATGTAAAAATAGTTGAAATATTTCATTTTCACATACAGCATTTCACTTTCCTGTCATATCAATGTCAAAACTTGGGACCATTATGCACAGCATACATATACACAGAAATGTATATATCTCATCTCTAGTTCCCGCAAGTCTTTCAAATTGATTGATGTCCATCCTATGGAACTTTTCAACGCTATGTCAACTCTCATGAGGTCAAATCATCACCATCATCATCATGTCATTTTTGAAGTGGGTGACACAAGGGAGATAATTGATCACTGACACATCCATATCTTCACATCTGATAAAGTTACTGTCTATCTTGGGCTGCTGAGATGAGGACAGGATGTTGAGTAATTTACTGTCAGTGTCACTTAGACCATGTTAACAGTACTCTTTCTGTTAGATATTTGGAGTATTCCTTCTGTATCCAGCATGTTCCCGCGCTATTCTCATCTTTTCCTGAAATACAAAACAAACAGATTTCAATTTTCACTCAAAATCAAGCTGTGAAATACCATTATAAAACACATGTAAATTTTGTTTCATACTGTCACCATGTTCAAAATATTCAAATAACAGAACAAAATATTGAATTATTGTAGTTTAAGTCATTAATACCACTTTTTCAAAGTATCACGAAAATCTATAATTATTGAGAAAGAGAAAACGTAACACACCTGAATCTACATTTTGTATGAAACTTTTGAATTAAAGATCTAGAAATTATCCAAATAGTTAATGGTTCATAACACAATCACCACAACTGTGATTGAGTGACTGAGATGATTTCTATGTTGCTTTCAGCAATGTCAGCAAAATCACAGGTGGTTAACACCAGAAAGGCGTATTGCACATAGTACCCATTTGGAGAATCAAACCTGGGTCCTGACAAACCAATGCTTTAACCACTAGGCTACCCCACTGCTCCTATCTTCTGTTATACTGACCTCTTCTTAGGCTTGCTTGGCTTGCTGGTGATGGATGGTGGTGACAGGATGTCAGACACAGGGATGGAGCCAGGGTCATTGTCGTCACTCAGCTGGTCTGTTGTAGTCTCAGATACACTCTCTACTTCATCGTACCCATCCTCCGTCTTCACTCTGACCGACAAGCATACAGTGAATGACGGCATCACTACAAGCATACAGTCAGTGAATGACGGCATCACTACAAGCATACAGTCAGTGAAGGATGGCATCACTCTATGCACACAGTCAGCAAAGGACGGCATCACTACAAGCATACAGTCAGTGAAGGATGGCATCACTCTAAGCACACAGTCAGCCATTACGGCATCACTACAAGCATACAGTCACTGAAGGATGGCATCACTCTAAGCACACAGTCAGCAAAGGACGGCATCACTACAAGCATACAGTAAGTGAAGGACGGCATCATTACAAGCACACAATCAGTGGAGGACAGCATCACTACACACATACAGTCAGTGAAGGACGGCATCCCTATTGCTATCAGCTTGGCAATACGTGGTCCAACATATTTGTTTGATCAGAACTTGCAAGTGTAAGAAGAAGAACTGCCTGACCTAAGCAAATGAAAACATTACAGATTATTTTCCTGCCAATATTGAAAAGTTTTTCTGCAACTCTAAAATATGGCATTTGCAGTGGGCAAAAAAGACCCTCAACCTATTTCCTGCTTTGCGAATAGACATGATGGAAATATATGACTCATATGAGCTAACAAAATTCCATATTTCACATTTTAATATTTAGGCCAATGGAGGTATGAATACAAAGGAATTTCCATACTTTGGATCATTAGGATCTGATTTGCCTGCCATGCCCTGCGACCACTTGGATTCCACCTCCGTTGTCAACCCCTCCGCTGTCTCCTGTTCCACAGTTATTGCAAACCCAGCGGCAAAACCTGCACAGGACACAGGACATAATGTAATCATGGAAGCTTTCTCCATCAACAGTGAACAAACAATGAAATCATTAAAGATGACATAAAGAACTGCTTGTTTCATTCAACATGAAATGGACTGGTGAAGATCCAGGTTAGAATATTGATCTTCAGCAACCAACGCTTGTCACAAGAGATGAGTTTAAGCATTGGGTGGTCAGGCTCACTGACTTGGTTGACATATGTCAGCATATCCTGTAGATTGATGCTGATGCTGCTGATCACTGGATTGTCTGGTCCAGACTCCATTTCTTACAGACTGCCACCATATAGCTGGAATATTGCTGCATGCAGCATTAAAAGACAACAAAACCAAACCAACATGTCGTGACCTCAGTGACCCTGCCCCGACATTGGTCAGTACCTTCCAGCTGCAGCAACTGTTCAGCTTCGTTCACCTCATCATTCTCATCCAATGTGGGAAACTGGATTTCTGCACATGGTTCATCCTTTATTCTGGAAAATAGAGACCACAACAAATGTGTTCTATGACCATCCACCCCTTACATGTATTCCATATGCAACATGATGTCTAAAAAGAAAAAATAGGCAACGATGGAGAAACAGTCCAAAGTTCTGCAGAGTTATCTCCCTTTGCACTAATTACGTTATATGATTCAACAGAGAAGACGATAAATTCAATAGGTTGGATGGGGTGGATGTCACTGATTTTGTACATGACACCCAGGGTCACATTCTTTGTACATAAATTTTAGTGGGAGTCATTCACATTGAACATGCTTTCCCATATTGTCATCATTACCCCACTAGCCATGTATCAATCGTGGCAATATACAGTACCTAATGACATGGAAGGTATCAGGCTGAGAGTCCTTGGACTTTTGTTTGAGTTTTTCATATTCTGCCAACAGGTGGCGACACGTTTCCTGCATGTTCTGGTGGTGTGCAATGACCCGCGTCTGGTAGAAGTCATGTAGTGAAGTCACACTGCCAATGCTCATCTCATGGAATACCTGCTCCACTATATCCTGAAATTTTGGAGGAAAATTTGTAGCATCAAAACGGGTGGAAATTGGTGTTTACTGATTGACAGTTAATGTGGTAAACAGATCAGAGGGGTACTCATGATCTTCCAAGTCAGCCTTCTTGCAAATATCAGATTTGGTTGACTGAAAAACATACTTAGGTCAATGACAACATCTGCTTTCAATATGGTTTCACCCTTGGTCTTACTGAGTACAGCTGTATGAACAGCTGCAACTATAGTCTATACATACAGGGAATAGTACAGCTGTGCAGCTGGTACTTACAGGGAACCCCCCCATACTGGTTGAGCGCAACTGTGTCTGCAGCTGGTACTTACAGGGAATCCCCCATACTGGTTGAGTGCAGCTGTGTCTGCAGCTGGTACTTACAGGGAATCCCCCATACTGGCTGAGTGCAACTGTGTCTGCAGCTGGTACTTACAGGGAATCCCCCATACTGGTTGAGTGCAACTGTGTCTGCAGCTGGTACTTACAGGGAATCCCCCATACTGGTTGAGTGCAGCTGTGTCTGCAGCTGGTACTTACAGGGAATCCCCCATACTGGTTGAGTGCAACTGTGTCTGCAGCTGGTACTTACAGGGAATCCCCCATACTGGTTGAGTGCAACTGTGTCTGCAGCTGGTACTTACAGGGAATCCCCCATACTGGTTGAGTGCAGCTGAGTCTGCGGCTGGTACTTACAGGGAATCCCCCATACTGGTTGAGTGCACCTGTGTCTGCAGCTGGTACTTACAGGGAATCCCCCATACTGGTTGAGTGCAGCTGAGTCTGCAGCTGGTACTTACAGGGAATCCCCCATACTGGTTGAGTGCAACTGTGTCTGCAGCTGGTACTTACAGGGAATCCCCCATACTGGTTGAGTGCAGCTGAGTCTGCAGCTGGTACTTACAGGGAATCCCCCATACTGGTTGAGTGCAGCTGAGTCTGCAGCTACACGTAGGTGTTTTGTCATCTGTAGGTAATACTCATGGAGGATGTCAGTCAACGTCTCCAAAACAGACTCGGGACAGGCTGAAAACATGGAATCTCATATAGACTACCTACAGATTTCATTTAATTCCATGCACAAATTCCTTATCACTTAGTACTCCTCAAATTCTCACAGCTGTTTAAACGGGATGTTATTTACCCAGTTAAAGATGAGCCAATGCAATTACTTGCTTTCATCCCCCAAAAGCCCAAAGGAAGTGAAGCACACTCAATTCAACGCAGTCTCTATGGTCTACTGTATTTGATTCCATTGAAAATGTGGCTGGTCTTTAACTACAATGGAAACTACAGTTGGGTTATTTCTGGTTTGTGATTTGCCAAGGATCACTTAGTTTCCATGCCTATGTTTCTTAACCCCCTGGATGCCACAAGGACATATATGTCCCTCCTCTTCACCCCTAACTTTGAAGTCCAACAAAATTCTAAATATGCCATGCACATATATATACTTCACAGTTTTGAATTCTGCGGAAAATTCACTGTTTCCGAATACTATCCACTATTATCTCAGACCAAGCTAAAATTACCTTTCAAACTAGGCTTTATTGTAAATGTCGCCATTTTTCACACTATACAAAATCGCGATTCAGACAGTTATTTTCTGTATGTTTTGAAATGTGAAAATCGGAAAATCACGGGGAATATTGAATTTCAAAAGTAGCGTATTAATGATCGCTGATATCGAGTTTTCATGCAACCAGTAATGACAATTCTGAAACATCACCGATGAACCCAGAATCAGTTGGGATGTTTTCAAAAATACACTTACACAAACGCTGATGTGCGCTTTCCCCCATAACGGATAGTGTTTACAAAATCATGTTTCAAGAAACCAGTATTGAGATGCCTATTACATCATGTATATTTCATAGTCAGCTGCGACAAATGCATTATTGAATTCCTCAACCATCTTAGAATCAAATTACAAATGGTCTTTGTCACCAATACCAAATGTCTAGATAAAACGAAACAAAATATACTTGGTATGAAAATGAACACTGTGTATGAAAGACAGCACTTGTTTGAAATGTACACAAAGAAAAATTCCGATTTTACACTGCGTAGCATTTTAGGAAATTTTCCAGCATCCAGCTGTGTAATAATTGCTTACAATGGCTCAATACGTTTAGAATACTCAGGGGAAGAATACTGTAGCAAGAAATAGCAAATTAAAAATAGTTGCAATGCAATCATTTGATAATTCATAAGAAACTGTCGAACTTTTAGTGCCGCGTGATGCCATGACTTACGCAAAATCACGCAGAATGACGACGGTACTTGTCGGCATTTCTGGCTTCTTCCGTCATATACAATAAAAATGCAAACGATAAAAACATATAACAATATATAGATAGTCAGAATAATTCTGATTACTTACATCTCACTTTTATGTATGAAAGATCCCTGAATCAAGGAAAGAATCCTCATAAAATGAATATTCAGGTGTAGTGAAATTTTCATTTACGCTAAATTGATGCCAGACAGGTGCGCGTGTTGCTCACAATAAGATACGTTGTTACATACATAACAAAAATATCCTGTCTGTATCCAGAACAAATTCTCGCCAAGTGATCCGAGTTACACTGACCTAATGTAAAGCATAGCGGAGTTATGTCCCCTTATCTTTATATGTGTTTGACATTTAATGCAGGTCATTTTTGATTTTGTGAGTATGACGTTATGCATTTGCACATACATCCATTTCATTTATACTTATGTCGTTCAGACATCAAGCTTCTTTCTCTGCTCACACTTTCTGTAAAGATGACAAATTAAACAGGTCGTAGCAGAGTGCTTTTATTGGTGCACAATAAAAAAGGAGAAATTCACTGTTTCTTAATGCACACAAAAGTTTTGGACAACATTTAGCTATTTCTCAAACCCCTCAGGTAGTTGCAGTTATATTTATGCAAACGGATAGGAAATTAAATATTCCACATTTCTGTGTAATTTTATAGCCGTATGCAGATCCTGAACTATGCAAGTGCAATTCTCGCACAACGTTCACTTTTCAAACCTTATGAAAATGTGCACCTGAAAAAAAAACTTGGCATCCAGGGGGGTTAAGATATTTTAACATTTTATCCGCAAACAGATCTATTTCCTAACTACAACATAAACTCGTGAAGATCCAGGTCAGAATTGATCTTCAGCAAGCCCTGCTACAGGAAGTATACAGTAAGACCATATTTGCAGCTACAGACATAATGATGACAGGCTACTAACTGGATTGGGTGGTCAGGCTCACTAACTTAGTTGACACATCATCAATTTTTGATGATTTTTGGATAGTTTGGTCCAAACTACAACATAATTACTTTGGTTTATTCCAGTACTAAACTCAAGTCACCATGGTAACTGACATGATGTAATCCGCCAGTACTTACTATCAAACCCAACATGAGCACAGAGGGCAGCAACAGAACGTCTGAGCAACTTCCTGTTTGTCACCTCATCTATCCTTGGAGGGGGCTGTCCCTTACCCCGTGCAAAGTCACTACATAGACAAAAATGTATAGAAAACATTTCAAGACAGGAACAGTTGGTTACAATCAAGTAAGGAGGGTAATTAATGGCAATAACAGTGTCAGTAGAGGTAAAAGTTTCATGATACGTCAGGAAAAGAACTAATCTGTATGTACAGAAATAACAATTATGTATGTCCACTCACAACTAACCTATTAAATGAGAAATATTGACTGAGCTGACACAGAAACTTATTCAATTTGAATTTCAACCCACTCACTGCAAGCCTTGGTTATCTTAATAAACTGATAATTGTACATGTTTCATTGAACTATCAACTTTGTAAACATATATGTAAATCTATATTGATACAACAAACAAATTAAAACTGTACTGATACATAAATATCAACAATTACTATGACATCATCACAGTTATGTTACCTTGTCAAATGAAATGAGAACTAACCTGCTAACTACATTACAGTACATTGCTCTATTACAGTATTCAGTACAGTATGTTGTTCTCTGTTGTATTCGATGCAGAACAGTTTCATCCGTATTTAATACAATATGTTGTTCACTACAGTATTCAATACAGTTTGCTACAGTAGTCAATACTGAACAATGTAGATGCTTTTCAGTTGTCTTTCAGGGTTTCTTTTTTAACTGTAACCAAACTCTTCTCTAGAAACATATTCTATTTGTCTATTTATTCTTATTGCCGCGGATATCTTGTACACAAGTACATTTTGTTAACATCCAAACTCAACCAGTTTCAGCAAAATCAGATCTTAGTAACTACTCCTTCTACACATAGATCAGTGGATGCCCAATCACTAGTGATGTCAGACTGACCATTCAGAGTATCATCTACAAGACTGAGAATGTGATTTCTTACTCATTTAGAAGCATTTGAAATCATAATCAAATTATTTTTTGAGAACTATAAGTATAACCTTAAAATATTTTGAAGGAGTAACCTATTATGCATGTTACCAATTTGATGATAGCAAGGTAAAACTTTAGAAAGCTGCTTTTGATTGGCTGATGTTGACTTCCTGTTTGTCAGTTCATTAGTCATACCAAGGCATGTCCTCAAATCCATGTCTAGCAGTAATAAAGACAAGGACCCTAATTTTAAAAAGTTGGAAACTCATTGTCAAAACAGTACAGATTACCTGTTGAAATCTCTTGGCATGAATGGAATGGGTCTTTGAAGCTCATATTTTGGTTCTGGTCCTTCAAATTCTGGGATGGGTGGCGCTGTTGGAAATGTAATGTCCCCATCACTGTTCTTCTGAAAAAACTTTAATAATCAAAGCAGTTGTCCTCAGCATGAACAATTCAACAAAATACACAGTTCATAGTAACTGAAATGATTAACTTCAAAACTAGGGTCCTAGAAAAATCTCAAAATCTGAAAACCACATTCTACCACTTTTTCTACACCTGAAAGCACAGAACTGGACTTCAGCACCAATGTTTGTTGTAAGACGTATCTAACGTGTGCAACCGCCATATGGATCTGCCTCTGTTTCATGTCCGTTATGGGTAATAAGTCAGAGTACACTGATAACCAGACTGACATTTTCTATTTGTTGTTGCTGGACATTGTGGATGAGGGGCCGCATCTTCTTTGCATGATGTATCAGCTGAATTGTGTGAAGTGTTACCGGGTCCATCTGAAAGTGGTCAGCAGGTAAAGAGCTGTAAAGAAAAAACAGTTTGAAACATTAAGATCTTCTGTTAATGTTCTGCTGTTACCATATGTCATAGTTTGTACATTGTTTAATATCTGTAATGCTACCACTAACTGCTGGTACAAAATGTACAATGTGCAAAGAACTACTGTCAGAAATAAATATTCTTTTGAACATATTCTGTGTCAGACAGAAATCTCTTCATTAAGTCTTTCAGACCAGCAAATATCTGCTAATTGAACATGTTGATTCATGATATTGCTGGAAATTACTGCTAAAACCTGCAAGAAAATATACTCACTCCCAGATCTGGAGCCTCCATTTAGTCTGGGATTGGATTCTTCATGATTATTATGTTTGTTACTTTGAAACATGTTTAATGCCACATTCAGTAATCAGCTACCGGTATATGTCAGTGATCTAGTCTGGACTAGACAATCCAGTGATTGATAACATGAACATACATCTACTAGGTACGATACCAAGTATCTTTTTTACCTCTAGAAGATTATTATATCAGTTTGGTTGCATTGAATTCAACAAGACAAAGTCGCTCTCGTAGTAAACCTAAGGAACTAAAACCATTTCAAGTTGGACAGGCACTTACTCGTTCGATGGCGGGTAATGTCGACTCGATGGTTGATGAAGGCGAGGTCCTTCAACTTCCATTGGTCTTGGTTTGGTCATCTGCTCTCTTTCTAAGGCTATTATTCCACAGTCAGCCTCTGGGACAGAGGGAATCTCGCCCCAGTGAGTATTCATTTTCTGTATATACAACCGGAAGTTTACAGTATAGCCATATTTGCAGCTACGGACATAATGATATCGCGATCGTTTCGGAACTACACTTAGCATATGCATATTCTGAATAATACACACATGTTTGTGTATAGTTTAATGCATGTAATGTATTGGTGATTTGTGCTTGGCAAATTATCAAATTAAGTGCTTACTATGTAAAACCAATTATGTGCGGGATTGTGTTGTCAAGGCGATAGAAAACTAATGGCTGCCGTTTCAGTCAAGTTAGTGTAAACATCACACGGCAGAGAGAGGACACGTAAACAGTGAGTTTTGCGGGATTTTTAATGAAAGGCATTGTCAGAATGGGATTTATTGAATTATTATACATTTATTGAAAACTTCCATACTTATCCCGGGAACGTGAAAATAAGGTAAAAACATGTTTGACCTTTGGCATCTTGGCACCATTTCAATGATTTTATATTTCTGCTTCAAACAAGACTGTCAAGAGGTCAATGCTATCAATAATACTTGGTTTTATTAAACATCCATTTGCAAATATCGATGTGAGCTATGTTCACAATAAAGGGTTTATAAATAGGAAAAATAACTTGTATAAATTTCACACCCGAAGAAATTGGCTGAAGTTTTACAAACAGACGTATGAAGGATGGTATAAGGCCGTCTTCTGTTCTCACGGTAAACACATTTTCTTCCGAGATTGCCTATGTGTGATACTTAACGGTTGTTTACATCATTGATCGGTAACTAGGAAGTGATCCAAGTCTGTGAATTATCAAAATTTTGCAATGTAACGAATATTCGTGAGTTTTAACCAACTTGGAAAAACTGTAACTTATCCCCGCCCTTTCCGATAAGATTCACCTTCCTTACACCTTATAACGCTACTTTCTCGTTATGCCGCGAGAATGTGAGACCCCTCGAAAAGTCAGCGGCGGAGGACCATGTTTTTCATCAAGCTCAAGTGCGATAATACACCTGATGAATCAAGCAGTTGATAGATGCAGATGGTAGAGGGGGAATGTCTTCATTTAAAACAACAAGCATACCTACAAAAAGAACTGATTGTATTATTTTTTCAGCCGATATCCGTTAGTACCACGAGAATAGGAGACGCCAGTATACATTGAGATGATTCTTCATGTTACTCTTGATTACTGCCCATGATGCTTCACTGACAAGATTTTCTTGCAGGTTTCAATATATTGCATGAACATGTAAGAAAAATGTCACTAACATATTAAAGACAACTTCATCATAAACACAAGCCATCATTCGAATATTTACACCATCTGTGTGGAATATTTACAATGTCTGTGTGTCGAATATTTAGAATGTCTGTGACACAACCCACCTTGTTGTAGTAAGAGTCAATACTGCCAACTGAAAACGTATGAAACATAATCCTTTTTGGTCCTCACATATTGTTTAAGTGATTTTCATGTTAATTGTTTATAACATCAATGTAATCTGATATTTCTGTTGTTCAAGGTATGGCGGCCATTTTGCCGCCCATCAAAGGGGCTGTCCCAACCCCAAAGGGTCAGCAACAAACTGAGTATCTGCCAAGCCCACCACAAAGTGGTAAAGCTTCTGGTCGACTAGTATCTCTTAAACATGGAAACAAAGAACAGCGCATGCTTGAACGTCGTATACAGTTAAGAGCAGGGCAGCCTTCACTGAATAAACAGGAAACATCAGTGTAAGGTTTTTTATTATCATTTCTAGAAAATTTGTAGAATGCATAGAAAATGAATGGCATCATTTCAAAAGAATTCTTAAACATTCGCATATGCATGTGAGCTTTGGCAGTTGTCTTATATGATGATCTTGGACAAATTTTAAGTTGATAATTTTTATTTTTAGAAATGAAACAAAGTTTAAATTTGATTAATTTTTCACTTGACACAAAAGTTAAACAAGAGATTATTTGTATAAGAATATTTATAGAAGGTATGAATGTTTGAGCCATCAGTGTTTCACTTTCTTTCAGTATTCTCATGCTTTTCCATTTTATTTTCTTCAGATATCGCAACACTTACAAACATAACTTATGTCTGGACATGTTGGAGGAAGGATTCCATATGTCCTTCCAAGAGCTGTTTGCTCTGATAAAGCAGCAGGAAGATGACCGTCAAAATGCTGGCCCAGAGTCACTCATGTGGTCGCAGGTGATGCTCAAGGATGAACATGAAAAACTTGACATGCTGAAAATAAACCTTACAAATTCAGAAGCTGCAGATAGGAAGGGTGTGTAGCATTTATCCTCTTCAAGAAGCAACCAATTTATCGTATTATTTTGCAATTAGCCCCAGTTGTTTTCAAAATGTGATTACATGCAGTTTTGATTTCAGTTATCTGAATATATTACCATGAATGTTATAGTGTGCGCAGTTTCAGAGAAACAGTCTCATACTTTGAACACTAATATGAACTGTTTGCTTGCTGTGAGCATGCATGTAAAGGTGCATTCTCATGGTGCAACTTGAAGTAACAACTTGTAGCTTGCAACACAGTTGCAACGTGTGAAAATCAAATCACTATCCATTGAGTCACTGAGTGGAGTCCCTTTTGTTTATGTTGACATTGTGATGGAGACATGACTGAAGAAATACATCTTGCCAGAGAAGTATTTGACTCATACTGATATAGACCAAGTTTATAAAAGTGAGAATCTCGTGTGATACTTGTAGTTGCTACAAGTTGCACCTTAACTTTGTATTCCCTGGAATAGAACAGATAATGCTACTCGGATACTGTTGATGTCTACTTTTTTATTACCGGTCAGCAGAATCTGTCTTCTACACTGAAACTGTCATGCCTGTTATTGAAACGTTTGAAAAATCTGTGCAAAGCAAACATTATATCACAAAATATAACCATGTTTTTTTCTCCTGTAGGTAACTATGCAGATGTGTACAAAGCCCGCTACCAGCTAGCTCAGTACTTTTCTTCAACTGGTGACAAATGGTTGGCAGATCATTTCTTCCTGACATGTCTACAGACCAGCACAATGGTGGAAGATGATGGAGGTCGTACAAGGGCAGAAGCATTCTGCAACATGGGACTGGCGCTGGAAGAAAGTGGTATGATATGTCTTCTAGAAAGTCATGGCCACACCATTTAGATCTTAAGGTTTCTGGACTTATCTCTAACCAGATATTAACTGGTCACTCAGCATAGACAGAAAACTTTTGAGTCAATTGTAATTGTCACTCCAGCAATATTTTTGGTAGTTCTTAAACATTCATTGTTTTTGACAGGGGAGTACTTGGATGCATCAGAACATCTGGAGGCCTACCATGCTCTGTCGTCAGAGAACCGTGGCTGGACGAAAGAAGACGATACTCTTACTTTCTACACTGATGCATGCATTAACTTGTATCGTATTTACACCACCATTGGAAGGCGCATCGAGGAAAATGATCCTGAAGCTGCACTGGATCTCCTTATGAAGGCCCTCAACATGGCTAAAGATAGTGAGTAATGTTGTATCTTCAAACATAAAAGATTGCTTTCTCTTAAGAAACTGTATTTTTTTCTTTCTTCTGAGTATCCATCTCGCAGTTATGTCCCTTATTTGTACATACGTTCACTTACCAAATGAGCTTGATCCTGAACCTCTGTCAGTGTCATAACTTTTGGTTTCACCAAAATGGCAAACATCTGCCGTCTGCATTATATATCAGGAAATGATGAAATTGTGTGCAAAACACATATATCGGTTAGCACATGTAAAACATCATCATCATCATCATCATCATCATCATAACTACAAACTCATGTTGACCCCTCCTTTCCATTAGGGTGCTCGTGGGGTAGGCTCGTGGGTAAAGCGGTCGCTCATCATGCCGAAGACCCAGGGTTCATTTAACCTCATGGGTACAATGTGTGAAGCCCATTTCTGGTGTCCCTCAGCATGATATTGCTGGAATATTGCTAATGTGGCACAAAACCAAACTGACTCACATTTGTCCACTAGGTGAAGACAAGCATCTGGAGGGTGAGGCAGCCTACACTCTTGGTCTTGCATATGAGCGTGCTGGTGATGGAGAGACAGCACTGTTGGTAAGTCTGGTCTAAGACACAATTAACAAAGTTAAAATGTGTTTTCTTTTGTAAAATTTATCAATGAGACCTGATTTTTTCAAATGTAAAACAGAGATCATATATTGTTTTGAACATAGGTCCAATCCTGGCTTTTTGAGCCTGATGTTCAGGTTGTTTTTATCTTCTTGTCTGGGAACATATTGAAGTGTTTTACAGAGAAATACTGTTCTGTGATACATTTGTGGAATAATTGTATTACCCATAAAATCATCTGTTGCAGTTATTCTTCAGTAGCCAGTTCTTTTCACCAGATGTTTAATTTTCTGATATTTGTGTTACTGCAGCATCTAAACAGCTTCCTGCATACATGCCGTCAAGCCGAAGACCACGAAGGCATCGGGAGGGCGTGTGATGCTATTGCTAAGGCTTATGCAAGGTAAGTAATCCATTCGCTGGCATCCATGATAGTATGCATGTATTTTATTATGTAACAATGATTTCCATTGTATTCATTTGCCAATGAGCGATCACGTCTTTAAGTGAGGTTAGATAATTTACAGTGCTGACTTTTGTTTCTTACATAATAGGAAATACTGAAGACAGTCAGTCATTGTGTACTTTTGTCTTATGTGTTATATAATTGGAGTAGCATTGTGATGGGGTCACTTCAGACAAGAACCAAATAGCCACTGGGATGTGAGGCAATGGACTTTTACTACAATGAATGCAATAGAAAACAAGCTGTACACGTGGTAGAATGACAATATAAGATTGCAATCAATCTAAAATGGCACAAATCATATCACATGTTACATATATAACTGTATGCAACACAAAGCTGACTCACCCACATAATAATACAGGTATAAGCTTAAAAAGTGAAGTCAGTTTTTATTGACATGCAAGATCAATAACTATGTATGTACAGGATATAACATGACCAGCGGGCATTGTTGAAAGTATGGCCCCTTCCTCGAGAAATGCCCAAGGGCCCAAGGCCTGCAGGCATTTCCCAAGGGAGTAGGGCTTACTTTTCAATAATTCCCATGGATCATGTTATATCCAACTTATAAACCTACCGAAGATATATACTTTAGATGTAATTTCAATATTTGGTATTCACTGATGAAATCAACTGGGATGAGACTGGCAGCTGGCGCCTCGCCTTGCTAGCTCAATGCACGTGCTCTGCACATGCTCTACCCACACTACCCGTTTTGCGAGGAACACATGGTTCATGCTGAGAAACAGTCTCATTCTTCCGATTGGATAAAACTGCCAAGCTAGTAAGCAAAGGGACTCGTTATGGGTTCGAAAATGGGTGTCAGCACTACATGTTGAAAATTGTTAATAGTGTCATTTTTTATTATCATAATCAGTGATGGCAAGACGAAGTCTTATCAGTTTTCAAAACAGGTAAATATTCAAAGTTCCTTATCAGAGGGACATTATTAAGATAATACCCTGGGCAGAGCAACATTACTGAGATATTACTCACATCAGAGGGACATTATTAAGATAATACCCTGGGCAGAGCAACATTATTGAGATATTACCCAGATCAGAGGGACATTATTAAGATAATACCCTGGGCAGAGCAACATTATTAAGATATTACCCACATCAGAGGGACATTATTTAGATAATTGCCCAAGAAAGCAAGATTGTATCAGATTTGAGGAATATTACTAAAATATGTCCCCCGAGAACAATAGAGTGACATCACTGTCGGTTTCTAATTTATGGGACCCATGAAGGTCCCGGGCTAGAATAGGCCTTCAGCAAACCATGCTTGCCATAAAAGGCGACTATTCTTGTCATAAGAAGCAACTAACGGGATCGAGTGGTCAGACTCGCTTACTTGGTTGACACATGTCATCGGTTCCCAATTGCGCAGATCGATGCTGATGTTGTTGGTCACCGGATTGTCTGGTCCAGACTCGATTATTTACAGTCCGCTGCCATATTGCTGGAACAGTGCTAAGTGTGGCGTAAAACTAAACTGACTCACTCACTCTAATTTATGGTACATAAAAATGGGTGGCCACTGATATGAGGTTTAGGTTAAGTCATAAATTTGAAAGACTACAAGGTGTTTACATTGTGTTTGTTTCTTCTTCCAGACAAGGCAAAGTGGATGATAGCATTGAGTACCTGAAGCAGTTTGTGGACACAGCTGAGCAAAGTGGTCAAGAAGCTGCATTCAGTAAAGCATGTCACAATCTTGGCAGTGTCTTCAACTCACTGGTCAGTTGCCTTCTGGAATGGTTTGTTTGTTTGTTGATTAATGCTCACCACCCGAATCTGGAATGGTAATTCTGAGCAAATGGCTGAACAGCTGACAAAATTGAAAGTATAGAATGTGTTGCATAACTCAGTAATAATGTGTGTTTGTATTGTATCATTGTGAAATATTGCTCATCCTATCAACCACTGATTTTACTGATTCAGGTTTTCAGACATGATTCTTCTAAAACTGACATATCGGTGACTGTTATGTTTTGATCCAATACTACCATTTTATTGGTTGGTTTAAATTAGGCATTTGGTGTAAAAGTTTGTACACAGATATTCATGTAACTTCAGTTTGATGATTACCGTGGTGTTATTGTCTCTTGGTCAGTCATTTATCATAATGAACCATCACAGAAAAATAGCTCTTTTTCACATTGTCAAAAACATTTATAATGGATAATATTCAACCTAGTTGTGTCTGTTCTGAAAGGTGTGCGGCAGTGTGAAATTTGCTATGCATATGTATCCAAGAAATCACGCTCATATTTTTCCAAGTAGTGTTATCCTAAACTCACTCACAATATGATTTCTAACAACAGGGTCGTTATGAGGAAGCCAGCGAGTACTTCAGCAAGGCTTACAACATATCCCGCTCTATGGGTGAAGCCAGTGCTATCCATGTAAACCGGGTTCAGTATGGCATCTCACTTGCCCACCGAATGATGGCTCGCTTTGCCAAGCATGTAGAGGAGGGGAATCGGCAGTGTATGGAGAGACTGACGGAGTGGAAGAGTGCCAGAACTGATGACTTTGACAAACCTCTGGTAGATCCAAGTAAGTATCATACATGAAATGTACCTCATTCACATGAACCTGCATGGGAAAGAATTCCCTGTTTCCTAGTGATTCAACCTGTATTTTAACGTGAGGTAAGATAAAGACCTGTGATAGATCATTAGGGACTGTTCATGATTTATGATTAGCAGGCAAGGGGTGATGATAATTGTTATAGAGTGGCACATACAATGTGAATGCCCCACCCCCTCCCCTCTAAATGTTTTTAGGAGTAAGTCTCTAATATATGTAAGTACTAAATTGATAACCCTCCCCTTAACAAAATAGGTCCCCCAACCTCCATTATCTCTCCCTCCCTCTCTGTCTCTCCCTTTACTTTGATTCCCCTCATTTCACTCACTGCCACTGTTCTCTGTATAAGAAGATACTTCCCAGCTAAAGGATTCATTACAGCCCTGGGAAGGGTGGGGGTAGGCTGATGGTTGACGTGCTCACTCATCATGTAAAAAAATGTTTGAATCCCAACATGGATACAATGTTTGAAGTCCATTTCCAGTGTCCCCAACCATGATATTGCTGGAATATTGCTAAAAGCGGCATAAAATTAAACTCACTCTGTGCAGCCCTAATCATTACTGTACTGTATCCTCCAGATGCTAATCCGACTGCTGAGGCTGGGAAGCTGCCTCCTGTAGACATTGCAGAAAAGGAGGAGGAGGGAGACAAGAATCAGTCAGCTCTGGAGGAGGAAGAGAGAGCTGGGGAGGCACAACAAGAAGGGGGCCAGCAGCCTGAGGGGGAGAACAAGGAGGTGACACAAACAAGCACCCTCACCACAACCACAGAAGATACACAGAGCGTGGCAGAGTAGCTTGGGTTACCATGTGAAGAGGGCCATTTTTCAGTGTATCCAAACAAGAGATGGTGATAACAAGTGATAGCATTTAATTGTGTGCCCCAAAGATCTAAAATCTGGGGAATTTTATCATCTTTAATGGGAAACTACATACAAGCATGTCTATTAGTATTTCCTTTTTAAAAAAGACACTTTTAAAGTATTGCTGCGTTATATTTATATGATCCAGAATTTGAAACCAATCCACATGAAAGGAATGACTTGATCCTGAGACAGTTGTTTTCTGGCAGTAAGCATGTTTCTTATCAACACATGATCAATATGCACCAAAATGTTGTAAACTGTTCCTTGGAACACAAGTTAAATATTCAGTTTGTTTAATTCTGAATGGACACCAAATCTGTTCTTGAAGTCATTCCTGGGCACTACATACATTCTGTGATATATAGCCTTGGCTGATAGACGTCACCATGTAGGGTTCCAAAGTGTTTTGTACATAGCTTTACTTGTTTCTGTCCGGGTATACACTTGTTACGTTGTGTCTTACATTTCTTCCGTACTTATACATGTATATATATATACATATTGTCTTGGCGTCACCAGCCATCTGTTTGTGTTTTCTGCATGTCAGGAGGTCTGATGGTGTGATTTACATAACAGTTACAACCTCAATACCAGATAACCATTACTTGTCCAATAAAACCTGTGTTATTGATATCTTGATTTCTTGATTGTTCTTATTGGTGTTGATGTGTTGACTTGTGGTCATAATGCTAATAAGTACCAGGGCTGTGTTTTGGAAAACAAATTGTAAAAATATGTTGTGAGTCTGTACCCCTATACATATTGCATTATGTTGGAAGCTTGTGTTGGACAGTGTGTAACATATTGATTGTACATGCACAACCTATTTCAACACATTAAAGCCCTGACATGTCCCGGGCATCGGGCGATGGGATTTTTGAACCCCAGAGTACCTCAATATAGATGAGAGTGGTCTGAAACAACATTCATTCATATGTTGAAAACTTGATATAGGCCTCCTTCAGATACCAAGAACAACATTTGAGTTGAAGATGAAGATAAAGCTTTATTTCGTCCTTTGGCGTTCTTATTCCATTTCGATTCAGACAAAGTATTAACTTCACAAAATCATCAACATCAGTAATTATCACATTTAGGAAAGCAACACAACATACAGGCAAATCACAGTAACTATAATATTAGAGTATGCTTTGTATATTTGTGAAAATATAGAACAGAATAGATGTGTTCACCACTATATTCATGTTTACTTTGTAGATACACATAGTCTTGTGGTATTGATTAATCTCATCAGGTAAGTTTTCAATTCAATTGATAAGACTTCACCCCCCCCCCCCCCCCCTCCAAATTATTCATAGATACCAGGTTAATTGGTGATTGTTAAGGTTTTAAATGTTTTTTCCAACTTAGTATTTTATCCACTATATCTTCAGTACTTGACATTGTTTAGACGAGACACATATAAAGTATGATTTTTCATTATGGTGACATGTATGCCTCAAGCTATCAATCTGTTCATAAACTTTTGTGTAAAGGCATAGGTTAGATGTTGGGAGAAAAAACATTCTTCAGATTTAAAGTCTAGATAATAAACTTAAACATGATACCAACATGCATCCCACATTTACCTTAATTACCAATCCAAATCCACGAAACCATGTTCCCATTGGTATTGTTATTCGTTCGAGCAGAAATCATACAGTATCTATATTTAATGCATGCAAAACCCATATCGAGTGTCACCCGCCATGGAAAACTAAACTCACAACAAATAAACAATGCAACCCAGTGTTAAGCAATCTTGCCACAATCAAAGCATAGGGATAAAAATGCTGTGTATTCTGATTCAAGCCAGTCTGCAGTCTGCAGGGGGTAATGAAACTGGGTTACGGTGTTCTGGTTTCATGGTGTCCAGAACCTGCCCAATGTCTCCATTCTTGGCCTCTATGAGCTGGGTCAGCCAGCCACCTTCATTCTTGAAGCCCATGGCCAGCATCTGTTGCAGAGCCTCTCGGATACGGGGATCTGATGGGAGGGGGGCTTCCTCTGTGTTCTGTCCAGCTGGACAGTTTGTGTTGTTTGATGAGTTTGTGGGCATGGGGCCAGCTTCAGAAGTGTTGGGGTTGGCAGTGGTCTCTGTCTGACCATCAGAGCCAGGGGCGTTGAGGTGGGGATATCCTGGAAAGTGGTGGTGTGGGAAATGGACTGGGTGGTGGGGGTATGGATGGTGTCCTGGATGATGATGGTGTGGAGGATGACCTGCATCATGGGGATGTGGAGGTTGTCCGGGGAAGTGATGGTGAGGAGGGTGTCCAGGGAAAGGTGGTGGAGGAGGGTGTCCTGGGAAGTTGGGATGAGGCTGATGATGCATGAAGGGTGGAGGCATGTGTCCTGGGTGGGTGTAACCTGGTTGGCTCTGACCGTGGAATGGGTGGAGGCCAAATCCTGGAGGGTAGCCAGGCTGGGTTCCAGATCCAGGCTGACCATCAACCACATCTGTTCTTGTGTGGGCAGTTGTCAGAAGTGTCCAGTCCTCACTTGTAGTGGGACTGGTGGTCTCCTCTTCCTTGAATTGTGTCGCTTCTTCTTGCTTTTGTCCAGCACCAGGGTCCTGACAGGTTGAGGTGGAGGAAGAGGCTGAAGAAGAGGAGCAGGAAGAACTGGAGTAGGTGCCAGACGCAGAGATGGTGACGGAAGAGGAAGATTGTCCATTACATGCTTCATCAGTTTCTTCTGGACCATCAACATTTAGGTTCATGTCATCTTCCCCAGTCTTTGTCATTTTCAGATGGACTTCACCACCTAGAACAGAAAACAAAGTGTCGTATTTGCCATAAAGAATTTGTTTAAGTAGACTTGATCAACGTTGAACAGTTTTCATTTTAGAGGTGAGGAAAGCCAGAAAATGACACAGCTCCCAGAGGTTTATATCTTTTAAGACGGACCAGTCTTGGAAGTTATCTGAAATTTGAAACGGTGACCACAGGTTCCTGACACATCTAAGGGACATAATATCGCACAGTGATTTGCTGATAAATAGTGTCTGATGGACAGCGTCTGAGTATTGTCCTTTCCTAGTTGAAGGTCATGACAAATAGTACAAATCTTTTGTGTAGTAACAGACATGTGGTACCACTCGTACAGGAACAATTTCCGTTTCAAAATGCATTAAGTATATGAACGAAACTTACTAGTATGATCAAAGACAGCTGCCATATCCTCGTCCATGTGAGCTAGAATCTCTTCCTCGGTTATCTCCCCTTCCTTTTTTTCTCCACCATCTGTGGGAGAAACGCCTTCATTTTGGCGTCGGCTTTGCCAGCGTCTCATGAAACGCTGCATCCAACGTCGCACATGAGGCGGAATGAATGCCTGCGGAAACTACGTTATATTAGTGAGTGTGTAACAATTTAAGGTCATATAAATACAACTTCAAAAAGTAATACTTCGTATTTATCCTGTCTCCATTTATCGCATTCATCCAATTCATACTTGTTTCATGCATATGGTAAGTAGTCAGACTTGTAGTGGAATATGTCTTTTGACCGCCGGCGCGGTATTTGTACGTGACGCTGTGTGCGTACGTGATGCTGTGTTGAATTAATGTAACATATCGTTATAACTGCATTCATCATTATTCTCTTTTAATTATTAGAGATCATGTACCGATATATGTATTTTATCTTATATACTAACCCCAGGTTTCAGATGGTCCCTGGGAGCCACGATCTTCCACATGTCGTGATGGCTGTGAACGCCATCGGCCTGGCAGCGGGAGCAAAGGTCGTAGCTGGTGCAGTCACAACACTTGAAGCGCGCACCTGACACAGTCCCCAGACAGGAGTTGCAGATGACGTTGGAGTGGATCTGCCCGGGTGTGTGACGTCGTTCAGGAGAGACTGTACCACCATGAAATATTAATGTTAATGAATAAACTAGTAAAGTCAAAGTTTAAAGAAAGACTATATTCCGATGATAAAGCATATAATCTTTCAGGTTTAAATTCTCGAAGTTCACGTAATACTTGCCTATCTTATGATACATACAGTTAAATGAGACAGTAAGTTATAATTGACGACGCTGTTGTCAATATTACGTTATGCCACCTCAGGAAACACAAGAAATAGGATTCAGAGATTGTACCCTTGTCGAAAACAGGCTTTTGGTGGAGGAGAGAACGCTTTAATCACTAAGCCACCCCACCGATCAATATAACTACAGTGCCGTTGCTAAATAACACGTACTTGATACAAATTATCTCAGCTGCCAGAAATAAGGTATACGATTATGCAGTTAATATGCTGATCTCAAAATAACCATCCCGCCAACACATCATGGCAATGTTCCCATAGGATTGGTCTTCAAGGAATCCAAAAAGGCGACAAACAGGATCTGTTGTTCAGGCTTGCTGACCTGGCTGACAAGTGTCATCGTAGATCGATGTCCAAACTGTTGATCATCGGATTGTCTGATCCAGACTCAATTACTTACACATCGCCGCCATATAGTTGGGGTATTGCTAAGCGGTGTAAAACAACAAAAATAACTAAATAGTAGTTGCTCCCTACCGCTAATGTGGACACGGAGGACGCCATCTGTTACGTTGCTGACGGCGTCCTGCAGCTCACTGTCAGTTGAGAAGGTCACAAGGTCGCCATCTCTGTCTGCAACACAGACATATGAATTAACATATACTAACATATTCCGCAATACACCTATACGTACATCAGTCTGATATCTTTCCTAATACACCGCCAAGTCTGCTGACATTGATAGCGAATGGACGAACATCCTTACATTTCGGTGCACGCACAAGCCTACTTTTCGCCTTCATGTTATAATTTAATAAGATTTGTTTCAGATATATGTTCAATGTTATGCATGTCTCTTTCCCCGGATAAATATAAGATGATCAACTTCGTGATATATGTCGACATTTAATACATGTACATGACAACTCTGCAGTTGGAACAAGTTTGCAGGAACCAAGGCTTGTGGAATCGACTACCAGAATTAAGTTGTGAAGGTTTTTGATTTGAACATCCTCAAGTCAGTCACTGAACTGTGTGGTCCACACTCGCTATTTATCGACCCCCGTCATATATGTACCTAAATAACAAACCAGTTCCTCACGTTAATATATTGTTCTTCACTTAACACAGAATGCTACATATTTTGTAATGTCTGCACACACACACACACACACACACACACACACACACACACACACACACACACACACACACACACACACACACACACACACACACACACACACACATATACACACACACAAATATACAAAAGTCAGAATGATAAAGATGCGGTCTGTAATTATCCTCTTCTGCATCGAATTGATTAACGATATAGCCCACGTAAACCTAAACATATACGTGACAGCTAGTCACTTTCCTATTATAACTCGGCCTTGTGAACGGATTGATTGTTAAAGAACAGCTTGTCTCCAAGTGGTCGATAGAAACGGCGCAGTTAACGTTTCTACAGGTCAAGGGCATCTTCGATTATTCAAGGAAATAAATAAATCACATGATTCATTGAATCTCTTACCCCTGATTCTCTTACCAGGAAGCTCGTGTCATTTTTTTGCGAGACGTATATATGCGATGAATTTCAATGATTCCACTTTAACATTATATACCTGCAGTGAATAAGAGCTTATAACAATACAATACAAATATTATCGAGAGTCGCCCTATCCGGTTATGTATACTGATTTATCATATGCTTGTCTACAATTTAATCCTCGAACATTGGCTTCATGACTTGTGCAATTTGTCGTTCTTACGCTTGAGCCAGCCTCATCCAATTACATGCTACTTGTGATCAATTACCTATTGTTGTTATTGCTAATCTGCTGTATGTCACTGTATATACGTCTCATCACTTAGATGTAGTCTATTTTATCTTGATAACAGTGTCCGAATCGTCATCCAAATGTCGCTCTATGTTTCGCTTTCGGTTTAAAATATCAAAATTTTCCATGACAATTTCAGGTAAAAAACAGCTTAATGTAATACACAGTGCATTTATATCCTATTTATACTTAATAGTATGGTTCGTAAATAAATTATGTCAAAAATGCAACTTAAACAATTATATATATTTACCTATTTGATATATTTACAATCACGAAAACACCTTGTAACACAAGTATAAAAGTATTCAGTTACAGATGTTAATACTACTACTGGTTGGAGTGATTTTGTTGTATGGTTTGCATATTCGTATATGAACAACTCACCTGTCCACTGTAGAGAGAAGTCCTTATTAAGCAGGTAAGGGAATGCTTCCTTTATTCTCTGTCTGACCAGATTAAAGGAGGTCACATCAGGAGGGACCCCGAACCGTCTGATCTCTGGTTGAGATCCTGGTCCTTTCGACAAATATCCCTTGATCGTGAGAGCCATGTCTATATTGTTCGTAGCCTGACAATGTCTGTGATTATGATTGACGTGTCAGATTCGTGCTTTTATAGACAATCGTGGTCAGGTTGGAATGACGTCATGGTATAATGTATATTAATAGCAACCGAGGCAGTCCTAGTTATTGAGTCAACCCACGTGATGATGTGTTGTGACGGCCCTTTTCAACTTTAACCTCTGGTATCAACCAGTAGATTGTCGCGAGAGAGGTCACGTGCTACCAGGAAGCTTTGAGAATAAATAAAGCGATTTGTCTCATCGCCACGCCGTATGTGACGACTAGGGAAAGTGTTGTAAGTGTTTTCGTGGGTTACAAAACGTGTCTTTTCCATACTGGTTTTTAAAGGAAAGTTTCGTCAGATTTCTTTCAAGTTTTATTTGGAAATACTCGCACAAATATTCATTATTGTAACAGCAATAACGTATGATATACCCTAAATGCGAGACAATTTAACATCTTAGATGTCTGCGAACGGACTCATTTTACATGAACTTATACCCGCCCCATCTGACTTCCTAGTGTATATGTCCCTATTGTTAATCTTACCAATCATACCTGGGATAACAACCCCCAGCGGCTCCCACTCCTGTCCATCTACCAGTTAACTTCTGCCTTTTCGTCATAGTGTTGTTGGTACTACATGTACATACGTATATAGCTAGCTGGCTGTACTCGATTGTTTCATTCACCTGATGAAGAAGTAAGAACATACTTCGAAACGCCGTGACTCTTCACAATAAAGAAGTTTTCATCCATAAAAACTCTTGTTTTTTATTCCTGTCTTATATTGAAGTGTTAATTGTTGTTTGTTATTAGACCTACATATCATTTCCTGGTAACTCCAAGTCAACAAAGAAATCGTGACTTTTAAGAGGAAGCTGAAAATAGAAAATGAAAAATTACAGCAATAAATCCGTTTTTATTATTAGTTTTAACTAACACTCCATGATTGTTGAAATAAATCACGAATGTTTCCTGAAGATCTATTATCGAATATTCCAGTGACCTGACGTATCGGAGTATATGGCTTCTCATGAAAATACGTCGTATATTGATGCACAGATTGACATCTGCGTATTAGGTTTGACACATCGATATGTGTCACCATATAAGAGTTGTATGGTAGTAATCTGAAAACAATATGATACACCACTGTATGAAATAAGCCAAAACGCCATCCAGACAACTTCAAAGTTTTACTAGTCCAACCAGACCAGACAATCCAGAGAAAATAACTCAGAAAATTTTAGCTATTGTTTAGTCGCTGTATTAGTGATAACACATGTGAACGCAATGCAATACGATAGTTCAATATTCAAACAGTAACTGTCAAGCCTATATGTAACGCTCAATTTGAATAAAAAATGGTTTTCAAGATATGGTTTATTAACTCAGATGTATGGAACAGGTCGTTTAACATTTTTATCAGAACATGCATTTGGGATTGCAAGCTGTAAATGTAGACCCTCCGTCAGAAATCCAGCCATTCTCGGACCTTATTTCATACACTGAATAAACTTTGAATAAACTCTCTTACAAATGGCCCGTGAAGATCTGGGTTAGAATAGGCCTTCAGCAACCCATGCTTGCCACAAAAGGCGACTATGCTTGTCGTATGAGATGACGGGATCGGGTAGTCTTGGTTGACAAATGTCATCCGTTCCCAGTTGCACAGATCGATGCTCATGCTCTTGATCACTGGGTTGTCTGGTCCAGACTTGATTATTTATAGACTGCCGCCATATTGGAATATTGCTGAATGCAGCGTAAAACTAAAGTCACTCACACTTAAAAATATTTAGTCGTCTCAGATTACAATGAAATAATTGTACTCAAATCTGGCCATAAATTTAAAATTACAAAAAATCATAGTTCTAAAAATCTGGTCAGTTTAAATCAACTTTGAAAATTGTGGGACTATCGTACCCTCTCAGGAGATTGAAAACAAGATTAGATACAAGGCGAACATGTTACAACAACGGAAGGCAGAAGTTTTCATTTATATTTGGCTATGAATATAGATGACTATGGAAAAACCATAGTGCGGAAACCTGTTTCACGAGCTTCCTGAAAGACAAAGACATCACCATCACCCTCTCACAGATGTGTGTTTGACAGGAAAAGAACATCAGGATCTAGGAAATGGAAGGCTGGATCCGGCAGGTTTCGACACCATGTTTGTTAAAAACACACGTTAGATCAGATAAGATTAATTTCACATGAAACTGCATTATCGCGTATTTTGAATTAAAATATGATTGGATATATTCAAACTTTAAAACGGACCCCTGCTATTTAGTAATCATTTGTGAAAGGTAGTGCTAGGTAAGTGACATTCTTGTAGGATCTGTTTATTTAGTACCAGAGTGTGACATCTGTGTGTGATGACAGTCCTGTCCGGAACTAAGACTATACATTACCTGTGCGTGATTACAACCCTGGTTAGCATATATATTATCTGTATGCAAAATTGGCCCAGTTTGGAGCTTAGTCATTATCGGTGTGTAACATTGGCCCTGTGTGGAGCTTATACATTACCTGTGCAGAACAATGACCCAGTGTGGAGCTTAGACATTATATGTATCTAACATTGACGTGCGTGCGTGCGTGCGTGCGTGCGTGTAACATTTGCCCTGCGTGGAGCTTAAACACTATTTGTGTGCGATGGCAGTCCTGTGTTTAGCTTTGACATTATATGTGTGTAATATTGGCCCTATATGGAGCTTATACACTAAATGTGTATGGTGGCAGCCCTGTGTGTACCTGAGACATTATCTGTGTGTAACGTTAGCCCTGTGTGGAGGTTATGCATTATCTGTAATATTTGAGCTGTGACATCAGTGTAACAATGACCCTGTGTGGAGCTGGAACATAACCTTGTGTAGCATTTGCCTCATGCCAAATATCTGTGACAGTGTCTGGATGAGATAACGTTGCTGCCAACGAACATGTATCCAAAAGGACTGACAAAGAGGAGTAGTTTCAATGTCGGAAGCTGAGATTGACCTTGTGACAAGTATTTATAAACACCCTTATGGGGGAGGTTTTTATCTGTAAAATATGTTCATTTCAGAGAGTAGTTGTTAGTCTAGTACATGTCCTGCTGTATTCTCTACACTATTATTCTCAGAGATAGCAGAGTCTTCACATCAAGTCATACCTGGTCAGCTTGTGTCTGGTTGTGACTGAAACACTAGCTGTCTATATCATATCCAGAACCATCCCAGTCAAGTCTGCATTGCATCTGTTTAAACCTTAAATCCAAATGAAGCTACAGATCTGTGAACGCATGACAAAATTACTAAAACACACAAAGCAGGAAACTAAACATATCTGTCGAAGTTGAGTTATTTATGGAGTATGCTTTTATCAGCACAAATATTGTAAATGCATAATAATAATAAGCACAATTAACTATTAGAAACTGACTTTGGGAATAATTTCTGTAGAAAAATATGGTATAATAGGAACACTTTCACTACAGAAACAGATTCCCCGTTACATCAGTTAACTATGAAAAGTCCACCTCCCTCATGCTCTGTGAATATGAATGTTTTACTGAGTATTGTACTGTCCAGAATATTGAGGTTGCAGTGTTTCTCCCCAGTTGTTATGAAATCATAATTGCACCATTTAAAAGCTAGGGACATTGGATTTATAAGATTGATGAAATGCAAATGATAAAGCCAAGGAAGAAACAGATGATGGAGAAAAATTATGGGACAATAGGAGAAAATATGACAATTTATTCCATTCCTTTAGAAATGTTTCATCTGTATAGATTACCTTTCTCATACATATTGGCATTGGCTAGTGGTATGCTTACTGAGGGCATATATCAGCAGGCATTTACGTGTACTTCTTTATACACAGATCAAGTAAGGTGTCACATCAATTTAATTAACTTTGCAACAACAACCCATCTTGGGGCAATGCGAGGATTAGTAAGTTGTACTTTCATAGGATTCAACCTTGTGTTTATGCAGTGACCCCTTAATTAAGAAGTATTAAAGACATCTACAGCAATTATATTTGTAATAAAAATGAGCAACTCACACAACAACAATATGTACCAAATGAATACCAAACAGTGAATGATATTTAATAATTATATAATATGCTGTATGTCATAGCCTATAAGTATTATATATAAATCATAACACACTTTCAACAATTCATATCACACACGCACTCCAATCAATATATGTCACACACGCAATAGTTCATATCACACATGTATTCCCTTCTGTTGTGACCCATGTTTCCTCCTGGAACCAATGAGTTTACTCTTTGTCTGGGAACCCCATCAACATCTGATAGAGAGCATCGGCAATACGAGAATCTGGGAATATAACAGTAAATCTAAACTTGCAGTCTCAAAACGTTATAAGATAAAAAAATACATGGCTGATAAGAATCAATATATGAAATGGCACTGACCTATATATTATATTTCATACTACTACATCCATTTTGAAGACCAAAACCCAAAATGGTTTGAGATGGAGGTAGGCCAATATCCTGAACCAAATTTTCTGGAAGATCATGGGCCATGCTGTAGCCTTTGCCACAGAGCCCTTTAGAGGCAAGGAGACCTAACTTGCATATATAACCAAACACATGAAATAGTCTTAGCAACGGTGCCATGAGAAACTAAACTACAAATCTCTCATTTTTGGTTTTGTTCATCACCACCATAGGGACTTCGTTCCATTGTTTGGTTACCTGGTTGTACAGGGCACTGATTGACAAATCAGTCAAGATCATACAATCCACTACATTGCATATTAAGAATGAAACTTTTCTGACATGTCACAAACCTGGATGACCTGTGTAGGGGTATGTGTCTGCCGAGGCCTGGGGGGAGGAACATGCAGTGTCGGAGAGCAGAGTCCTTCCCTCACCAGATGAGTGTCCCTTCTTTTCAGTTTCCCTCTCGGTCGTCTCATCTGATGGTTGCTTGTCTGAGTCCTCAGCTCCTTCCTTTGCATGGTTACCTGGTTGCCCAGGGCACTGACCAAACATCTGGGCCATGAGGTTGCTGAAGAACTGTTGCCCTGCCTGGGAGTTCACACCCTGGGGATGTCCACTGTGATCAACATCAACATCAATCCCTGAAAGTTTAAGATTGATTTAAACAAATCATCCCCCAAAATCAGAAACTCATGAATCGATATAACTGAACTGTTTTACATACAAATATTTAGCTGGTTACTGAGTGATAAAGAGATAACATGACAAACATGGAGCATTCCTACAATGGTGACAGAGTGACTCAAATGATGGTCCTGAAAATAGTGAGTAACTTTCAGTCATTAAATTAACTTCTCACAAAACGATGCAAGGAAAGCAGCAAAAGACTGTCCCATACTGTTCAGACATTCTTCCACTGGTGTTGTCTCCCCTCTCTTGTCTGTATCAGTTTTGTTTTGGTCATCAGCACCAGAGGGCGCTCCTTCCTTTGCACAGTTACCTGGTTGCCCAGGGCACTTACCAAATATCTGGGCCAGTAGATTGCTAAGGAACTGTTGACCTGCCTGGGGGTTCACAACCTGGCGACATCCATTGTCCTCAATATCAACATCAACATCAATCACTGAAAGTTGAAAATTGATTTAAACAAATCATCCCCAAACCTCATGAATCGATATAACTGAACGTTGTTATACATACAAACAGAGTCAGCTGATGAATAATACGGACAGGTCTTACTCAGACAAAGAGTGAGTAGTTTCATGCTGCACTCAGCAACATTTTACAGATATATGGTGGCAGTCTGTAAATAAATGAGTCTGGACCAGACAATCTAGTGATCAACAGCATCAGCATCAATCTATGCGGTTGGGATACAATGACGTGTCAACCAAGTCAGTGAGTCTGACCACGCGATCTTATTAGTCGCCTCTAACGACAAGTATGTGTTTGTTTACAGATACATCCTATTATTTCACCAATACAAAAACATACATCTATTCTGTTATAACCATTATACCAACGCCACATTTTCTATTATTGAAGTACATATAATATTCTCTGTAAGAACTTTTAGCAAACAAAAGTATGTATCAGTTTGTACTCTATAACCAGGACATTTAGAGTTGAAAAGTTTAAACTCTAAATTTTAAATCTAGCTACATCATTCCCAGACAAAGAGTGGAGGAAATACAGACTGCCTGGGGAGAAGGGAGAACACCCTCAGGTAACAAGTCCCTTTCATTTTGATAGGATGATAAACACTGTATCATGTTACAGTGTTCTACATATCTTCGCAGTGTATAAACTTGCCTTACAATAACCACATTATCCCACAGATTAATGTAACAGATGTGCATATTTGAGAAATGAATAAGTAACTGGTGTTATGTTTGAAAGCTAAGCTCTTTTTTTATAAGACTAAATGAAGCATATAAAAGTTCCAAAAGATGAACTCAATGCACTGTGACACTACACCGGATTGGAGTTTCTCTACACTTTGATTCTTGGTGTGTTTTTTTCTGTCTATACCACCTCATAATGGACATTGTATGCAGTGAGGATATCAGTTTCTTTTCTACTGCAATATAGTATCTGATGATGAACATTTGATTCATTTATATGCTAATTCATCACCGACTCACTTTTGATGTATATTCGGAAAACTGAACCTCTCACAAATCCCAGTGCTTCACGAAGTTCTTCATCAGACGAAAATGATACCAAGTCACCATCACTATCTGAAAAAAACCCCAAGTAGATTCATTGCGAACTATTTCCTTGTCAGGTAGACGTAGTTAGCTCACACAATGCTGAAATCAAGTGACAGAGCCCAAAGTAGCTTCATTATCCAGTCTGCCACTGACACAGCTGGCATGTTTCCAATTTTCACACCACTTCTGTAAGTATCTGGGTATTTGTGCACTGATGTCATCAACTGATCATTTGCCTATCAGCTGATATCTACTGCCTAACAATTTCAAAATTTGCCTTTTGTCACCACCAACCTACCTTAAAGTGGCATTAATTAATAAGATGCTTGGGCGAAAGATCAAGGGCGCCGACAATACTTTATCAGACGTTAATGTGCACTTTTTGCATTACGTCACAACGTGTTGACGTCGCTGCGCCATTCCAGTCAGACCCCTCGCAATCGAACATTTTTTGCATTACGTCACAATGTAATCGACGTCACGATGGTTGTCAGTTGCCATCGCCTCGTACAGCCTCGTACAGCCTCCTACAGTAAACTGCTTCGTCGCATCCCGTTTCTTGATTTGCAGTTGCATCAAACAGTTAACATCACCGGTGAAAACATTATGTTTATGTTTTCCGAAGGATAAAATGCCTCATAGTTCGACTCAAAACTTTACAGAGACACGGTCATGTTTGCAATGTCTACATTCCCACAATGCAAAGGTGGAATGTCACATGACTAGTCAGATTCAGCTGAGTGTACTGATCTAAACTTTCATTGGTTGTAGAAATGAGACGTTCATTTTGCCTTGTATGGTTTAAGAGAATCACAGATGTAATTACAATGATCTAGAGAAGATGTTTAACCCAAACATGAAACTTCACTAAAGTGTTCCTCATTTGTTTTTCTAGTTATGTTTGTCTTAACGTAGGGGGGCTGACATGTCAAAAGAACAGCGCGTCAGTTAGCCCTGTGCGAGGATTTTTAATTTAGGTCACAGACACCGTCGTTTGTTTTCTGCCATAGATTAATCGAAAATATGATTAGAAATGATTAAATACGGCATCTTAGAAAAGAAATACAGTTCGATCTACCACCATGTATAGTGTAATAAAGCACACTTTTCCCCTGAACTAATATATCGTTAAATCACTCGGACGTGAGCGTCCTGGTGTTTTAACTACAATAGTTCAGGGAGAAAGTGTGCTTTATTTTTACAGTTTGCACATTGGATTTTAGTTTCATACTTCAATGCAACTAAAAAAATACACAGTCAATCCTTATAATTAAATTCAGCAACAAATGCTATACCCTTTCAACAATATTTTCTTTAAACATAATCAAATTCATCGAAACAGATATCTTTGCTACCACCAATTAACATTTTCGCTGTAAGAATTCGGTAATGGCGTGACATGACTCAGGTGACTCATTTACTTAAAATGACACGCCTACCAAACCAATAGCCAATCAGCATAGAGCAACCCCAAACAGCTGTCAATCAACCAAGCTAACATTGGTCGGCGAATCAGAGTGGAACAACTCCACGTGGCGCGTCCCGGTATCGCCAAAGTTTCAAGTTCAAACGTTTGAATTACTACATGCAAACTGAAAGAGACAGTTTGAAAAGTGAGAATTGGAAATGAAGCCCGATGATAAGAAGTTATTGGAACTGAGATTGTAGTATTTGCGCAAGTAGAAAGAGGCGGTGATGTGACTGGGATTGCGATGCCATGAACTGATGTTCCAACGTGCGCATGCTCTTGTCGAGGCGTTGCAACGTTAATAACGTTCACGGATAATTTTGAGTTGTTTGTTTATGTTAACCACAATGTATCACTTCAATGTTTACGCAAAGTTCATTAAGGTACCCGAGTGCAAGGGAATTCCCTCGCTGTGTAAAGGTATTCCCCGACATTCCTCAGGTCCGAAAGTAGTCCGGTTCGGTGGGCGTGGTTTATGTTTTTCAGATTCATTGGGAAATGAAACCAAAAGAAATATTTCCAGTTAACCAATCAGACTGCCAGAATTTTAATGAACATAATAAAAATGTATTACACTCACAGGCAAACTGTAGCGCAAATGAGGTTGCGTAGCGTAGAGAAAATGACCAGTCTTCATATGAGCGAGCGAAGCGAAGACTGGTCATATTCTCTACGCTGCGCAACCCCACTTGCGCTACAGTTTGCATGTGTTACACTATACAATGTGGTAGAACGAACTGTATTTCTTAATTACAGTGTTGTCTATACACAAGTATTACTTTTGCTTTTATCAGCTTACTAATAGAAAATATTTGAGAAATATTACTGCGTAATATTACATGGAGAATATAACATGGAAGTTGAAAAAAAGTATGCATTTATGGCATATATTAAACCAAACAATTGACCAAGAATCTGGGGTATTTTGACCATATTTGCTGGTGTGCTTTATCGCTGGCGCGATTTGACTGCCACCCGCTATAACAACCTGTGTACAATGCCACAATCTGTACATGGGAAAACTGGGCATGGCCAGGTTGTTGAAATGTGGACCTCACTGACATAAGATACAATCATCCCCTTAAGATCCAAAACACATTCAGTTCAGACTACATGTATCTATTACCACCTGATATATGCAATAGTGCAATTTATTGCATGTGTGTCTTCAATCGGCAGATCGACCGAGCTAGCTGAATTTGTGTGTCATCTCACCCAAGATTCAGCTCTGACACTTGAGGTGTTAAACTATTTTACCAGATGCTTTCTGAATCCAAATGCAAAATAGACAAATTTATGGATAAGGCCTTCTATAATTCGTAAGTGCGAAGTTTCGATACAATAATTCTTGTACCTTATCAAACATAAATATCGAAACGTCACACTCTCTTTACGAAATCAGGAACTTGAAGAAGTTGTTATCTATAAAGTTTTAAAAAACCCAAAACAAATAACGTTTGTCTATAGTGTCCTTTCCAACTTTTTAAATGCCACTCAAAGAAGATACTGTATATTTACCTTTCCAGTACAGGTTAAAGTTTCCTCTGACAAGTCCAGGAAACACTTCTGATATCTTCTTGAACAGGTAGTCGAAGCTGGCAGAAGCATCTGACGGAACACTAAAACGTCGGACCTCCGGTAGACTCGAACCCTCTCGCTCCAGGGAGGCCTTGATCACAACTGAATCGGACATGACAACAAGTTTACTTTGGAAAAAGCAGCGACGAAGCGTTGACAGCAGGCGTACACAGCAGTATTCAAGCAGACGATAAGATCTCAGCAGTTGTCAGTTGTACTTCCTTAAGTTCAGCGTCGTATGGCGTTGTCAACAGGATAGATGCCCGCCTCGCATCTGCTCCGGGTTTTATATAGCCCACGGCCCACTGACAATGTCAAAATGTATCAAAATTGCAAGTAACGCGGATTTGGATTTGTTCAAAAGATGATTCAGTACGCAATTTCCGGCGGAACATAAACAATATTTTCCTTTGTAATCCCTATAAATAACCCCACCTCACAGTGAATCCTTTCCTGTGGATTGTAAAAGAACAGTCTAGATGAATTTCATTAGAAAAAAATGAAGTAAAGCGTTGGCTTATGTGGCATTTTCCTGGAAAATATTCATTGATCATCAAAATCACTCGGGAATTTACTGGTAACGAGTACCTGTAGGCTGTAATTAGAGACCGTTACATGCTTATTACACGGTCTCTGGTGTTATACGGTGATCATTTTACTATTTGACATTTTCCATTGAATAAAACAAGTATGTACACTTGGTAATTGTACTTGAAAAAAGCCTTCACTGGTTGACTAAAAGCAAATCATTTGGAAAACTATCAGTACCCTCGAAGATCTCAACTTTGTCTATTTTACGGACGCTTCAAATATTTTAATAAATGAGCCGTAATATAAATGAAATGGGAGCTCGTACGTAAAGTGCGCATTCATACACAGTGACTGATATCAGAGTTAACGTCTGGTGTGGCACAATAGATGTGTCAGCTGGAAACTGAAAGCCTCCAGCTTTTTTAAAATCAGTCTAAGCATCTCATAAGGAGAGTGAGTGAGTGAGCGAGCGAGCAAGACAGTAAAAGCTAGAACAATCAAGTAAACACCGAATGCAGAAGGAGCGACCTTTGGGCACTTGACGTCGCTCGTCACGCGGAAGGCCCAGGTTCGATTGAACACTTGGATACAATAACTGAAGCCGCTTTCTGGCGTCCCTGCCATGATATTGCAAAATCTAACAAACTCACCTCACCCTACAAGATTAAACAGTTTATGAATTATGCTCCGGAATGCAATGATTCATAGAAATAAGTGTAATGTACATGTCTCTTACAAGTGAATGAGTGAGTAGGTAAGGGTGGTTATTGCAGAGAATTTCAAACTGCGATATATTGCGATTAATATGATCGATTAAATTTAATAAAGACTTTTTATTACGGCAAAATAGAAATGTAAAGAATATTTGGCAGAAAGGAAACAAAGAAATGAACAACCCATGAAACGGAAATATCCGGAGACTTCCGAGTGTTAAGAAATTCATGTAAAAAACGGTTTTCAATCAGCGTATCGCAATACGTATCGTTTTCATGTCTGAAGCGGTAAATACCGATAAATCTCGCAGACCTATGAGTGAGTGTGTGTTTATGCCGCTTTTATAAGCGGGGGACACCAGACTTGCACTTCAGACATCGTACCCATGTGAGGAATCGAACTCGGGTCCTCTCTTTAACCACGAGGCTACGCCAGAACTTCCTTGGAAGACAGAATCCACGTTGGGTCCGATCGGATAACTCTGGATACGTTTAGGTATAGTAAAAGTTTATGGGAGATACATTTTTGTAGATTCTTGGTGGTGTTATGTCTCTTGGGTGTGGTCCATGTAAACATGTTGAAGATACCCGTTGTTTTGATTTTAATGTGCAGGATTGCATTTCACGGCTTGTCAGAAATATATTTCTCTAGATTGAAGTATTAAGGATAAGGAATTAACAAGTTTATTGTTTTGTTAGGTTCATCCGAATTACAGCTAGGAATCAACTCAGGAAGATGGGAAGGGTTTCTTTGTGAGGAATAGGATCTGTCAGGTGTGTACTTGTGTGGCCCTTATACAAAAACATAAGAAAAATATCTGCCGCTTTATTATTGCATAAATGCCACTGTTCAGAAATACATAGATGTGTTGTGCGTTTGTTAATCATTTATAAATCATAATTGTGCTATGTTAATCAAGAAAGCTCTTTCAGTGCGAAAATTTACAGTTTGAAATATAAATTCATATAAAATGTATCAAACTGTCATAACGAAATACGTATGTATGTTTGAATTGTATTTTAAATAGGCCAAAGGCCCTTTCTATTGAATAAATGATTGACTGAATATCATACAATATTGACATAATTCACCAGCTGTAAAAGTGGATGTCCGAAACACCATGTTATAACTAAGCATTCAGATTGTCACTCACTCACTCTGTTAACATCATTAAATGTCGCCTTGTTTCCGCCAGTTTCGGAGTTTTATACTCTTCAAAAAAGTAGGAGAACCTGAAGTTTGAAGTCTGGTAGAAAGAAAACCCATTGAGGAAGCTCACTATGATGTCCAGCATCATTTAACGTCATCACCACACGCAAACACAAAGCATGGGAAGCACGTGCACAAAGTGGGAGCCTCCTACACGTGCATGGGGTGTCATTATGTATCTTGACGTTTTCCAGGCAGGTCGATAAATCACTGTAGAGCATTTTTCCGATAATTTTCTTGCATATGTGCATGGTCAGGGATTTCAGGGTCAAATCACACACTACCGACTGAAAATTGTAAACCTGAAATTTTCATGTCATACTCCAGTCACATAACAAGAGTGATAACTGAACGAACAGCTTTGCTTTGAATGAAATCCATGTGGTGATGCATTCTAAAAACGCCCATTATTATTGTATCAACATTGATTCAATCCCATATATCTCCCAGTTTCGACAATCGTACATTGAAAGGACAGTTCCCCTACTTTTTTAAAGAGTATGTATTGTATTGTATTGTAAACATCGGTGATATTTGCTTGGTATGTTCTGGCCCTGATTGGTTTTCAAGAACCCATGCTTGTAGTAACGGGCGACTAGCGGGTTCGGATAGTTGCCACATGTTATCGGACCCGAGTTGCTTAGATCGATGCTCATGCTGTCGATCACTTACTTATACACCGCTGGTTTATCGTGGGAATGTTGCCGAGTGCGGCGTTAAACAGGAAACAAACTATTTATATTTTAGTTTCAAATGACTGCAAAAAACATATTGTCTGGTGTATCGCATGCATTATGATAATTATAATAAACAGAGTCAAATAAATGGTTTTATCACTCGATTGTCTGGTACAAACTCGACTGTCTACAGACCAAGTCTCAAAGCTGAAATTCTGCCAAATGCCGCGTGAAACCAACACATACTCATAACACAGTCAGAATTGTACAATCGACTCGATCTTTCTATTGGACGTTTAAGAGCTTTGGCTGTTTCTTACAGAAAACTATAATATAGTTAATACTTATTACATGTGTCACAATACAATAAGCATAGACTATTGGAATCCAGGTTGGCGATGGTAATTATTTTGCTCAGAGGGAGAAAATACAGAAACCGTTTGGTAATCCTTAAGTATTACTCAACAAGGCCAGTACCTGTATAGGGTAGTTCGTTTTGATGTTGCTGGCTGATGTATCTCAGAGTGGGTGAGTTGGGTTTTACGCTGCTTCGCTTGTAGCATTATTTCAGCAATATCACGGTAGGTGGTGGTTTAGAGGAGAAGGCACCAGAAATGGGTTTCTCACATTGCATCCATTTGCAGAATCTAACCGTGCGGGCGTGACGAACGAACCCTGTAACCACAAGACTATCCCACTTTCCCTGGGACCTCAAAGGTCCGGCAAGGAAGTTAGGATGTTATGTTGTTTGTATACATGTACAAAATCTGATACTGTTTGTATACTTCTACTGACAAAGAACAACCATCAAATGCAAGACATTTCCACAGGTAAGCACATTTTCACTTTGAAATCGGTTATTCAGAACCAACGAGGTGATTATGACCATAGGCCCCTACTGTGGATTTTCTGATCAGCACTGCCGCAGATGGGGCCTATGATTATAACAGTACCAGCGCTCTTTTGTGCGTCAGTATTACAGTTATCTGAAATACGTATTTAGCGATTTATTTTGAATAGTTTCCGGATGACTGTACAAATCACATTAAAACGGGACATGGTTCACACTGTAGAGACCATGTTTTCAGCTTGGTGCAGGCTAAAACGTCACCACAGCAAAACGGCACCTGGCAAACGTCAGCCTAACCACTGACCTGTGTGGTACTCCACGTCGTGAGGGTAACTGACTACTGAACTGACATACATCTTACATTTAGAGTGTACTGACAAGGTCGGTTTTGGATGCACTGATCTGGGATTAGTTCACTATATATTGCATAGTACTTTCAGTAGTGCAGGGTGGGAGATGCGGGTTCTTAACTGCTTTTTCATTAATCAAGTTCATGATCAAACATGCATCAAGTTCAAACCAGGTCTGTGTTTACATGTGAGAGTACTCAAACCCTACACAGAACAACACACATTTTATTTGAGATAAGACAAATATTTATTGCATTTGATGAAAGTCAATAGTTATCAGAGTATAAAACGGTTTCTATACACACATTATACAGGATGTTACTCCATCTTTCTATAGTCCATAACAACAAGATACAATCTCTGACAGATATACAGTGGTGTCCTCTACACTATTATAGTGAGTGAGTGACTTTAGTTTTATGCTGCTTTTATTTGCTGCAATATTCCAGCAATATCACAGCAGGGGACACCAGAAAAAGGGCTTCACACATTGTACCTATGTGGGGAATCGAACCCGGGTCTTCGGCATGACGAGCGAACACTTTAACCACTGGGCTACCCGGCCTCCCCTCTACACTGTTAAATACAGAGATAGCAGTGAGTCACATTAAGTCAAACCAGGTCAGCTTCTTGTCTTTGGTTGACTGAAACACTAGCTGTCAATAACATATCCTAAACCTTCCTAATCAAGTCTGCAGTCTCATTGCTTCCTTCAACTGCATTCTCATTGCTTCCTGCATCTGTTCAAACCTTACTGAAGATACAGATTTGTGAAGCGATGACAGAAATACTGAAAACGTGTTTAACCATCTAAGGTGACATTACACAATGCTCATGCTTTGTGAATCTGAATGATTTATTGAGTATGGTAATGTTCTGATTGATGAGTTTTAGTGTAGTCCACTGTCTGCAAGAAATATAATATATTGGTAGACAGTTATTTGTAGTTCTATATGTACAGCAATTGTGAGATTTTACAGCACTATTAGGAATTAGCAATTCCTATCTATCACAAATATCACACTTTCAACTGCTCATATAACACACATACACCTATCAGTCACTCATATTACATGGTCAGTAGTTCGTATCACACACTCTAAATTCATATCACACACGTATTCTCTTCAGTTTGTGACCCATGTTTTGTCCTGCAGCCAGTGAGTTCACTCTTTGTTTGGTTTGATGGCATCAAGCACCTGGCTGATGTCTCCATTCTTGGCCTCCAGGAGACGAGAGAGCCAGCCCCCATCGTCAGAGAACCCCATCAACAACATCTGATGGAGAGCATCGGCAATACGAGGATCTGGGAATATAACAGTAAATCTAAACTTGCAGTCTCATAACCTTAAAAAGATAAAGAAATACATGGCTGATAGGAATCATATGTGAAATGCCACTGACCTATTCATCACATTACTACATCAGTTTTGAAGACCAAAACCCCAAATGGTTTGAAATGGAGGTAGGTCAATATCCTGAACCAAATTTTCTGGAAGATCATGGGCCATGCTGTACCCTTTTCCACAGAGCCCTGTAGTGGCAAGGATTCCTAACTTGCATACTTAACCATACATTTGCAATAGTCTTTCCAATTGTGCCATGAGAAACTAAACAACAAATCTCTCAATTTTGGTTGTCCAGGGCACTGACAACAAATTAGTCAATATCATACAAAATCCACTACACTGCAGATTAAGAATGAAACTTTTCTGACATGTCACAAACTCACCTGGATGACCTGTGTGGGGGTATGTGTCTGCCGAGGCCTGGGGGGAGGAACATGCAGTGTCGGAGAGCAGAGTCCATCCCTCACCTGATGAGTGCCCCTCCTTCTCAGTGTCCCTCTCGGTCGTCTCATCTGATGGTTGCTTGTCCGAGTCCTTCTCAGCTCCTTCCTTTGCATGGTTACCTGGTTGCACAGGGCACTGGCCAAACATCTGGGCCATGAGGTTGCTGAAGACTTGTTGCCCTGCCTGGGAGTTCACACCCTGGGGATGTCCACTGTGATCAACATCACTCCCTGAAAGTTTAAAATTGATTTAAACAAATCATCCCCAAACCTCAGAAACACCATTCTCTTCCCACAGAGGTTACTTGTCATATCTTTCTACGAACCTCTGTTCTAATACGGCCATATTTGCTGGTTCTCATAAAATCCCCTAGCTGCAAATAATCACAACTCGAAGTATCTCCCTTCTTTTTATCCAGTCAGAATGCGTGATACATCAACTTACATCCAGTTTGACTAACCTATGCAAGTTGGCGACTTGTGTTTATGTGATACACAAGTTTAATAGCTAGCTTGTCTGTTGTCAGCGAGGGTGATGGAGACGCCACTGAACCGCCATTTCATGGATCTGTTCTGTCAGGAAGAAACATTTGCGCCTCGTGTTGGGGAAGAGGTTCTAGGTTTCCCAATGCATAAGGAAATTTCCGAGGCCTTACAAATGATTACTTTTGAAAGAACGTCGCTGATTGCACAACTAAATCAGATGGCAACCAATCACGAATCTTGAACACTCGCACAATGAAAGAGTCGTATTAGAACAGAGGTTTGTAGGAAGATATGACAAGTAACGTCTGTGGAAGGACAATGCAGAAACACATGAATCAATATAACTGAACTGTTTTACATATAAATATTTAGCTGGTTACTGAGTGATAAAAAGATGACATGACAAACATGGAGCATTCCTACAATGGTGACAGAGTGACTCAAATGATGGTCCTGAAAATAGAGAGTAACTTTTCAGTCATTAAATTAACTTCTCACCAAAAGATGCAAGGAAAGCAGCAACAGACTGTCCCATATTGTTCAGACATTCTTCCTCTGGTGTTGTCTCCCCTCTCTTGTCTGTATCAGTTTTGTTTTGTTTATCAGCACCAGAGGGGGCTCCTTCCTTTGCACAGTTACCTGGTTGCCCAGGGCACTTACCAAATATCTGGGCCATGAGATTTCTGAAGAACTGTTGACCTGCCTGGGGGTTCACACCCTGGCGACGTCCATTGTGCTCAATATCAACATCAACATCAATCCCTAAAAGTTGAAAATTGATTAAAACAAATCATCCTCCAAACCTCAGAAACACATGAATCGATACAACTGAATGTTTTCATATATAAATATTAATCTGATTACTGAGATGACATGACTAACACTGACCATTCCAAAATGGTGACAAAGTGACTCAGCTTGTCTTTAGATCACAGCACCACAAAGTTGAAAAAAAAACCCCATCATATCTTTTATGGGGGTAATTAGGGTTGGGTGGGGTTAGTTTAGGTTAACCTAGCCCTAACATTCTCCCGAAAACTGTATTCTAAAGGTGTTCCAAAAATATAGTGTAACTTCTCAGCGGTCAAATTAGCTCCTTACCGAAAGGTGCAAGGAAAGCAGCAACAGATTGTCCCACATTTTTCAGATACTCTTCTTGTGGAGTAGTCGCCCCTTTCTTGCCTGTATCACTCTTGTTCTGATCATCAGCACCCGAGGGCGCTCCTTCCTTGTTTGTGCCACATCCTGGGTTTTGGAACTGGCTCATGAAGTTGTTCATCCACTGATGGCACTGTGGCGGCACCATGAAGGGCTGTACAGTTGAAATAGGGGAGTAAGTGTCAAGAGTGCACTATAGATACATGGGCTTCACAGGCTACACCAATGTTGGGATTTAAAACCAGATTGGCTGCATGAAAAGCTAATGCTACAACCATTATGCTAACCTGTTGTAATAATTACAAGAAATAACGGCATCATCATAAAATGACGCAGCCACCATCTAAATGTTTTGCAGTTTTACAAGAAGTTGATCATCAGTGGATCCAGTAGCTGAACCTTTGCAACAACAAAAATATTGTTCTTATACAAATAAAAAAAATTGAAAATTACACAAAGGTATAGTCAAATTTCTGAATTTTTGTGAATTTCTGCAGAAATACTAAGTAATGTTTACAAATCTCCTTAAAATCTGAACCTTACATAACTCATTCGGGTATGTTTAGGAGTTGGAGAATTACACTAGCAGAAAATGAATAATTGAACATGTAATTTGAATTCCTGATTTCCCTCTGGATGATAAAGGCATGCTTAAAACTTATTTGAGTAGAAGTCTTAATACATTTGCAGGCTAAGGACATTTGAGTCATAACATACATTATGTACAAAAGGAATAAAAATCCATACTTTAAAAGCAGCAAATTAAGGAAAGGCACATGCATATTTCTTCAGTGCACATTTTCATAAAGTATACATATATATTAAAAGTTCTTCTCACTTACTTCCAGGTCTAATCCCCACATAATTAATATCATGGACTTGCATGTGTAGTCCTCAAAATTTTGCTTACTCATTTTTGCTCAATTACGTAAAGGTTAATATTTCAAAACACACTTGTCTACAAGTCATAATGAAATCGAAGCCTAAACCTGTTTCAGTATATAATGAATGGATGAATGTATAAAACGACTGCTCACCATTCTGCCAGCAGCACCACACCTGGCTGACTTTAGAGAGACCATTTTCCACATGTCATGTAGAGGGTGAGTGTTTTGATCCTCACACTGGCTGCACAGGTCATAGTCAGGGCACACAAGACACTTGTACCTCACACCATACACTGCTCCTTCACAGCCATCACAGATAATGTCAGGATGCAGCTCCCCACTGCCATACCTGGGGCTGTGGGTCTGAGGGGCGTACTCTACAAACACAGAATCAGCTGATGAACAACAGAGAAAGGTCTTACTCAGACAAAGAGTGAGTAGTTTCATGCTGCACTCAGCAACATTTTACAGATATATAGTGGCAGTCTGTAAATAACTGAGTGTGGTCCAGACAATCCAGTGATCAACAGCATCAGCATCAATCTATGTGGTTGGGATACAATGATGTGTCAACCAAGTCAGTGAGTCTGACCACGCGATCTTATTAGTCGCCTCTAACGACAAGCATGGGTTGCTGAAAATCAATTCTAACCCACATCTTCACATGTCATGGGCAATGACATGGATACCATCGCAGTGTTAGCTGTGTTTCTCAACTGTTTACATTCAAGCAATGTTTTGATAAAGTTTATTATTTATTTCTTTCTCTTTAATCCAATCATGTTTTCTGGTTTCCTAAGTTAGGAGTCGATGAAATTATTTTAGACAGTAAAACAGTTCTTTATAAAGGAGTCTGTTACAAACTGTATAAATGTGTCATCTCTCCATTTTTTCACAGTATGTGTTTGTTTACAGATACATCCTATTATTTCACCAATACAAAAACATACATCTATTCTGTTATAACCATTATACCAACGCCACATTTTCTATTATTGAAGTACATATAATATTCTCTGTAAGAACTTTTAGCAAACAAAAGTATGTATCAGTTTGTACTCTATAACCAGGACATTTAGAGTTGGAAAGTTTAAACTCTAAATTTTAAATCTAGCTACATCATTCCCAGACAAAGAGTGGAGGAAATACAGATTGCCTAGGGAGAACGGTATAACACCCCAACACCCTCAGGTAACAAGTCCCTTTCATTTTGATAGGATGATAAACACTGTATCATGTTACAGTGTTCTACATATCTTCGCAGTGTATAAACTTGCCATACAATAACCACATTATCCCACAGATTAATGTAACAGATGTGCATATTTGAGAAATGAATAAGTAACTGGTGTTATGTTTGAAAGCTAAGCTCTTTTTTTATAAGACTAAATGAAGCATATAAAAGTTCCAAAAGATGAACTCAATGCACTGTGACACTACACCGGATTGGAGTTTCTCTACACTTTGATTCTTGGTGTTTTTTTTCTGTCTATACCACCTCATAATGGACACTGCATGCAGTGAATATATCAGTTTCTTTTCTACTGCAATATAGTATCTCATGATGAATATTTGATTCATTTATATGCTAATTCATCACCGACTCACTTTTGATGTATATTCGGAAAACTGAACCAGTCACAAATCCCAGTGCTTCCAGAAGTTCTTCATCAGACGAAAATGATACCAAGTCACCATCAATATCTGAAAAAAAACCAAGTAGATTCATTGCAAACTATTTCCTTGTCAGGTAGACGTAGTTAGCTCATATAATGCTGAAATCAAGTGACAGAGCCCAAAGTAGCTTCATTATCCAGTCTGCCACTGACACAGCTGGCATGTTTCCAATTTTCACACCACTTCTGTAGGTATCTGGGTATTTGTGCACTGATGTCATCAACTGATCATTTGCCTATCAGCTGATATCTACTGCCTAACAATTTCAAAATTTGCCTCTTGTCACCACCACCCTACCTTAAAGTGGCATTAATGATATGCATGGTAAGAGAGGATCAACTGCATGGCTGTAATGTTTGCCAGTCAAATCACTCCAGTGAATTTGGTCAAAATGCCCAAGACTTTTGGTCAAATCACCCCACGTTTGGTCAAATCGCTCCATGGGGGTAGTCAAAATGCCCCAGTTTAAAATATGCCATAAATGCATAGTTTCTGTCAACTTTCACAGTATAGTCATATTATACATATACAAACATTATACATATTCATATTATACATTATACAAACATTTTAATTTATTTTTGTAATTCTTTACTAAGTAAGTGGTGTTACAGTGTTGTCAATAGACAAATATTACTTTTGCTCTTATCAGTTTACTAATTTATCAGAAATATTACTGGATAATATTACATGAACATAATCTGGAAGTTTAAATAAACTATGCATTTGTGGCACATATTAAGCCATATTAAGTAAATTGGGGCGATCTGACCAATACTTTGGTGACTTGACCAAAAATCTGGGGAATTCTGACCATATTTGCTGGTGCGCTTTATCGCTGGCGCGATTTGACTACCACCCGATGTAACAACCTATGTACAATGCCACAATTTGTACATGGGAAAACTGGGCATGGCCAGGTTGTTGAAATGTGGACCTCACTGACATAACATACAATCATCCCCTTAAGATCCAAAACACATTCAGTTCAGACTACATGTATCTATTACCACCTGATATATGCAATAGTGCAATTTATTGCATGTGTGTCTTCAATCGGCAGATCGACCGAGCTAGCTGAATTTGTGTGTCATCTCACTTGAGGTGTTAAACAATTTTACCAGAAGCTTTCTGAATCCAAATGCTATATAGGAAAACAAATTTATGGATAAGACCTTCTATAATTCGTAAATGCGAGGTTTCCATACAATAATTCTTGTACCCTTATCAAACATAAATATCGAAACGTCACACTCTTTATGAAATCAAGAACTTGAAGAAGTTGTTATCTTTAAAGTTTTTTTTTTTAAAAAAAGTTTGCCTATAGTGTACGTTCCAACTTTTTAAATGCCACTCAAAGAAGATACTGTATATTTACCTTTCCAGTACAGGTTAAAGTTTCCTCTGACAAGTCCAGGAAACACTTCTGATATCTTCTTGAACAGGTAGTCGAAGCTGGCAGAAGCATCTGACGGAACACCAAAACGTCGGATCTCCGGTAGACTCGAACCCTCTCGCTCCAGGGAGGCCTTGATCACAACTGAATCGGACATGACAGCAGGTTTACTTTGGAAAGAGCAGCGACGAAGCGTTGACAGCAGGCGTACACAGCAGTATTCAAGCAGACGATAAGGGGACAGTTGTTGTCAGTTGTACTTCCGTGTGTTCAGCGTTGTATGGCGTTGTCAACAGGATAGATGCCCGCCTCGCATCTACCCCGACTTTTATATAGCCCCAGGCGCACTGACAATGTCAAAATGTATCAAAATTGCAAGTAACGCTGATTTGGATTTGTTCAAAAGTTAGTTCACTACGCAGCTTCCGGCGGAACATAAACAGTATTTTCCTTTGTAATCCCTATAAATAACCCCACCTCACAGTGAATCCTTTCCTGTGGATTGTAAAAGAACAGTCTAGATGAATTTCATCAGAAAAAAAACGAAGTAAAGCGTTGGCTTATGTGGCATCCAAACAAAAACTGTTACTAATATTTCCTGGAAAATATTCATTGATCATCAAAATCACTCGGGAATTTACTTGTAACGAGTACCTGTAGGCTGTAATTAGAGACCGTACATGCTTATTGCACGGTCTCTACTGTTATACGGTGATCATTTTAATATTTGACATTTTCCATTGAATAAAACAAGTATGTAAATTTGGTAAATGTACTTAAAAAACGCCTACACTGGTTGACTAAAAGCATATCATTTGGAAAACTATCAGTACCCTTGAAGATCTCAACATTGTCCATTTTACGGACGCTTCAAATATTTTAATAAATGAGCCGTAATATAAATGAAATGGGAGCTCGTACGTAAAGTGCGCATTCATACACAGTGACTGATATCAGAGTTAACGTCTGGTGTGGCACAACGGATGTGTCAGCTGGAAACTGATAGCCTCCAGCTTTTTAAAATCAGTCCAAGCATCTGGTAAGGAGGGTGAGTGAGTGAGCGAGCGAGCAAGTAAAAGCTAGAACAATCAAGTAAACTCCCAATGCAGAAGGAGCGCCCTTTGGGCACTTGGCTTCGTTCGTCACGCGAAAGGCCCAGGTTCGATTGAACTCTTGGATACAATAAGTGAAGCCGCTTTCTGGCGTCCCCACCATAATATTGCTGCAATATTGGAAAATCCAACAAACTCACCTCACCCTACAGCTTACGAATGCAATGATTCAAAGACAATAAGTGTAATGTACATGTCACTTTACGAGTGAATGATTGAGTAGGGGTGGTTATTGCAGAGAATTTCAAATTGCGATTAATATTAAAATTTAATAAAGACTTTTTAATTATGGCAAAATAGACATGTAAAGAATATTTGGCACAAAAGAAACAAAGAGAAGAACAACTTAAAAACGGAAATATCCAGAGATTTCCGAGTGTTAAAATGTCAAAATACCCGTTTTCAATGAGCGTGTCGCAATACGTGTCGTTTTTATGTCTGAAGCGGTAAATACCGGTAAACCGGTTATATTGCGCAGCGGTATGAGTGAGTATGTCTTTACGGCGGGGGACACCAGACTTGCGCTTCAGACATCGTACCCATGTGAGGAATCGAACTCGGGTCTTCTCTTTAACCACTCGGCTACGCCAGAACTTCCTTGGAAGACGGAATCCGCATTGGGTCCGATCAGATCCGACTCTGGATACGTTTAGGTATGGTGCAAGTTTATGGTTTAAGTTAATTAGGTTCAACCGAATTACAGCTAAGAATCAACACAGGAAGATGGGAAGGGTTTCTTTATGAGGAGAGAATCTGTCAGGTGTGTACTTGTGTACCCCTTATACAAAAACATAAGAAAAATATATCTGCCGCTTTAATTTTGCATAAATGCCACTGTTCAGAAATACATAGATATATTGTGTGTTTGTTAATCATTTATAAATCATACTTGTGCTATGTTAATCAAGGAAGCTCTTTCAGTGCGAAAAATTACAGTTTGAAATGTAAATTCATTTAAAATGTATCAAACTGTCATAACGAAATAGATATGTATGTTTGAATTGTATTATAAATAGGCCAAATGCCCTTTCTATTAAATACATGATTGATTGAATATCATACAATATCTACATACTTCACCAGCTGTAAAAGTGGATGTTATAACTAAGATACAATTCAGATTGTCACTCACTCACTCACTCTGTTAACATCATTAAATGTCGCCTTGTTTCCGTCAGTTTCGGAGTTGTATACTCTTAAAAAAAGTAGGGGAACCTGAACTTTGAAGTCTGGTAGAAAGAAAACCCATTGAGGAAGCTCACTATGACTGCATAATTTCACGTTATCACCACACCCAAACACAAAACATGGGAAGCACTTGCACAACGTGGGAGCCTCCTACACGTGCATGGGGTGTCATTATGGATCGATAAATCGCCGTAGACCATTATTTCCGATACCTTTATTGCATCTGTTCATGGTCAGGGATTTCTGGGTCAAATCACACACTGCTGACTGGAAATTGTAAACCTGAAATTTAATTTTCATGTCCTGCTCCAGTTACCTAACAAGGGGGATAACTGAACGAACAGCTTTGCTTTGAATGAAATCCATGAGGTGATGCATTCTAAAAATTGTATTGTAAATATCGGTAATATTTGCTTGGTATGTTTTGGCCTTGATTGGTTTTCAAGAACCCACGCTTGTAGTAAGAGGCGACTAGCGGATTCGGATGGTTGTCACATGTTATCGGATCCGAGTTGCTTAGATCGATGCTCATGCTGTCGATCACTTACTTATACATCGCTGTCATATCGTGGGAATGTTGCCGAGTGCGGCGTTACACAGAAAACAAACTATTTATATTTTAGTTTCAAATGACTGCAAAAAACATATAATCTGGTGTATCGCATGCATTATGATAATTATAATAAACAGAGTCAAATAAATGGTTTTATCACTCGATTGTCTGGTACAAACTCGACTGTTTACAGAAAAGTCTCAATGCTGAAATTCTGCCAAATGCCGCGTGAAACCAACACAAGCTCATAACACAGTCAGAATTGTACAATCGACTCGATCTTTCTATTGGACGTAGAAGAGCTTTGGCTGTTACAGAAAACTATAATAGAATTAATAAATATTATATGTGTAACATTATAGTATGTATAGAGTAATGGAATCCAGGTTGGCGATGGTAATTACTTTGATCAGGCGGAAAAAATACTGAAATCGTTTGGCGTAAAATATTCCTTAAAGGGGCACTGATGCGGGGCAGTTTCCGTGGACTGGTGAAAACCTTTGTTGTTGTTTTTCTCCCGTGAGTACCCGGATGATATCCCAGAATTCGTGACTGGTTCGTGACCTCTGCTGCGCAGTCCGCATGCGCAATTGAGAGTTTAATTATAGACAGATCAACTAAGGTGAAGTCATTTTCACTTCAGTACGAATGTATTATGAAAATAAATGAAACACTTTGCAGGTTAATCATCTGCCAGTGGTAGAAATGGTAAAAAAGTATTAGGACGGAAAAATAACGAAGCTAATGTACGTCTCTGTATTTTGTCTCATAACCCTAATTAGTTTACTGTCATAGTTGTATGATTTTGAAAATCAATAAAAGAACTCACGGTCTGTTTATACTTATAGTAAATTTCTAACATGACAGCAACATTTATACATTGTATAGATTGCCAATGTGGATCCTATTTCACACACATACGCGATCTAGTGTGTGTTTTCTGTCATATAGATTCTGCTGAATGCTACAACGAATAAATTAAAACAAAATGCAAATGATGAATGTAAAACAGACTAATTTTATAGGAACAATATCAAGAATGTATCCACCAATATCCACATAAAAGAACGATATTCCATGCATCTGCAGCTGGCAAATAATCCTGCTCTGTGTCGTGTGTTTAACAACAGTCTAATTTGTGAAAAAGTAACACATCGTTTCACATTGGTAAAAACCTGATAAACCTCTCATTGGTCACCCAAGATAGCACCCCTGGCAACTAATTGTAAAAATAAATCAACAGTGTGTTTTTATTATCATAAATAATAAACCAGGGTAGCTTCCATTGCTACCAAAATTTACGTATTATATTTGCTATCACGGATGAACCAACACTCAAAACTACCTAAATATAAAGCTTTGCAATCTTTCAGACTGAAACAAATGGCTTGCTACGTGCCTGTAGACATCATATTTTCACATAACATGATTAAATACCGAGGTTAAAAACACAGAAATAGGTTCAAATTTCACTATGCCATCCAAGCATAAAAAAAAACAAAAACAAAAAAAACCCCAAAACACCAGAACTGTACTTCTTGCGGAATCGAACCGTGCGGGCGTGACAAGCGAACCCCGTAACCACTAGACTATCCCACTTTCCCTGGGACCTCAAAGGTCCAGCCGGGAAGTTAGGATGTTATGCTGTTTGTATACATGTACACAATCTGATGCCGTTTGTATACTTCTCTGACAAAGAACAACCATCAGATGCAAGACACTTCCCGAGATAAGTACATTTTCACTTTGAAATCGGTTATTTAGAACCAACGAGGTGATTATAACCATAGGCCATTACTATGGATTTTCTGATCCGCACTGACACAGTTGGCGCCTATGATTATAACAGTACCAGTGCTCTTTTGTGCCACAGTATTACACTTATTTGAAATACGCACTTAGCAATTTATTTTGAACATAGCTTCGGGATGACTGCTCAAGTCACCTTAGAACGGGACATGGTTCACACTGTAGAGACTATTTTTTTCAACGTAACCACTGGCCTGTGTGGTACTCCACGTCTCGGTGTCGTGAGGGTAAATATTGACTACTGGAATGGCATGCATCTTACATTTAGAGTGTCCTGACAAGGTCGGTTTTGGATGAACTGCCTTGGACTTATTTCACTATATATTTTATACTACATGTATAGTATTCCAAGAAATTATTGAGAATCATGTTGCGTCATGTAACTCATTACGTTTATTAACTTCTGGCGTTTTACTTACATAAACATGTTAAAACATCATCCTTTTACAGTCTCAGTCTTGTTTTAGTACTTTGTTATACCTCCTCGCTCAACAATGCATGCCTGAATACGCCTAGGCACACTACCCATCAAAGTTTGTAGGTAATCGTGTGACAGGGTATCCCAATATTGGACCACCTCGGCCTTCATATCTTCAATATTTCTCAGTCCCTTTTGGTTTATTCTGTCCTTCATGACTCCCCACACATTCTCAATTGGGTTTAGGTCTGGGCTGTAACTGGGCCAGTCTAAAACTTGAACATTTTCGCCCGACAACCACTGTTTTGTGTAGCGCGCAGTGTGTTTTGGGTCATTATCATGCTGGAAAATCCAATCATCTTCATACAACGTTTGTGCTGTCGGAAGAAGGTGACCATTTAGAATGTCAACGTATCTTTCTTTTGTCAAGTTTCCCGTGAAAACACACAATGGCGTCACTCCGCGAGCCGATCTGCCACCCCACATGTGAAACTTCGGGCTATGTTTTGGTCGCTGGTAGATAGGTTTGACAGTATCTTTGGTCCAAATTTTCACACAATTAGGGAAAAGCCAAACAGAACTTTCATCCGAAAAGAAAACATTATCCCAATCTTGATTTTCATGAGCCCGACACCAGTTTAAACGTTTTTCCTTTTGTGCATCTTTCATCAACGGCGAGGGAATTCCACGTTTTTTCACCCAATTAAGTTTCTGTAATTCCTGCCTAACTGTTTCATGGCATACCTGAGGACTTCCTCTGCTAATCATTTCATTTCTGACTTTTCAATTTGCCCCTACTCACAATCTGCCCAAGTCTTCGGCGATCCACAACACTGAATTTCCTAGGCCGACCTGCCCCTGCTTTGTGCTCTATCCCGGTTCCTGTTTGAATATTCTTCAAAGTCCTGTATACTGTAGACAGAGGAATACCATGTCTACAAGCTAACACTTTAGCATCAGCCTCACCCCTTTCAAAATCATCTAGAATGAGCTTTCTTTTCTCTCTTGCTGTAACTTCTGCCATGTCAACACAGGAAGCCGTCTGCTCAGACAAGGGAGATAACTCTTGACGTAATGAGCTGCCTTCTAAGCCTTCAAGAGTTGTCTCCCTTATTTAGTATGCTTAGTGCATAGTGAAAGCCCTTTTTCCAATCTTAGCATCATTAGAAAAAAAACAAAGATTTTCTCAATAATTTCTGGGAACACTGTACTTTCAGGACTGCAGGGTGGGAGATGCGTGTTTTAACAGCATTTTCATTAATCCAGCAATATTATGTTGAGAAACATTTTCACTTTCTGTACCCATGTAGGGATTAGGCTAATCAATTCACTCACACAGAGGGTAAGATCAATACTTAAACATGCATCAAGTTCAAACCAGGTCTGTGTTTACATGTGAGAGTATTCAAACGCTCCACAGAACAACACACATTTTATTTGAGATAAGACAAATATTTATTGCATTTGATGAAAGTCAATAGTTATCATCAGAGCATATACAGTTCCTATACACACATTATACAGGATGTTACTCCATCTTTCTATGGTCCATAACAACAAGATACAATCTCTGACAGATATACAGTGGTGTCCTCTACACTTTTATAGTGAGTGAGTGACTTTAGTTTTATGCTGCTTTTATTTGCTGCAATATTCCAGCAATATCACAGCAGGGGACACCAGAAAAAGGGCTTCACACATTGTACCTATGTGGGGAATCGAACCTGGGTCTTCGGCATGACGAGTGAACACTCTAACCACTAGGCTACCCCACCTCCCCTCTACACTGTTACGTACAGAGGTAGCAGTGAGTCACATTAAGTCAAACCAGGTCAGCTTCTTGTCTTTGGTTGACTGAAACACTGAAACACTAGCTGTCAATAACATATCCTGAACCTTCCTAATCAAGTCTGCAGTCTCATTGCTTCCTTCAACTGCATTCTCATTGCTTCCTGCATCTGTTCAAACCTTACTGAAGATACAGATTTGTGAAGTGATGACAGAAATGCTGAAAACATGTTTAACAATTTAAGGTGACATTACACAATGCTCATGCTTTGTGAATCTGAATGATTTACTGAGTATGGTAATGTTCTGATTGATGAGTTTTAGTGTAGTCTACTGTCTGCAAGAAATATAATATATTGGTAGACAGTTATTTGTAGTTCTATATGTACAGCAATTGTGAGATTTAAAAGCACTATTAGGAATTAGCAATTCCTATCTATCACAAATATCACACTTTCAACTGCTCATATAACACACATACACCTATCAGTCACTCATATTACATGGTCAGTAGTTTGTATCACACACTCATAAGTTCATATCACACACGTATTCTCTTCAGTTTGTGACACATGTTTTGTCCTGCAACCAGTGAGTTCACTCTTTGTTTGGTTTGATGGCATCAAGCACCTGGCTGATGTCTCCATTCTTGGCCTCCAGGAGACGAGAGAGCCAGCCCCCATCGTCAGAGAACCCCATCAACAACATCTGATGGAGAGCATCGGCAATACGAGGATCTGGGAATATAATAGTAAATCTAAACTTGCAGTCTCATAACCTTAAAAAGATAAAGAAATACATGGCTGATAGGAATCATATGTGAAATGCCACTGACCTATTCATCACACTACTACATCAGTTTTGAAGACCAAAACCCAAAATGGTTTGAAATGGAGGGAGGTCAATATCCTGAAACAAATTTTCTGGAAGATCATGGTCCATGCTGTACCCTTTTCCACGGAGCCCTGTAGTGGCAAGGAGACCTAACTTGCATACTTACCCATACATCTGCAATACTCTTACCAATTGTGCCATGAGAAACCATTTTGGTTTTGTTCATCACAACCAGATGGATTCCTATCATTGTTTGGTTACCTGGTTGTACAGGGCACTGACTGACAATTCAGTCAAGTGAGTGAGTGAGTGAGTGAGTGAGTGAGTTTAGGTTTACGCCACACTCAGCAATATTCCAGCTATATGGCGGCGGTCTGGAAATAATTGAGTCTGGACCAGACAATCCAGTGATCAACAACATGAGCATCGATCTGCGCAATTGGGAACCGATGACATGTGTCAACCAGGTCAGCGAGTCTGACCACCCGATCCCGTTAGTCGCCTCTTACGACAAGCATACTCGCCCTTTATGGCAAGCATGGGTTGCTGAAGGCCTATTCTACCCCGGGACCTTCACGGGTCAATCAGTCAAGATCATACAATCCACTACAAATCTCTCAATTTTGGTTGTCCAGGGCACTGACAACAAATTAGTCAATATCATACAAAATCCACTACACTGCAGATTAAGAATGAAACTCTTCTGACATGTCACAAACTCACCTGGATGACCTGTGTGGGGGTATGTGTCTGCTGAGGCCTGTGGGGAGGAGCATGCAGTGTCGGAGAGCAGAGTCCATCCCTCACCTGATGAGTGCCCCTCCTTCTCAGTGTCGCTCTTGGTCATCTCATCTGATGGTTGCTTGTCTGCGTCCTTCTCAGCTCCTTCCTTTGCATGGTTTCCTGGTTGCCCAGGGCACTGACCAAACATTTGGGCCATGAGGTTGCTGAAGAACTGTTGCCCTGCCTGGGGGTTCACACCTTGGGAATTGGTACCCTGAGGTTCTACACCCTGGCGATGTCCATTGTGTTCAATATCAATATCCACATCAATCCCTGAAAGTTTAAAATTGGAATTATTAAAACAAATAAGAAATTACATTGTATTCCAATAAATCAGGAACATATCACTGAATGTTTTAAATATTCACCTGTTCGCTGGGAGATGACATAACTTTATACTGAGGTTTTCTCAAATGGTGACAAAGTGACTCATATGGTGAACATATAAACAGTAATTCCCAGTCGTCAAATTAACTCCTTACCAAAAGGTGCAAGGAAAGCAGCAACGGATTGTCCCATATTTTTCAGGTATTCTTCCTGTGGAGTGGTCTCCCCTTTCTTGTCTGTATCACTCTTGTTTTGATCATCAGCACCAGAGGGCGCTCCTTCCTTGTTTGTGCCACATCCAGGGTGTTGGTTTTGGAACTGGCTCATGAAGTTGTTCATCCACTGATGGCACTGTGGCGGCACCATAAAGGGCTGTACAATGAATACAGGAGTAAGTGTCAAGACTGCACTATAGTGAGGGAGTTTTTTTCAATATTCCAGCAATATCATGGTGAGGACACCAGAAATGAGCTTCACACATTGTACCCATGTGGGGAAGCCAACGCGGGTCTTTGACTGAGATACAGGGCACAGAATTAAAGGGCTTGATAAGCTAACCTTTTTTATCTGAATTAATTCGAAGAAATAATTGCACCATCATAAAATGATATCAGCCCTATCTCTGAGTATTGTGTTGTGGTAGTATTTCACACCCATTAAGATTGGTCCCAGAAACTGTACAGGCAGTTCGATTTCCCACATAGGTGCAATGTGTGTCTGGTGTCCCTCGCTTTGATATTATTAAAGATTACTGGATTACTGCCAAACAGTGTAAAACTAAACTCACACTAACTTCAGAAACTCTACCTTTGCATCTCAAACTTGAATATGAAGTACAAATTTCTGTTTCTTGTAAAAGTAATAAGAATCAAAAACTTTAAAAGCAGCAAATTAATGAAAAGCACCTGCATATTTCATCAGTGCACATTTTAATAAAATATTATAAAAAACTTCTTCTCACTTTACTTCCAGGTCTAATCCTCACATGATCGATACAGAGATTTTCATGAGCTTGCATGTGTAATCCTAAAAATTTTACTTTGTTTTTTTTTCTCAATTACGTAAAGGTTAGTATTTCAAAACACACTTGTCTACAAGTCATAATGAAATCTAAGCCTAAACCTGTTTCAGTATATAATGAATGGATGAATGTATAAAACGACTGCTCACCATTCTGCCAGCAGCACCACACCTGGCTGACTTTGGAGAGACCATTTTCCACATGTCATGTAGAGGGTGAGTGTTTTGATCCTCACACTGGCTGCACAGGTCATAGTCAGGGCACACAAGACACTTGTACCTCACACCATACATGGCTCCTTCACAGCCATCACAGATAATGTCAGGATGCAGCTCCCCACTGCCATACCTGGGGCTGTGGGTCTGAGGGGCGTACTCTACAAACACAGAATCAGTTGATGAATAATACAGAAAAGTCTTATCGTAATAAGCAAAGAAGAACTGTAAGAGCACAAAAAAGTATACACCCATGTCAAGGATGGGTAAATATGAAATAATTTAAAATGAAAAATACAGGCATTGTTCGTACTTTGAACGCTTAAAGACAGCTGGAAGCTTAGTAATATTCTCATATCATTTGTAATATTTTGGTCAAATCCAATTATCAAATATCAGTTTTGCCTGGTGACTGATTTCAGTTAATTTTAATATAGTTATTTTCATAAATTGCCATTTGTTACATCTATATCATAGGTGTATGCTATTTTTACAGAGCAAAGTTAAATAACTACACCACAAAGATATATAACTTAATTGTGGATGGTTCCAGAATTTGGTCCAATGTAATAGCCAGTACCATGAATACTGTGTGTATATATATATATATGTATGTATGTATGTATGTATGTATGTATGTATGTATGTATGTATGTATGTATGTATGTATGTATGTATGTATGTATGTATGTATGTATGTATGTATGTGCGTGTATATACATACTTGTACATATATATGTTCAGTGATAATCATAGTTTCATGGGCAAAAGAAATCATGTATTACAATGTTGTAAATAGTTCATAATCCTTATTCCTTCGCAATGATAAAGGGTATACCATATTACAATGTTCAACATATCTTTACAGAGTAGAATCTTACATGACAATATCTACATTTATCATATGGAGCATTAATCCCATAAAACTGAAAACAATGTCTTGATCCTGGTGTGATGTTTTGTTAGTTCACATAAATACATGATCAAATGAAACATACAAAAGGTACAAAAGATGAATTCAGTGATGAATTATGACATAATACTCATGATGGCTATTGACTGTACTGGTTCGATTACACAATGAATATAACATCTGATAAATATTCCATACATTCATTATTCCAGTTTGGTGACAAGACTTACTCTTGATGTAAATTCGGAAGACTGAATCTGTAACAAATCCCAGTGCTTCAAGAAGTTCCTCATCAGATGAAAAAGATACAAGGTCCCCATCACTATCTGAAAAAAAAACCCAAACAAAATCATTCCAAATGATTTTATTTTCATTTGAATGTATATGCTCATATCTTGTTGTGAATCAATGGCCCAATCCCTGTGCCCTTGTTATTCATTGTAACATACATGCTTCTCATGTCACTCTGATACTAAATTACAAGGTAGATATACATATTATATGTATACATATTACAAGGTAGAGTTACATATTATACGTATACATATTACAAGGTATATATACATATTACATGCAGTAACTGAACAAGTTGTATTAGTGTTATTATCATTTCTATCAGTTGATTATAGTGAAATTGACACAATATAAACAAAGGTCCACCATACATTCAGTTAACATTCCTGTATTCTAACACCACTTCCCAGAGTCGCTATTCAGTGTTATTACATGTATGTACACCTATGAGCTGGTTGACCTTGTATTGGTTGACCTCTCACGCAAAATTTTGACCCTCATCACAACTAAACCTAAGAAAATATCTGGAAAAAGTTCCTTCCCTTCCCCCATATTTTTTCTTCTGCATAGGTTCAAACCTATACTAGTACATTTTTTTCTTAATTTGAGGGCTTAAAGGGGCACTGATGCAGAGCGATTAATGTTTCTTGCCAACGGTCAATTATGAAATCAAGCTGCAAGTTGATCAGCACCTGCTGCTTTGACCATGGTGGACACAGGGATTGGGCAACTGTCCACACTGGCAGAATTTCTTCACCCTAGACAGTGAGGAAGGTGGATGCCCATCACCTGCCATTAATTGAAAATATCCCTGGTATTCCTTCTCTGCTTGTTGTAAAGTATCCCAGCTGTGTATGTTTTTCTGATGCCTGGATGGTACAGTGACTGATCCCATTTGATCCTATTTCTGTGTTTTTCACCTTGACATTTAACCATGTCATGTACAAATAAGACGTCTAAAGGCATGTAGCAAGCCATTTGTTTTGTATAAATTCAACAGATGGCAAAGTTAGATAGTACTGAAGGCTGGCCCAAAACAAAAATCATGTGTAGCTACGCCCCTGGTCTGCTATCTATGATAATAAAAACATGCATTTCATTTATTTGAATTCGCAAACTAATAACAACTTTTGCCACTGGTAGAAAAATCTGAAAATTTTCTTAGGTAAGAAACTGATTGTAACTGTTTACACAGGTACGCAGCAAATGTGTATGTGTATGTGTAACAACATCGTTGTTAGCCTCAAAACAGTTTCAGTCCACAAGTGTTTTCAGGTTGCATGCAATACACCGATTACTTCTCACTTGTGGTACCCTTGTTTGGTGGTATAAACCTACACGTTATTGGTCATCATTCACTTGATGGTCAGTTAATGAATTTATAACAGGTATAATTAGTGGTAACACCACTCTGATTATTCAACAAAGGTTCCCATTTGGCCTCCCGTCGGGAGTAAATACTCAACATTACTAAATTAAGGTCTGATGAGGCAAATGTATCACATGTTATGTAGATCTAATATGTGCATGTAAGTGATACAAGGGTGTTTATCAGCTGAGTTACAAAAACATACATCGATCAAAGGATTAACCGATAATGCACTGATTGATTAATTACTTTCATCTTCCACAGCGGAATTTTCTTTAGGCAGCGTTTGTGTGTGTAGAGTTACCAATCTATACTGACTACACCCTGTCGTGATCTGCGAATGTAAGAAACAATAACAAAAGGAACAACCAGTCCACGGAAATTGCTCTGCACTAGTGCCCATTTAAATTAGTTATTTCTGTGAGTCCTCTAGAAATTGTTGTGTTAGGTTTGTTAATAATTCTGTCAATTTATAAATAATATTTGGGACAGGGAAACACGAGGAACACATGCTTTTATTGCTATACTAAAATACTGTATATTTACCTTTCCAGTGGAGGTTAAAGTTTCCTCTGACAAGTCCAGGAAACATTTCTGATATCTTCTTGAACAGGTAGTCGAAGCTGGCAGAAACATCTGACGGGATACCAAAACGTCGGATCTCTGGTAGACTCGAACCCTCTCGCTCCAGGGAGGCCTTGATCACAACTGAGTCGGACATGACAACAGGTTTACTTTGGAAAGAGCAGCGGTGAAACCTTGTCAGCAAGCAGACGGTAATGTGACAGTTGTTGTCAGTTGTACTTCCGTGTGTTCAGCGTCGTATGGCGTTGTCAACAGGATAGATGCCCGCCTCGCATCTACCCCGACTTTTATATAGCCCCAGGCGCACTGACAATGTCAAAATGTATCAAAATTGCAAGTAACGCTGATTTGGATTTGTTCAAAAGTTAGTTCACTACGCAGCTTCCGGCGGAACATAAACAATATTTTCCTTTGTAATCGCTATAAATAGCTCCAACTCACAGTGAATACTTTCCTGTGCATTGTAAAAGAACAGTCTAGATGAATTTCATCAAAAATCAATTACAAGTATCATGCGTTTCCAACATCCATTTATTTTGCATGTTTCCAACATTCACTAACAGCACCTTTCCAAAATTTATACATTTCACTTTCAAACATTCACTTCAAACCAGCGACCATATAATACTGAAAGACCCTCTATTGTCTCTGCTTCAAGCAATGTATATTTTCATTGGGTTACGGATCACAGGGACGGGGGGTAGGTGGGTTCATTCAGTTGGGGGTTGGGGCTAGGTTATGTAGGTACGTGGTGTCAGAAAATTGAATACGACTGTGCCAATTAAATAGGTATGAATCTCCGTGTCTTCACAACACCGTTCATACTTAACCTGGTATATTTTTTTGAATTTCACAAAACTCAAACACTCGTCGTTTACACTAATGTAATAACATTCATTTTCATCATCAATGATGTTGAAGGTTCCCCATTTTACTAACGTCTATGAATCAAAGCTCAATCCGTCTACGAATCCATCGGATTTCCACGTCTACGAACCAGTCTACGAATTCACTGGATGAATGGGGATATTTTAAGGGGATAACGGAAATCTCTAGATGTAGAATCCAGTGAGGCCTTTTTATATGTACAGAATCATGTACACGTATATAGTAGATATCGGCTTGGAAAAGACTTATAATCCAAAAAAAAAAAAAAAGTTAATACAATGTTGTCATTGAAATCAAACCAATCCAAGCCCATTGCCTGAACACACACGAAAGGAGGTAATTCCGCCTGTTCAAGATCCTGACCGGCCAGGTAACATCACAATACTGGGCCAGAACTGGTATCGTCCTGGCCTGTACCGCTGGTACTGGCATAAAGTACGACAATATATAGAGCCACGTTATTGAACCAGTGTTTCTTTTCCGTTCGTGGCCTGTACCAGGCAAAAGTGTACTGGGCCATATATAGGTGGTAATATTAAACAATGCTCTGCAATACTCTACCGGCCCCCTACTGGCTCAGTATGTAGACAGTACACCTCCTGTCTGGTGAAAAGTGGGGGCTGTCTCAGGACCATGTCGTCTGCTGGACAGAAGTGGCCCAAAGGTAGAGTGTGGCATTTTGTACATCTCTGAATGTAAATTTGCATGCAATGTGGCCTGGACTGTAGGGACAGTGGGGCAGCTGCAACAAGGGTATTTGAAACATCCAGTATGCGCCATGTTGTTAGATCATGGAAAACCTGTTTACAAGAATTCATTCAACGAAGTTCAGTATATGGCCTGGGTTATGGTATTGTTTCACAGTCATGTCATACTGGAGAAAACGTAAACATGAGCGAAAACTAAATGAAACTTTGAAAATACTTTAAAGAAAGACTGTATGAGATGAATTTAATTTTGAAACTTGTGTTCAAACAAACCGATCCGGAAGGACAATGAAAGAATGACACATCATGTTTTCATCTTGTTTTATGAATTAGACTCATATGAATCAACTTGTGTTTTCCCCCTTTTCATAGTTTCTTTTGGTATCAGCTTGTTTTAAATATAGAGAAACTGCATTAAACCTAACCAGGTTAAGTGCCGGTCAATCTGTAAAGACCCAGTTTGCAACCGTTACGGCCTCTTTGCCTGAACTGGGCCAGTTCAACGCCAATGTGCAAAATAGTACAGGCCCAGTTCCAGAATGCCTTAAATGGGCCTGATGCTCTGACTTTGATGCATCAGTAATGGCCCAGTTACATGCTGTTAGCTGGGAACTGACCATTTTTAACACCAACCCCGACAACATTCTTACCGCACCTGTAAATATTCCAGTGATTGACACAGTGAGCATCGTTCTACGGTATTGTGAAACAATAGCATGCAGTCAAGCAAGTCACCAAGACGGGCCGCCCGGTCCTGATGGCCATCTCTTACACCGGCATGGTTTATTGACTCCCCCCGCCGTGATATTGCTGGAATATTGCTAAATGAGGCGTAAAAACCATACTCACTCACTCTAACCCGGATGTTCCCTGGAGGATGTGTATGCACAGTTTCACGAAGAATTGTTAACCATTTATGGGTAATGATCAGGATATACGAACTTCTAAGACGTCGCTTATTAGTAAATTGTGTTTTACGCCGCTTTTCGCAGTATTCCAGTAATATTATGAAAGGGGTCAGCAAAATTGGGTTTCACGCATAGTACACATGGAGGGAATTGAACCGGACATTTGGTGTGACGAACGAACGCTTTAACCACAAGGCTACATGACGAGTCATTCTCACAGTCTCTGGTCCTCGTTATTTTACACTCTGCCAAGCCCTCTCTGCAATACCCTAGCCCTAAAGGAAGCAAGTCTGAATCTCCTCAGGTTTTGAATTTTGTTGGTGCTCCTTTTCTTTTGAAAATGAACTACATTTGTTTCTATCAAAATTATATATACTCCGAGACTGAGCATTAGTCTAGGATACTGATCAGTTGCCAGACTGCCCCCGATATCTCGAGATGTGTTCAACTTTAACCATTTACTAGGAGAAAGTATCTTTGTAACTCTATTCCCATGGTACAACCAGTCTGTAAAGTTACCAGATCTGTATCAGAGCGAGCGTCTAAAATTTTGAGACAATTTAAGTCATCAGAGTTGGTCTGTCGATTGCATGTGGCTGTGTAAGATTTTGGTTTTGCTGTAATTATTAGATTTTGTGTTAGTGAGCAATTCGTCAGTCTCAAATGAAATCAAACGGACTGTGTGCCGAGTTTAATTTAACCAGACGTCAAAGTCGTGATGTCCCCTGCCCTTTAAACATGTGCATAAATTCACAAAATGTATGTCGTATAGAACATTATACCACCAATGTTAACCATACACCATGTGAATAAAACTGACATCAAGATGGATGACTAAACTGACAACCCCTTCTTCTTCAGATGTGGTATAATACTTTCCACGAAATATGAGCAGTGGGGCTGAATTACTCCATAACCTAAATAGTTTCAGTTTCAAAATTCAGTTTCCTGAATTGATGTATGCTCTTTATTCATACGTACTGCATTATGAGCAACGAGTATTGTGCCAAGTGCAGAATATTCGAAAAAGGTGTCACCATGTCACGTTAGCTTCCTTCCACTTATGAATTTTAACACACTTGAGCCCGCTGTATGTTTAACGTCTCTATAAACGTCCCTCCTTATCACAGAACCTTGAAAGGTAGAGTTAAAATTAGAAAATTAAAATTGAGTAGATCGATGCTGAGGGTTGTACTATATCCGTCTACATCACTATCCGCCTACATCACTATCCGCCTACATCACTATCCGCCTACATCACTATTCGCCTACATTCTCTAAACAACACTTCATGGTCTGTTGACCACAGACTATACGTAGTGATAAACAAGCCGATTTGAAACTGGACTCTTCTATTTGAAAGAAGAAATAGAGGTATAAAATGACTTTATTTATGATATTAAAAGATATTTAATTCTTTATGAGAAGAAATATTGGAAGACGATTTCCCAAGAATGAGTGTGTTATATACATTTAATGTCCAATAGATGTACACAAAGTGTAAATTTGAAATATTTCCAACAGAAGATTATTCAGAATATTATAACAACTAATACTTATTTACACAAGACTGGAATTAGAGAATCACCGTTATGCATATTTTCTATGGTATCTATTGTTTGAGTGTAGTTTTGTAGAGGGAGTGTGGGCCGAATTGTCCTCATAGCTGGGAGTATTAATTGGGCGAAGGACAAGTTGAATCAACATTAAAAAATATATTATTTGGTTTTTAAGCGGCAAATAACAACCCTCTAAACACTATCTGTCTAATAGTAAAGAAGGATGTTTACACTATGAGCAGAAAAGAAGTTAAACCAAACTTTCACCAGATGAAAAGTGAGATAAAAAAAACCAAACTACAAATCATGTACCATTTATTATTTATTGCCTTTGCACACCGCGACCAAGCTAACATGAAAAATAGTTGCTTATACTTTAACACATTAGGCCATTTATAAAAATAATCACTACTAAAACTTATACTTATCTTCCTATTCCACTAAATATTCTTATAACAATAGTCAATCAAAATCACTATGGCGTTGGTCAGGCGGTTTCATTCTAGGAGTAGGGGTGCGTTGTTCCATCCTAATTAGTCAGCTTTGTTTTTGTTTTCGATTGGATACGTAGGCGAACAGAGATGTAGTCGATTAGAGACTAACCCCGATGCTAATGCTGTTGTTTACTGGCTTGGCTAGTCGAGATTCGATTGTTTTCAGACTGCCGGTCTATATAGGTGGCGTTTTGCTGAATGGGGCGTTCAACAACAAAACAGCCAATCCTAACAGGGTGCGAGGCCACACAATCGGTTAAGTAGCAAACTAGATTGACCACACCATCCATTGAGTCAGCTTTGAAAAAATACTTCGGAAAAAATATTCATGTAGACGTTCTGATAAGAATAATATTTTACCAGAAACATGTGCCATACATATTTTAAAGATCTGTTAAATCCTGATTAAAGGGATGACTGTGACCAGGAGTGGGAAGTTTGTAGTGGAGCGGATATTACTGAACGTCGTTATCAACTGTGAACACTGTACTGATTGTGGAAATGATGACTGTTTTATGATCTAACAATTGCAGAAATTATATCGGCAATAGACGACGCTTAACTGAATTAGTCACCAAGAGACATCGGTATTCCAACAGACATTTTAAAGAAAATTAAAGAAATTTTCACAATTATTGTGTTAAGATCATTTCCAGTGTGAATGGACTACTGCTATTATAACACCTTCATTTAAAAGAGGGAAGTAATAATAAGCCTGGTAAATATAGGTGCATGTCGTTGTTGAACACTTTGCGAAAGTGATCGTTTATACAATATTATTGATACCTTTAGAAAGAATGAAGGGGTAATTGGTCAATACCTGGTGGGTGGGGAGAATGTTTAGAAAACACCTTTCAAAAGTTGACAACACATTTATTCTACAACCTATAACTTGAAGAAAAGGCAGATTCTACTGTGCTTTGGTGGATTTCAAGAAAGCGTTCGGCATGGTTAAATTACTTTATATTCTTATGAAGATATCCATTATTTTATTTTTCTACTAGTGTTAGGAAAGGATGTCTACATAAACCCGTGTTGTTCTCCATATTTATGAGAGTGTGGACCAGGACATTCATTTAATAGGGGTGACCAGCATGGCCAAAGTAATCAGTGTGCTAATATTATCTGCATTTTGGGAGGTCTGCGTTATGGGAGTGAAACGACTGAAGGGATCGGGTGGACAGCCTCGCTGACTTTGTTGACAAAACTGGTCCCATTTGTTGACAAAACTGGTCGCCGTTGATCACTGGATAGCCTGGTGAAGACTCTACAGCTGGACTATTGCCGAGTGCAGCGTTCATCAACTAACCAAACAAGCAACAGCAGCAGGTAACTGATAAGAAGTGGCATATGTGTATGTGCAATAATTGTCTGTTGTGATCAAACATAATCATTACTGGAAGGTCATGACAATACAAGCTACTTTCCGCTTATGTATAACTAGGTTGTGGTGGGTAAAGTCAGGGAATTGGAGGATTGGTCATTGCAAGCTTTGGTGGCTATTGGAGCACCTATTCCGCGCACCACCAAATTAATAATATTGAGTCTGGATCAAACAATCCAATGATCAACAGCATGAGCACCGATCTACGTAACTGGGATCCGTAACTTTCACCTTAAAATACTTGATCTCGCACATAGTACCAGAGACAAAAGTATGTCAAAGCAGATATTTACCCTATACACATATACAGACACGATCATGTATTCAAAATCAATTCAACACACATCATCAACATAATTATCTAAATTTCTCTTCTTTTTACTGTGGATAAAATTTACTTAACATTCATTGATGCTCAGCTGCATTCTTCAGTTTTAAATGGAAAAACACGCTTTATGTTTTTTCACGAAGGGCAGCTACGAGACAGTGAAACGCGCACCTGTACGAGTAAGCCATGTATGGATAACGTCACGTGACACAAGCAAAATCGGTAAACAATCAGCAAGTGACCTCAGTGGTGTGGCGCGTTGTGATGCTGTAACTGTTTCGACTCTTTACGCATGAGGTGTGACCGGCCAGCGTTCCCAACATGCGAGAGAAAATCTATATTTAGCGCGACCTACCTAATGTGAATACGGCGGGTCATCAGCATAATGGATGAAAGTGGGTAATGACGTAAAATCACCCGATCGGCTGCTCGCTGTCGATTGGCTAAAGTCTCGTGGTGAGATTCAGTCACAACAAAATGGCCGACAACCTGAACTGGCCGATCGGTCTGGATAATTTGCCTGATCTAGGACCAGACTTATTGGCAACAAATGATCTTGAAAGTGGCGGACTGGGTAGCGTTGATGGTAAAGTATATTCTGGCCAAATTTCAATTTTCTACCATATTTCGTTGCAAAGATACCAAACATGTACCACCACGCCTGAGCGCGGCGAAATCCCTGTAATTTTACTACGAGAGTGATTAGCGTAACTTGGTATATACGTGTATTGAGTGCAGGGTGGCATATGTCAACGACATATCTCGGTGGTCTGCTACAGCAAGTCTCATTACGATTTATTATGAAACTATTATTTATCCTCCCACACGTTTGTCATAAAGTGCTGTCATCTATCTACAAAGTGAAGCATCAGAAACAGTCGGCTTTCGGCACTGGCTAGAACAATCCCAACCCTCAATACAAGTACGTTCAAGGCGAAAAAGGAAACGAAATGGAAGTAGTTTTTGTTATATCACCAGAATGTCTAATCATCTAAAGGAGTTCGCTTTGCACGTGATTTCGATTTTTGTTAATGAAGTATATCTGTCCACTATTAATAATTTCATGTCTATTTTGGGAAGTAACATGCCAATGGGCCAAATATGTACACACTTCCAGTGTTAACACTGTTCAGTAAAATCAGAGAATCAGGAAAAGTACTTAATGACCCTGTTCCCAAACAGAAATGTGATAGACGTATTTCATCATCTGGTTTATGTAACAAGTTCATACTACCTATTCATTGGAAACCTACCAACATTTCTTATAAACATCCTTGAAACTTACCCATTGAGATGGTTCGCATTATATTTTACAAATGTGGGTAACCCCTCCCACTCAAACGACCATGCTACTATTGTGCGCTGCATGTTTCCATCATTGTTAGCTTTACTGTAGAAATGCATCAGATTCATGTCAATGAACTTATTTGGAAATTTTGATTGCTCACATTTCAGATATTCTGAAGTACATCAATGGAGATAATCCAAACGGTGACCTGTTTGACCTACCTTTGGTGAAGCAGGAGCCGGATACATTGACAGCTGAACCGCAGCCTGTGTATGTGGAGGCAACCTCAACAGCAGCACCAGCGACACCAACAACACCAACAATAGAATTGGTGCAACCTGTGCAAACTATTAAAACTGAAACCCAGCTTGACTCAATCAGTGAATTGTTGAATCAAAATGCGCTCAAAACATTGCTTGAGATTAATGACAACACATCATTTGGCAGTCAGTTGCAGCAGGTCGCTGCTCGCATGCAGGCCATGCAAAAAGTTCAAAGACTTGCACAGCAGCAGCGACAACAGCAGCAACAACAACTTCAGCAACTGCAGGCACAGACTGTACAGATACAACCACAGGTGCAAATACAAACTCAGCCACAGGTGCAACAGCGCTCACCTCAACAGCAACTGAAACTGATTTTGCAACAACCTTTGGTTACGACGACGACGACAACCCAGGCACAGCCTCGTAACCAGGTGCAGCAGTTAATACAACAAGCAGTGTCTTTGCAGTCTGCAGCCCCAGCGGCAGCGACAGCACCAGCTCCAGCTCCGACACCGGCACCCGCACCTGTACAGCAGACAGCAACTAATGTCAGTCAGCTTAGTTTGCAGCAACTGCAACAGGTATGATATTGACCCGATGAAAGCAAAAATTTAACTCTTAATTAAAGATATTTGTTCTCAAACACATCATTTAAGATGGTAGTCTCTGAAGCAACTTTGTTGTTTGCTTAAAACCATGCCAAGTTAAATTCATGCAGAACATTCTGATTTCGATTCTATTTTTGATGTACAAAAAAATCAAACATAGTTCCAAATGTCAGCATACATTTAAACTAACTGCTATTGACAGTTTAGTAAGAAAAATCTTTCCCATTTTTAAATGTATAGGAAGCCTTTGTAATATATACTACCCATCAAAAGTTTACACTCACTAGTGTAAATGTAGCCAATCAACTGTTCTAAACTAGAATTTGCAAAATGTTTGATGTTATTTAAGGCACTGTTTATACTTAAACTGATGTATTGTTAGACAAATTTGACATGATGAGAATAATTTTGAGTTCAATAAATGTTGAAACTATAAAAATTGTTGAATTCTTAAAACTTTACGTCATAAAGCAGCTTTTTACATGCACAATATTTGCGCATACTTTAGCAGTTTGATGCAACATTCCCACACGTTTCATCTGCATAAGTTTTGCAGTTGGTTCCCACAAGGTAGTGGAATAATTTATCTTCAAACCAAACACACTCACCATAAAGTGAATGCTTTAAGTGAGTCTAAACTTTTGATGGGTTGTATAGCTATTCTTAAACTGCACAGACATGGTGTTTTAGATATTGTATTTGGACCATGATGGCATACATTATGAATTGTTTATTAATGTTGTCAATCATGGTAGTAATAAATATCTTACCTACATTATTTCACCTCATTGATTTGAAATATTTGTGTGGTTCACATGGGCTTTTCCTGTTGTAGTTGCTGCTTCAGTCCCAAGTTTTGAAGACCACCACTGTGAGTGAACCAACACCAACTGTTGTGTCAATTTCTCCTCCAGTCACTACAGTCAATAATGCGAACACTACTGTTAGCAGTGTGACATCATCACCGGTGCAGACAATTGTTACAGGGGGAAACACCATACTCACAAGTATTCCTATCCAAGTTGTAGATGGGGACAAGGTACCCATCAACAGACTCAATACTGTGCCCAAAAAAGCACACAAAGGGGAAAAACGCACAGCGCACAATGCCATTGAGAAACGCTACAGGCTCAGTATCAATGACAAGATTGTGGAGTTAAAAGATCTTGTAGCAGGAACAGAGGCAAAGGTAAGGGGAATTGAGATGTGCAATTTCTTCGTAATTTGGTGAACAAAGCTGTGATCTGTGTGTCTTACATTTCTGCAGGATTTTACATAGTTTTGAAAAATGAGTCTTATTTCACAGATTCACAGTAAATGTTTTGGGGAGTCATTTCCTGTATTTGTGGGTCGTGAAAATGGTTTGTTAATGATTCCACTATTCTTTCTAAATAAGGCGAGGGGTGGGATCTTGTGATATTTCCTTTCCGTTTTAAGTAATCCGATGTTTTCTCTACTATGTCTTTGTTCATGTTGAGATTTCTATTAAGTAGAGGATTGAAGACTGTATAAGAAATGGTTGAACTTGAAGCCAGTACTAGACTTTCAAGTGTTGTAATTTACTGTCTAAACTGCATTTATGACTTACTTATTACAAGAACTAATATCTGATTAAGATATTTAGGAGGTACCTTGAATTCCGAGTTCTGAAGATGCATGTCTGTTGCTATTGAGGAACACTAGATACCTACATGACAGTATTGTCTGATTACATAATGCATCAAAGTAAAATGACTGTTGTAAGTGAATTACGCATTGACCTCAGATTTTCAATTGTTTGTATGGTTTCTTTGCTTCAGCTGAACAAATCTGCAATTTTACGGAAAGCGATCGATTACATCAGATATCTGCAAAACAGCAACAACCGCCTGAAACAGGAAAATATGGCTCTCAGGATGGCTACCAGCAAGCAAAGTAAGGAGCTTTTATTGAAAGTTACTATTTAAAGTTCCCTTGCTTCAATTGGTGGAAGGTTATTCTTAACTAGCTGGGTCCTATTACCATGATTACCTTTTATTTGTTGTGTTGCAGATCTAGAGGAGTTGCTGACATGTAAAAAGGAAGCTGGTGTATTCCCAATGACACCTCCAGTGTCTGACAACTCTGAGCCTGATAGTCCTCTCTCCAATGACAGTATGATAGGTAAGGGATTTGAAACTCAATGTTTGATTGATAATCATGAAATAATAATGATATGTTTAATCATGTTTTTGTGATTGATGCCAGAATTCCTGATCTTTGATTGTTGGTATTATCACTTGATTGAAGACATGATACAACAGACTTCAATGATGACTTACTGTAGAGACTGGGTTTGATGTTTTTTTATGTTTTTCACAGATGATTCTGGTGATGAAGAGGATAGTCGGTTTGGTATGACAAGTGGTATGCTGGATCGGTCGCGCATGGTCCTGTGTGTGTTCATGCTTGGTATTCTTGCATTCAACCCATTCAATTCAATACTTGGTGGTAGCAGTAAAGTTGGTATAGAGGCACAAGTTGGGCTTGGACATGGAGCTAGTAGACATCTCAATTCGCTTGGAAACTTCTCACAAGAAGCCACAGGTGAGTTTTCAAAATTAGGTATATCATTATAAGATATAGCTTTCAACTTAAAAGTTTGGACACAAAACCTCTGAAAAGGTTGGAACAGCCTATTGTGTGTTGCTGTCTAGGAATTATGTAGGTACATTGAAAGTATGTAGGCCTTTTAGAAACAGTCCTTTTAAGTGAAAGGTAAATGATTATGTACAGTCAAGTCTCATTAGTCCGACATCGTCAGTTGCACTGCGAAGTGTTGGATTAACAAGGATGTCTAAATTATGTTTATTCATTTTATTAACAACAAAACTGTTGGAGGTTGGATTAATGGGACTAAAGTGTATGTGACTTAATTTTAACATTTTGTTGTCCTTACTTTGAGTCAGTTTCCTGGTTCTGCTTTTTAATTATTTCTGTTTTCACTGTAGAGTAATCTGATACATAGATGGTAGTTTTTGGAGGGGGTGGGGGCTATGGGCTTGCAAGACCTGCTTGAGGAAACTTAATGTCTTTATCCCCTAGAACATGCTTGATGTCTTTATTCCTTAGAACATGTTAAGCATGTGGAGATGTGCTTTTTGACTTGACCCTTGGCTAAAGACACTGGGATTTATTTTCACATGTGTGAATTTAATGTATTTCAGGCGGTTACCAAGGCTGGTTTAGCTGGATGTTTCCGACACTCTTTCTGTGGCTGATGAATGGTGTTATTGTTGCTGGTGTACTTGCGAAGTTATTGATTTACGGTGAACCTGTCACTTGCAAGAACTCGAATGCATCAGTGTCATTCTGGCGCCATCGAAAACAAGCTGATACTGACATCACGAGGGTAAGTAAAAGCATTGGCTGTTTATTTCAATGGTGATACTGATGACTATGTTGACAGACAAATTTCATGAAAATAATGAAAACCCAGCTGGCTCATTCATATTATTATTCAATATAATGTTTCAGGTTTAGCATGGCAAGACCTCATATATTTGACTCAAACTTCAGCTCAAACCAGTTTTGACTAGTGGACTGTTTACAAATTATGTAACTTGGTTTTTATGTGAAACAAGTAGGCCCTTTACTTTTTTTTACTTGTCTGGCACAGAAGCCTTTCTGTGTAATTTGAAACAGTTTGGGTAAGTCTCTCTTTACTCTGTCCTCATCTTCCAGGGAAACTTTTCGGCTGCGTCCAACCAATTGCGGCAATGTCTACAGGTTCTTGGTCGTCCCCTTCCTACTTCCACGTTGGACATGCTTTCTGGTGTTGCATGGCAGTTGGTACGTCAGGGACTTCACCGTGTTTACCTAGGTCGCTGGTTGTCCAGTAAAGCTGCTGGTTGGAGGAATAATATCAAGAGTAGTGATGTGAAGGAATCTGCTCGGGATGCTGCTATTGTCTTCCACAATCTTAACCAGCTTCATCTGTCAGGTTTGTTCTGTAACTTTGTTAACTATTCAGCTTGAATCTGTAGCCTGCTAAAATACTTTCATTTCATGCTTAACACCATTCTCATTTGTATCATAATAGATATATGTAGGGACTTAATTTTTAGTTATTGCTTTTTGTTGGTAATGGAACATAATGTGCATACAACTTCCAAATATCCAGATATGAGTCTGATGAAACTGTACTGTGAGAGATGCCAAAAGACAATATGAAATCCTCAAAGCATGCTGATCAGAATGAAAACATTTGACAGTTTGTTCGTGCAATATGTGCTCTTCAGGTGAATCCTGTGGTGGGTCTCTTTGGGGTTTGAACCTGGCACTGAGTGCAGTCAATACAGCAGAAGCTGCCAGAGAAGCCATGTCACGGACCAATCTGGTGGAGATATATGCCACAGCTGCTCTACAGGTCAAGACTTCCCTTCCAGAGAAACTGCATTTTCTTGCTGTGAGTGTTGTAGCAAAGTTATATTAACATTCTCTTTTCAAGTGTAAGTGTGATGTAGTATTCTATTTTATTTCCATGGTATTGCAATTGTTGACCAATCTTGATGTTGATAAATAGCTTTGATAATTCCTGACAGTCTCTCCCCTTGTTTAATCATTATGAGAAGTGAAGGGTGTCATGGGTTGGAATTTTTTCTTTGGATGCTTTATGTTTGTCTTTAGCAGCTTTATTCTGTCTCTGATTTAGTGGGGCGGTGGGGTAGCCTAGTGGTTAAAGCGTTTGCTCGTCATGCCGAAGACCCGGGTTCGATTCCCTACATGGGTACAATGTGTGAAGCCCATTTTCTGGTGTCCCCTGCCGTGATATTGCTGGAATATTGCTAAAAGCGGCGTAAAACTAAACTCACTCACTCACTCACTTTCTGAATTAGGGGGGTCAGTTCTTTCATTCAAAACAATTTGCTGAGTTTCCTCCCTTGAAGCTCATGACCTTTGGGGTTACATTATTTTGTTCCATGTGAATGATGTTTCTTCTCTGTATTACAGCGTTACTTCCTCAGTCGGGCCAGGAGAGTGTGCTTGAAGTATGGAGATCGAGTTGGACCTCATGTTCAGTGGTTGGCTCAACCTGAGGGACACCGTTTCTTTGTTGACTCCAAACTGAAAGTTGATTCAAAGGACACATTTCTCTCTGCTCTTGACAGCCAAGGTAATTACATTCAATTTTAATTTGCAAGTTTTTTAAAGGCAGAGCTATCCCTGTGAGAATACTGTATTTAGAGTAGAGGAGTCTAAATGTCACCCTTGTCATTTTCAGTGGACCCACTAGCTAAGGTTACACAGGCCTTCCGAGAGAACCTGTTGTCACGGGCCTTGTATTCCTTAGTCGCTCCTGAACACCCAAACAGGTGAGAATAGAGGTATTATTGTGCTACTTTATACTTACAAGTTGGGTGCTACCCTGAGTAGTATTCCAGCTGTATGAAGTTTGCTTGTAGATATTGAATTGAACATTGACTGTATCAAAAACTCATTTTTAGTGTCATAAAAAGAAGTTACTTTCAACACCATTAAAGTATGTTGTATGTTAACTGATGTTGAAATACATGTTCTAATAAAATGACAACTTCTAATTCCAGGAAGGATTCTGTCTCTGAGACCATGCAGTATGCACAGTTGCTCTGCAATTGTTCATGCACGAAAGATGGCCATCCTTCAGCTGCTGTTGGAGACTTTGGGGTGAACAATGCAGGTATGGTAACATCTTTGCTTTATGACAAATGAAAGACAAAATGTCAGTCAGACCCCAACTGGGTATACATTTGAGAGTCTCTTCAATACTGTGACTAAAATTATCTAGATGATTAAATATTTCACATTAAGGTTATTAAGTAATAAGAATTAAACCTACTTTCAGATGAGGTGTCTCTGTGGTGGGCTGGCATTGTCAGTGTTGCCTACTACTGGCTGAAGGGAGATGATGACAATGTCAAGGACTACTACAGTGTGCTGGATGTCTTCCCTAAGAAACTGCAGGCAAACGAGTAAGTTGTTGCATCTTATATTTATGTAATTGAAAAAATTGTTCAAAGCAGCATTAAACATACTTCACTCTTTACTGGTTTTGAAGAATCTGATGTTATGATGACATTGTTTTGTGAAATGTTACTCACATTTATTGGATGTGATGTACTTCACAGTGATCCATTACCAAGGGCTGTGATGTTTGCCTACAAAGCTAGAAAGAGCCTTTTGGAACAGCGAGAGAACTTTAACAGCAAGATGTGCATCAGACAGTGTGACCGTGCAGGACGTTCACTGCGTGAGAGTCTGAAACTTGTCTACCCACAAGAGAAAGCTGAAGCTGTAAAAGTAAGCACTAGAACCTTCATGTTTCACCACAAAGTATATGATTATATCTGCTGCACCTTGAAGATTCTGCTGCACCTGGTTCTGAAGGAATACAACATTCTTGTGTCTGTGGTGCATTGTAGTTGCATTGCATTAGCTAACAGTTATGCAATGCATCTGCAGTGCAAGCACAGCTGCAGGAACAACGTCAGGAGGAAGCTACAAAATACACTTCTTGTCAGGATTTGAGGATTGCAACAATCAATATGTAAAATGAGTTTCAAAGCAATTGATCACTCACTCACTCACTTTGTTGTTATAATTTTCTAGTCATCGTTGAGATGGCTGATTTTTGTTAAAGAGTTTCATTTTTGTCATTTTCACGCCAATAAATATTGATGTGGCTTTATTTATCATTGCAGGCCATTCAGTTGCTTACTTGTGACTGGTTGCTGATGACTCGGTCACAGGTTTGGGAGATGACGCATGACTGGCAGGGCACTACCAAGCCTGTCTCTCAGACAGAACTCATTGCCTTCCAGCAGGATCTGGCTAGTCTCCGCAAACTCTCACAGGTCATGAAAACTGCCTTGCCTAAGGTAAGTAAACGCTTAATTATCTTTGGATTATGTAGACATGTTGTATTAGGTAATCAGGTTCAATGAAACTGCTCGAACATGGCTGACATTTGTTTTGAAGCATGGCTATGTCACAGCACCTACTGTATCAGGTGATATTTTGGCTTTATTATTATTGATTACTGACTATGTGCTTGTATTTAGGTGTTCCTGCATGAAGCCATGGCTCGTGTGATGGCTGGAGCTAGTCCTGCGCGAACTCAGCAGCTGCTTGACCGGAGCATCCGGAGACGAAGCCAGAGAACTGAGACATGTAAGTATCAACATTTGGTGTAGCTATGTGTAAGTGTAAGAGTGTGTTGATATCCTCTGGAAAGAAGTCCACAAAGTCCTTCGAATTTGATTTTAATTCCTATCCACTTTGGTTAGAGTTTCACAACTTGTGCCATCATTAATTGATAGGCTTTCATTGTGTAAAATTGAAATGGACTCCTGATAATGTAATTTACGATTTTTTTAGCCTAAAAGAATCCAGCAAAATATTTCTACAGTAGTACATTTGTGAAACCTTTGAGATTTTAAGAGCTTCCAATAGACTGCCTCCACAACACATGAAGTATATGTGTGTGTTGTCTTTCAGATAATGAAGAGACTTCATACAGTGACACATCTGAGAGAGAGCAGGCCTCTGCTCTCTTGTTGGCAGGCCGCCACTTGCCAGATCCCTTAGTCAGCAGTGTGGGTGCCAGGGTTGGGATGGTCACCCAGGCCAGTCACCTGTATGAAACAATTGGAGATAAAAAGTCTGTTCTGCTTTGTCGAAAAACACTTCTTCAGATGGAAGAAAGTTCACACAACAGCACAGATGTTGCAATAGAATGTTGAAGTGCCCTTTCGTTTCATTGTAAATAATCTCAGAACTTGAACATAACTTCAGCCTGCTTTTCATTGTTAAGTTCTGTTATGATTCCCATTTGTTCTGTTTAAATTTACATTTCAGTTTAAGTTTTGCTGTGTTGACTGTTACTCATTTCTTGTATATTTGAAATTGTCATGTTATGTCATTAATGCTGGCAAATAGTCCTAAACACATTCAGTATCATTATGGAGATTTTACTGGACATATTACTGAACTGTATTTTGTTCATGAACTACTTTCAGATGCACCTGAAATGTCTCGTCAATAATATATGGTTACATTATATAACCATGTCATGAAAAGAAAAAAAAGACTGTTATGTGTTGTACATAAGTATTATTTAAGATGGGCCAAGAAAGAGTGAGTGAGGTGTGTGCTACTTCTTTACACTGTCAATAAAATATTTTAGTATTTATCATCGTATCTTGAGTTATGTTTCAAGCAAGCCATATCACAAGTTTCACATGTGGGTAATGTGGTTCATGAGATATGGGTCATTGGATTATAATATTTGTAAATAAATGTGTTATTGTCCTTTCCGGTGATGAATAGTAGCATGTTAAAATATTTTTACTTATTTGATGGTGTTTAAACGGGGTAAAACTATTCAGAAAACACTCATGGAACTGAGCATGCTCCCATGTGACCTAACTGAATCTACATTCAGTCATATTAAAGGCAAAAGGAATGTATGCACAGTTAAAAATACAGGACATATTGCTTTGTCGTGTATGTTTCTGCTAATCCATACTGATGCTACAGTGTTGTTTAATGGCACTCACAGCAATATTCCAATTAAAAATTATGGAATATCTGTAGTGTAATCAAATCTGAACCAGACATTCCAATGTACACAATGACATGCATAAAAAAATGGTCGCATACCGATCTGTGGAATTTCCAATTATAAAATGCACTGGGCTGATCACTGTTAATTAGGAGTGAAAACATTGGATCATACCAAATAAAAGCTGCAAGGGGTGTTGGATGGTTTGACTATTTTTGTACTTTCATGATTTGTTGCACCACTTTGACGCATTAAATGCATTGAATAAACTACATTCATATAGAAAAAGATAGGTAAGGATTATCTGCGAGCAATAAAATGCATTTAATAAAATGCATTCATACAGAGAAATATAAGAATATTATACCATATACATCTGCATTGTACCTGTATCTGCATTCAATAAAGTGAAACATTTCACTGACATATTTTTAGTTTTCCCACGAACATCATACTCTGAGCAAGCATCCAACACAATCAGTGTAGCCCATTAATCCGATTTCACTGCTCTGTAGTCACTCCTCTCAGCGGATGTGCTGGTCAGCTTCAACATAGTGTCGGTGCCGTTTCAGCTATGTGGATGGCCCTCAAACTGTGCTATCTTCACTTCAGTGACTGACTGTTCTCTTCGGATCATGGTGATGAAGATATTCAGATGAGATGATGTCTGTTGGTATAACTTGTGGTGCCATCCTTCCAAGTTGTTAGGCCTGTGGGTGTTGGTATAATGGTTCCAGGTCTAGATTGGCCATTTGCCGTCACTGTAGATCTGCATCACTTGGGAACTCCACGCTGGCCGAGTTGGTGAAGATGAAAGTTCTCCGTCCCTGGTTTTCAATGCCACTAATCAGAAAGTCTTCACTGGAATATGTTCTTGTCCATTCACTCCCACCTCATTTGGACCTCACGCTGTGATGTAGGCAGTCTTGGTAGATTCTTTCTTCTCTCTTGGTAGACATCTTAGATGTGTACTTGAATCATCTATGTTATGCATATCTGGAACCTCTTGAATTTGAACGAAAAAGTACCTGAACATACTGCCAACTGTGAATGCCCCACATCTGACATGCATTTTTATGTAAAATTATATGATACCTGAAATGAAATTGCAAACAGTGTTCAAAATAAACTGCCCGCACACTAGCAAAATGGTAGTTGACCTTTGCTCAGGCCTGTCAAAGGTTGCTGAAGCTGGCCTGCATGGCTATTGATAATTTAGGAGATGATCATTGTACCTGCATCTTCCCTAAAACATAAGCAAATAGTTAAATGCATGTTGTTACACAAATAACTGTCTAAATTGTAAGCAGTAATATCATTTTTCGGTCCTGAAGTGAGACAGCGAGTCACCATTGATCGAAAGCAAAAACCAGCCGGCTAGGAGGGTTCTCCAACCCCATCAGTGTCAAAGGCTCAGTGTTAAAAGTCTGAAACAATTAATTTGGGAAATGAATACTCTATTTATTCTCATGAATTATTCTGGCCAGTAAAGTGTCAGAAGGGCTTGTGATATTTTGGGATCATTGGCCCCACTGGCTGGTGACATTTTGAATCAATTTCTAAACTGATTGCAAAATCAAAATGTACTGCAAATATTTGCATCTTCGATTGAGAACCTTTGAGGAGATACTTTAAGATCAATTTCAAGTTGTGCTAATACCTTTACTAACACTTTTATAATTAATTAATAAAACTGATGATAGTTCATTGCAAACATCTGATTTCTCCTATACAAACATCTGATTCCTCATTGGAGAACCCTTTAACATGTACCATCTTATCCAATACAAGCTGACTCCTTAACCAGTTAACTTAGAGTCAAGACTCGCCCAGTGTGTAAACATGCTCTGAAATTTGACAGATTACCTGACAGTTTGAAATTTGCTGGATTAGTCTCCTCTTCCGACACAGCAGTTGCAGAAGATATATTCTAACCTGGATCTTCAAACAGCATGCACATTTATTTTACCTTTTATGGGGGAGGTGGAGTAAACCAGTGGTAAAAGTGTCCGCTCCTCACACCAAAGGCTTTGGTACTATAAGTAAAGTCAATTTCTGGTGTCCTCTGCCATGATAGTGCTGGAATATTGCCCAAATTGGCATAAGACCCACTCACTTGCCTTCATGCTTGTCCAAGACACTATCTGTAATGGCGAATGTATGTAATGCTGATTCTGCAGAAACTACTTTAAACATATTGGTTTCTTTAATGACCCCATACATTTTATAATTTCTACCCCAGTATGTGTTGGCATGCCACCAAGGACTTCTGAGGCATAACCATAAACAAAAACAAGCAACCTTGATGTGGAAACAACAAACTACATATATTTTTCAGTTTATTCCATGAAATGTAAACCAACAGACGCACATTACAGCTAGGCAAAAGATACACATATATGTTATACATATCCCCCTTTATTCTTCAAAGCAGAAGGATGAATGTTCTATAAACAAATTTATGTATCTTATGTCCACCTATAAATATATATGTAGAAGAACTAGCACCATATTTCAAGATCAGTGATAACATATACATGTACACAGTGAATTGTTAACATGGAAGATGACATTCTCTGTGATACAGTCTAGAGCTTCATAAGTATCTGCATATTTTAACAATCAAAGCCAAAACGTAATGTCATGCTGCAGTCAGTATTGCTGTTGTGTAAGGCAGGGCTTCGAGACTAAAAAACATTCACTTAGCTGGGCAGTGCATTCAACAGGGAAAAGTATCACCCTCGCTTGTATTCATACCACTGCCTTGAGTTAGGTAGGTGATATGTACATAAGTGTGGTGTAATATCAACACAATTTAACTGTAATAAGTTCATGATACGATACATCAATTTATAACTAATGTACCACAGAACATATGATCCATAACACTGCAAATTTCATTCTTCCAGATGCTGTTGATGCAGATTATTCTTGCAGATTCAGTATTTGTGGTTGGTTACAATTTGGAGAATCTACATGGCCTCCAAAACATGTTTCTCACTTACAATAACATCCTTCCTATCTTAGATTTTAAAACAAGTGATTCTGGGTTGTGATCCACCTACAAAAAGGGAGAGAATATGAACTTGGGAAATGTCACACAAATTGTATTGCACCAACATATTCAGCATACTTATTGTATTGCATCCACACTATATTGTTTCACCTCTGGTATATACATAGGTACTGAAACTGCACAATGACACTGTGATTTCATTAGGAAAGGACACATATGATTTACTTTTGTCTGTCATGATTTACAGTATATAATATAACTGTAACTCTTCAGTTGGAGATCCTTGGCATGTTGATTGGTCTAGTTGCCTCCATCAGTTATTTCATCTGAAATACCTATGTCGAATCACTTTCCCCTTTTGTATCTCAATTATTTAAGCCATTTTCAACATGACATTTACAACAGTCTCCCGATTAACATGGTTAAGTGAAATACATCAGAATTCATTGATCTGATGGAACATGTTTGAAATTAGACGTGTCCTTTGGACAAGGGAAGATTTGGGCTAAGCTGAAGATGCATGAGATGCTGATGGTGACCTTACATGCGAAGCTTTGGTGATAAATTGATGAAGGGTGTTGATCAAACAGAATCAGTATGGTCTTATGCTGCTTTTAGCAATATTCACACATTGTGTCCATTTGGGGAAAAGAACCCGAGCTTTCGGTATGAAGTGGAAACACTTTAACCACTATGCTAATCCATCGCTCCTAAACCGAATGAAGCTACAATACACTGGAGCACTGAAGATGTAATGACAGAGGCTAGGAGTCCATGAAAGCAGAATATTGAAGCCAGGGTGCATTGTGTTCCATAAAGCATGATTTGTAAATGGAAGTGATTTACCTAACAGGCATTTCTTTAGGAATCTAACCTAGATCCTCACCATGACGAACTGCATCCATGAATCTACAATTTTGTTGAAAAAATAAGGATGAAATGGTATGCTCTTTCCATAGTATGGCAAATAATGCAATACAATGCCTTTGGTCCAGTCAGATTTGGTTTGGTATACGAGAGCTTATATATTGCATTACCTTATACCAACCTAAAGGCAAAAATTTCCAAGATATTGAATGGTTTTTGAGTTCTGCTGCGAAAAGAAAACCCACCCCAGTCTCTTGAGACTAGGTCCAAAACATTTCCATGGAAATCAAGAAACATAAAAATGACAAAACGCTGTAAATGGCAATATCTATAGATATAGCTGTGATTTTTTTTGAAAGATAATGAGTTATGTCTGGAAACAAAATGAATATGGACACACAGACTCATGGAGAGACAGATGATGCATTGATAATATTCCCACACATTACATGATGATAATTAAGTAGTTGTTAAAAAGCTACTTCAAGATACCAGTATCAGCACTGGCTCAACTGGGGACAAAAAGTAGCACCAAATCACTTTTGCCCTTCAGGTACAGCATGAGCTGAAATGAAACATTTGTTATCAACAATTAATACACCACCCAATGCAAATGTATCTGTGTAAATGATTGGATTTTAAGATTGGAAGAAATTTAATCTGATTTTGAAGAGGAGTAAGTAGCAAATTTGATAAATCCGTAATGATTTCAAACCGTGAAAACTTCAGGAACTTTAATTAAGCTTTTGTCCTACACCCAAGTCGTTCAGCTGTAGCACTATTCAAAACATCATTGCTTGTGAAGGAAACAGATCCTGAATGATGTGTCACCAGAAAGATTTCTTGACATCTTCATCACCCTATTATGCGCTGATCTCCTTTCAAGGATCTGGTGACCTTCCCAGGTTCAAGTGACCTAAACAGGATCTTGTGACCTCAAACCAAGGTTCTGGTGATCCAGTGAATGTTTGTTCTATGTCATGAGATCAGTTCCACTTCATCTTGCCACAGGCATATAGACAGCTGCACCATAGGAATTGGTAGCTGTTCATATGAAATATCAGTTTTCATAAGCCACATGGGTTATGAAAAGAATACTTTATGAACAGCTACAGAATTCCTGGGGTACTATAGCTACCTAAAATGATGTGAACACCTTTACATAAACATAGCCCTTCGAATGGCAGCCTGACCCACAGAGACCAGACTGTGACAATCAAATCTCCTCCATAACATAATCCACTTTTTCTGCTACCCTTTTGCAGCCAGTTACAGAGAAAACCTGTTCACTTTCAGGCCAGAATGAAAGTTCCTCAATAACACTTTCAACTCTCTCATTGGTCACTGGGTAACCCTTAGCAACCATGCTGTCCTTGATGCACTTTCTCACATGGGTCTTCTCCAGGGGAAGGAAGGGGATGTATGCTGTGATCATGTGCTTGGTGATCAACTCACTGTGCCAAAGTCCAGCTGAAACATATTCCATCAATTAAATACTTGTAGACATATCATCATTTGTTCTTCCTTATCCATGTTTTATGAACATGTGAAATCGTTTGAAGGACTGGGTTAGAGTTGGTCTTCTGCAACCCATACTTGTCAGAGAGGTTACTAATGCGACTGGACAGTCAGAGGCTGGCTCGGTTGACACATGTCATTGTATCCCAAATGCTCATGCTGTTAGTCACTGGACTGTCTGGTCCAAACTTGATTATTTACAAACAACTGCTGCCATATAGCTAGAATATTGCTGAGTGTGGCGTTAAACAACAAACCAACCTACCAAATCGTAGACAACTCAGAGTTTGTTAGCCAAATCCACCTCTCACTTAAGATATGTTAGACATTAAACGTTCAAATAATCAATAATTGAGTTTTTAATTTTGGGGCTGAGTGCTCCCTGACTTGGCTAACATATCACTGTATCCAAACTACATAGATCAATGTTCATGCTGTTAATCACTGGATTGTTGGTTTCGACTTGATTATTTAAAGACCACCACCCTGGAGCTGGATTATCGTTCAGTGTGGTGTTCAACAACAAAATCTTAGGCAAATAGCAGTTTGTTATAACTCAGAAATAGCTTGTTTGCCAAATCCATCTCAGATGTGTTAGATACTAAATGTTCAGTTAAATCCAAAATTGAATGAATTTTACTTTTTGAGTTAAGTGCAGCAAGGGTAATGATTTTTTCAACATCTGCCATTTTGATATCTTCCCGGGGGTAGCCCTGTGACCAGTGGTGATACACATACTGGGTAATGTTAACTCCTGCTGCGTTGCTGTGAACAGAGAACAAAACAATGTGAACAAAGTTAAGGTGAAAATACAACAATAACTCATCATCCTTCTAAGGGGTTGCGGGGTAGGTTCTGCTAGTCACACTAAACACCTGGGTTCGACTTCCCACATGGGGACAGTGTGTGAGCCCATAATTCCGGTGTTGTCTGCTGTGATATTGCTGGAGTATTGCTGGAATATTGCTAAGAGCAGCATAAAACCATACACACTCTAAGTTATATGTCCAGGTCATAATAGAGGGTTGAATAAGAATCTACAAATGGACATTTCCATGAATTTGTTAAAGCATGTGTGTCAAATAATGACAGATTAAAGCATGAAAGTATTCAAATACCATATTATTATGTTAGTCTACAAACCACACACTACCTGCCCATGACAAATGAAACTGAACAATCATAAAATGACTGAGTAATGAGCAGATAGTTCACATGAACAGTCGGTGAACAAGGAAATGATCTAACTGAATCTTGAAAGTTAGGGTCAGCTAAGAAATTAGCTAAAATGCAGATTTACAGAAATATTTACAAACTTGCAATTGTTCTGATATTTGCTGACCTCAGAAAAAGGAATATTGCTTTGCGGTAGTTGACACCTCCCAGATTTTCGTAATAGTCGAGATACGGCTTGATGGTATCAATGAGACCTGATGGCATCTTGTCCATTTCGTCAAATATAAACAATGAGCGAGAACATTTGGTGATGTTAGTCTCAATCCACGCTCGCAGCTGGTCCTGTAAGATTGAAGTAAGTCCATGTCAGCACTCACATCATCAATCATAATGATCATAATCAGGCCTAGCATAGAAAACTTTTCTACTGCACAAAAACACAGATTAAATGTGGAAACGGCAACATAATTCCTCGCTACTGAAACAATAAAAATGGCAACATTAAATTTCTAGAACTGGATGTGATGTATGAGTCATATGCTGATGACACACAACTGTTGCGTTCCACTAAATCGGATTCACTCCGAGCTGATAATTCTATAATCGAAGACTGTATCCTTGACTCCAAAGCATGGATGACACAAAGGAAGCTGAGATTAAATGACAGTAAGACCGAGGTTCCGCTGTGTGGATCACCTGGTAGCAAAGCTAAGGTGGATGTGTCTTCGCTGGTAGTGGGTAACGAGAAAGTTCCTTTCAGTGACTCGGTGAAAGACCTTGGTGTTTTTCTAGACTCAAACTTGTCCATGGAAACACACGTGAACTCTGTTTGTAAGTCATGCTATTTTCACCTCAGAAGTATTGCTTCCATTCGTGATATTCTGACACTCGATGCAGCTCACCATCTAGTTCGTTCACTTATTCTCTCACGTTTGGACTACTGCTGCAGTCATCTTGTAAATATCCGCCAAGAACTACTGTCTAAGCTACAGAGGATTCAGAACTCTGTGGCGCGACTGACTTGCCGAGTCAACAAGTGCAGTCACATTACACCATTGCTGATACTCTTACACTGACTGACTACGAAACAGAGAATAGAGTATAAAGTCCTCACTCTCACTTTCAAGTGCCTCCATGGCAAAGCTCCAATCTATCTGAAAGATCTCCTCAGGGAATATGTCCCTCCGCGGCTTTTAAGATCAAGTTCGAACTGTCAGCTGAATGTTCCCAAGGTCAGACTAAAGTCATATGGACATAGACAGTTCTCTTACACAGCTCCCCTTCTCTGGAACTCACTGCCTCTTCACATACGACAAGCCTCGTCCATGGAATCTTTCCAGTCTCAACTGAAAACCTTCCTTTTTAAACAAGCTTATGAACTTTAACCCTTTCTTCAGATCACTCTGTCTTCTAGCGCCTAGAGAAATTGCCTTGCAGTTTGATTTGTGCGCTATACAAGAACACTTATTATTATTATTATTATTATTAAAAAAAAGAAAAGTCTCCAATTTTGATTTTGCACATGCACACATGGAAGATGAAGATTCGATTGCATGCTGCCATTTTCCAGTTTGAACATCCCGTTTTTAAAGTATTTCTGTTGTGTTATTTTTGACGGTCATCAACATAATCATCATCCTTGTGTGCACACTTGTTTAGTTTTCCTTCCATTCATATGAAATGATTGACAGTAATTATTTCGACATTTTCAATATATTTACTACTGTACACAAGGCGACCCATGGTTGCTCGGAAATTTGAGAGAAGCATGGATCGTAATGTGCATGTGCAGTAGAGGTCAAAGTTGCTGTTGTAAAAATGTTGCAGTTTCATAGTTTTTCATTGCCACTTTTACTGTTTGTGTGGTAATATGTTTATGTTGCTGTTTCCATGATTAATGTGGACTTTTCTGCGTTTTTTTTGCACAGTGGGAAAGATTTCTTTGGTAGGCTTGATAACAATTAACATACACAAACAATTTATTACCGACAAGTTGAGGCCCTAAGATTAAGCAGCATGCATACATGTGGAATTGTGTCCCCTTTCCATGTCTTTATCTGCTTCTTTTGGTTTTAAAAAAGAATATTTTTCTGATTATGATTCTCAATCATCCAGGACATTGTATCTTTGTCAAAGATGTCACCAAGGAAGTAAACATCCTGCCTGTCATATTGATTTTGAATAATCAAAAAATCCCTCATAAAAACAAATTAAACATATTCAACAGGACAGAGATACGTGACCTAAGACACTATTATTGTGATAAGAATAACAAACATCAGTTAAACATATCAAAGAAATTTTTATCAGTGTGTTAATATACAGAAGATAAATGCTACTCTGACAAAGCAAATAGCAATGTACCTTGTAGAATGGAACCATTCCTTCATGTGGAAACTCTTTGGTTGCCGAGATGAGATGAACAAACTTGCTGCGCATCCCTTCTTTATAAAGCTGCTCTGCTATCATTCGACTAACATAGTTTTTTCCCGTGCCTGTCCAGCCATGGAAGGAGAGAGCAAGAGCCTTGGCAGGTTCAGCAGACTTGATGTGTCCCCGGACATGAGTGGTCACAGCTTTCAGTACAAGGTGTTGACCATACAGCTTCTCATTAAGCTGCTTTGGGAGACCTGAAGTATGGAGTGCTTGAATGAAATAAATTTAGTTTAAAAAATATTTGTTTCTATTTGAGTTGCAAACACTACTTATGTATCCCCATTGCCATTTCGTGAGGGTGCCCAATGTCATTCTATATCACTATGCTTTCTGTTTCTATGCTCGTTTGTCATTTATCACATCATCTCATCAAATTCCAGCTATATAATGATGACTTGCAGTGAGTGAGTTAGGATATAACATTATATCAGCAATTTCAGCCAAATTGTGATAAGTGCTGCTCTGTGAACAATAAAGTTTGGTTCAGATAAATCAGTCACTGAGCACTGATCTGCAGAATTTGGATTAGATGACATGCATCAAGAAGGATGACAAGAATGATCAGCTGATCCTGATAGTGGCCTATTACAACATGCATCGGTTGCTGAAAAAATTCTTACCCACTTTTTCACTTGTAATTATGCCTGGGTAATGAAAAACTGATGATCTAACACGAGCAAAATATAGTTTGTAGTTTGATTTGAAGACATTAATAGATTTGAGGTGTGGTTGTTGGCATGATTTGGTTTACAAATCACATGGGCTTGTCATGCAAAGAACAGTAGCTACATACATATTGTCATTACAAGGGTAACCTTTCGAAAAGTATTTTTAGCACTGTGAGTGTGATTGTGTTAAGTGTTAAGTATACCTTAGCGCTGAGATGACTTTGTAGAGTGGGACTCTAATCATGCTAATCATAGCACCATATAAAATACATTTTAAAGTTGAATTTATGGTAACCTTGGGTACAAGTCACTTAGAATGAGTGCTGACCTTGTTATATACTTTTCCTTTCATATTGTACTATGTGATCTTATATATCTTGATGAGAGATATAAACCTATGTCCTCAGCCATCATACAATGTAAGAGAAGCTGTTGTGCAAGTCTCTTCATTATGCTCAGCAACAAACCTTTTTGGCTTGCAAGCATTTTCTTTATGGGACAGGCATGTTTGTTGAAACTAGAGTAGCAAAAACAACACGCCATAACATGCATAAGCATGGATAACAGCAGAGACCATATAATAGATTATTATATGGTCTCTGATAAGAGCCAGTTGAATAACCGGGAGACAGTGTTTTCATAGACTGAACCAGTTCATAGACGTGGTGATTTTGTAACCCAGACTGTTTCATAGACGGTGATTTCGTAGACGTGTATAAATAATTGAATAATATTATTCTGCAAGCATATTAATTTTGATAAACCACTAGGAACTAGTGAGTTGTTTTGATTGCGTTTTGTTAATTACTATGGCAGTGACCCTTCCACCTTCTCCAGTGCTACTTCTGGGCTTCTGTCTGTGTCGTTGAATATTGATCAATTCAGTGGGAATAGGAAGTAGTGAATTATTTTGATTGTGAAATAGTGTGTGTATATTCAAGTGTGTTAAAGGGGCACTGATGCGGAGCGAATAATGCTTCTCGCCAACGGTCTAATTACGAAAGCAGACCGCAAATTGGTCAGCGCCCACTCCTTCGACCGTGACGGACAAAGGAACTGGGCTCCTGTCCATATTAGCAGAATTTCTTCACCTAAACAGTCAGGAGGCCGGATGCCCATCACATGCCATTTGTTTAAAAATATCCATGGTATTCCTTGTCTGATCGTAACCATATATCCCAGCAGTGTAGTTCTTTTCGGATGCTTGGATGGTATACTTACTGATCCAATTTGATCCTATTTCTGTGTTTTTAACCTTGATATTTAATCATGTTACATGAAAATATGATGTCTACAGGCACGTAGCAAGCCATTTGTTTCAGTACGGAAGATTGCAAAGCTTTATATTTAGGTAGTTTTGAGTGTTGGTTGAGCTGTGATAGCAAATAGCCTACGTAAATTTTGGTAGCTATGGTAGCTACAATGGTTTATTATTTATGATAATAAAACACACAGTTGATTTATTTGAATTCGTAAACAAAAAAACGATGCCTTTGGTAGAGAAATCTGAAAATTGTCTTTCGTAAAAAAACAACTTATTTCACCTATTTACCAAAGTACACAGCAAAAGCCTGTGTGTATTCCTTATGTAACGAAATTCCGTTGGTATCCTCAAAACAGTTTCGGCCCATAAGTGTTTTCAGGCTGCATGCGACACAGAGATTACATTTTCCTTGCTGTAACTCGCGTTTGATGGTGTAAACCTACACGTGTTATTTGTCATCATTCTCTTGATGGTCAATTCATGAATTTATAACAGGTATAATTAGTAGCAACACCACTTCGGTTACTCAACAAAGGTTCCCATCTGGCATTTCTCCTGTCTGTAATGGCAAATGTATTGTATGTTATGTAATATGTGCATGTAAGTGATGCAAGAGGGTTTATCAGCTGAGTAACAAAAACAAACATCGATCAAAGGATTAACCGGTAACACAGTGATTGATTAATTACTTTTATCTTCTAGCGGATTTGTCAAAAGGCAGTGTGTGTAGATGACTACACCCTGTCGTAAAGTGTGAGTGCAAAAACAACATCCACCCTTCAAAGAATTAACCACCCTTGCGTTGATTGATTGATTGCTCAATATTGCTTAACTAAATTACTTAGAATAGTGGACATCATACAATTAGTTGCCAGGTGTGCTATCTTGGGAGACCAATGAGAGGTTTATCTAGTTTTCACCAACGAAAGACGTGAAATGATGTGTCACTTTTTCGCAAATGAGAGTTGTAAGACACGCGACAGAGAGCAGGATTATTTGCCAGCTGCAGATGAATGGAATGCGATTTCTTTTACGTGGATATTGATGGATACATTCCTGAACAAGGTTGCTATAAAATTAGTCTGTTTTACATTCATTATTTGCATTTTGTTTTAATTTATTTGTTGTAGCATTCAGCAGAATCTGTATGACAGAAAACACTAGATCGCGTATATGTGTGAAATAGGATCCACATTGGCAATCTATACAATGTATAAATGTTGCTGTTATGTTGGAAATTTACTTTGAGTATAAGCAAATCGTGTGTACTTTTATTAATTTTCAGAATCATACAAATATGACAACAAACTAATTAGGGTTATGAGACAAAATATAGAGACGTACATTGGCTTCGTTATTTTTCCGTCCTAATAGATTTTTACCATTTCTACCACTGGCAGGTGATTAACCTTCAAAGTGTTTCATTTGTTTTTCATAATACATTTGTAATGAAGTACAAATGACTTCACCTCAGTTGATCTGTCTATAATTAAACTATCAATTGCGCTTACGGACTGCGCAGCAGAGGTCACGAACCAGTCACGAATTCTGGGATATCATCCGGGTACTCACGGGAGAAAAACAATAACAAAAGTTTACACCAGTCCACGGAAATTGCTCCGCATCAGTGCCCCTTTAATTACTTGTCGGTGACCAACATGCTCTATCCTTCTCCACTGCTACTTCTGAGATTGTTTCCATAGCTGAATGTTGATCATACTTACCTATTGTGTAGTTTGGTATTTTATTTCAGAAAACTCAGAGTTTATTATATTATTTGCACGCCGCTCATTATGTTTGGTTAGGTAAGATCATACTTACCTAACATATTGTTTTATTTCACCAAACTCAAACACTTTTCGTTTGCACTAATGTCAGAATTAATAATACTACCAAACTAACATTTACTGACATCATTTACTAACGTCTACGAATCCACCGCTCAATTCGTCTACGAATCCACCGGATTTGCACGTCTACGAACCAGTCTGGTCTACGAATTCACTGCAAGCCGAATAACCTCAGGAAAATTGGCCTAACCACTGATCAGACTACTTGTTTCTCTAGCTAAATATAACATTACCAAATTCAGTTTGTAAACGAGGTAACAATTATAACTAATACGGTTAAAAAGACAAATGGTAAAGTTTAATCTTGGGTTCACGCATCAGTACCTGTATGGTTGTTGACAATCCACCGGTCCCCGCATGTTTCAGTAACATAACTCTTCAAGACTTCGAACCCAGATAGGAAGGCCGCTGCTACTACTGCAGCTGCAGCGGAGAAGCCGGAGATTGGCTCAATGCACACAACCAAATGCAGAAAACATGTACTACTAAAGAAAAATCCCGTAAACAGTACACTGGTCCGCATTTTCAAACACTCATCGAATGAGCAAGTTTGTTTTCGTTTTCGCCTTTGACGCGGAAGTGACTTATCTCCCCTCCTTTTGTTACTCCACACAGTGAGTAATGCGCGGAGTTCCACTGCTTAAACAGCACTAAGGGGAGTAACTCCAACAATAAAATCACATGACAGCTTTGTGTTGACACCGACTTGTCGAAATTAGCCATAGTCGTGTTTCTAGAAGATGAAATGAAACTATCAAGGATCTGAGGAAAGGTATGAGATTGATTATTCAAACGTCAGGTTCTACTGTGATCCCATCATACATTAGAAGTTTATCGTTAGAAATGTAGCAATGATCAGTAGTCAATTACATACGTTGGCCCCCTACTGATAACAATTGAATGAGCTTCCCAAAGGCAAAACCAGTTCAGTCACGAGCGTGGAGGTTAGGATATTTCAGTGACCAGATCGAAGGGTATGATATAACAAGGGTGTTGATGATGAATGATTGATGAAGGCTGGCATTCACAGTTTTTGGTGCTGAAAGTTTGAAGATACATGTATTCCTTTACATTCTTAGTCAAACGTAACTTAAGTCACCGTGCTACTAGTAAGAAAGAAGAATAAAATTAACAACATATGGATGAACAACTTCTGTATGACAGCAAAGTTTCTATGCAGATTCTACTAATAATATTATTATCTAGCAAATGATGACCAGACAAAGGATTTAGAGGTATATACACAAGTGAGCAAATGAGGCCGCTGATGTATTGGGAATCCAGTTAACTAAACAATGCCCATGGTCAGAGTATAAAGTCTTATTTCTAAATGCCTGTCAAAGATACTACTTATAGCAGTTTCATCTCGTGGTTATTGTTTTGTTAACGAGCTTGACTAACAACCATTATGTATCACAATGTACAAATCTGGAAGTCCAGGGAGCATGTCGACAATTAGTGCACACAGTGATCTGTACCTTGTACATATTGTATATGACAGACTCATTCACAGATATTAGATAACACGTAGGTCAGAGATGGGTAAATCAGTTATTTGGGTAGTTTGATCCTCATTTGGACTTGGGTACCCACAGTAATACCCATACCAAGCTTAGTCACGGGATATTCTTCAATGATAGTAAAACTCCATTGTTTCACTTCTTGTGACTCATTTTTTCATTCCTTTCTGAGTGTACATGGAGTTCTAATTCTTATTTGTTTGAGTGAAGACAAAACTTCAGTCAGCTTCAGTGTATGAATGGTCAGATCGTGGAAGGTCACAGATTTAATCCCCAGTCACATCATACTAAAAGACCATAGACTATGTTTGTCCCTGCCTTGCACTTGGTATTAGTGGGTACAACAAGGACTAGCTCGCTCAGAGTCAGTATAATATGTCTTATTGGGGTATTCATGCTTAGCTGTGACATAGTATCTCAGTGAGCTAGCACGATAAAACCAGTTTAAGTCTGGGCTAGTACAACTAAGCAGCCACTTGCACACATGCACAGATGCACGCACACACACACATGCACATCGTCATATGACCGGAATATACTTAAGTGAGACCTCAAGCCCTATTTCGCCTGACCTGTGAAGGTCCCGGGGTAGAATAGGCCTTCAGCAACCCATGCTTGCCATAAAAGGTGACTATTCTTGTCGTAAGATGTGAGTAACGGGATCAGGTGGTCAGACCCGCTGACTTGGTTGACACATGTCATCAGTTTCCCAATTGTGCAGATCGATGCTCATGTTGTTGGTCACTGGATTGTCTGGTCCAGACTCGATTATTTGCAGATCGCCGCCATATAGCTGGAATATTGCTGAGTGCGATGTAAAACAAAACTCACTCCTATTTCACCTCTCCACACCCACATGGTCATATAGTTATATGCATGTATCTAAGGCTAAACAAAAATGTGAAATGTTTCTCAGGCATCAGCATGTCACTTTTATTTTTGCACGTAACATTTTTTATAGCCATGTAAACAAAATAATTTTGACTTGGCCATGTCCCGATCCTCCATTTGTCCACTGCAAGAATGAGTGTCTAAGAATGAGTGTCACTGAATCTACAACTCATTACATGTGCTGAAATTCCCAACCTGTATTTCTGAGAGAAAAAAAATAAAAATCTGTTCCTTTCTCATCACTCATCTGATGTTCCTCACCTCATCATCATCAAATTTTTAAAAAAGTCCAACCGCCCTCTTCACTTTTGAAATATGTGCCGGAGAAATATTTAGTATTTTTATGCAGCCTAAATAGTTCTTTGACAGTGCACTTTTTTCACAATTCTCAATCTTGCATGTTGTAGTCTCAGTGGCAGTATTAGTCGCATAGATCTAGATGGGATTGGCAGGGGAGCATTCCAAACATATTCATGATAACGTGTGTAAATTTAAGTTTTTGTTTGGTCTCAACAGATGGTATGGTTTTAGCAGTAATAACTACCTTTGGCAGCAAGTGTTTTCACACTTACATTCAGAAAGAATTGTCTTCCACCTGGTCATTGTGGAAAGAGTTATTGCATTATAAGTTATAGCGCGCAACAAAGCTCAATCCAAAGTTGTAATGGAGGGTTTTGTTTTACTTATATGTTGCTATAGTAATCATGCCAATGATAGTGCATGCTAACGATACAGCATAAGTGGTATTAAAACAGTACACACACAAACCCCAACTGTGTTTCATATGTAAGAAACTATTTGAAAAACTGTAGTTAGATAAAAGTGTCACAGTAATATTCATGAATATTGACTTGCCTTTAAAATGAATTAACTGTGAACTTAGTAAACGAACAATGGCTGATATGACACATTTAAGATAGGTATACATGTGTGACCAGGAACAATGCAAGATGTGTGATGGTGGTGATTACCTTGATCTGCATACCTATATTAACGAAAACATCAGGTGATAACAAATACTAGTCGTCTATCTTATGACATTGATAACCAACTAGTTATCCTAGTTATGAAGTCACCTGTATCATATATGCCTATCTTGCCGGGTGGTATTCATATTTGCTTTTATCAGCTGGCCATGCATTGTAGGAGTGAAGACTGTGGCACTGATAGTGACACCCTTTTGAACCTGATTCAGGACATTCACTTTGTAGTTGTTATAGTGGTGGTGCTGGCGAGTGGTCCTGTGCATAGAACTCAGGTCACAAATCGGTTGAAGTTAAGCATAGTCAAGCTCGGTCAGTCCATGGAATTTTGACCGTGTTTGGCAGCTTGCCTCCTGGGAGTTTCTGGAACTTCAGTCCTGCCCCACAACAAAGCACCATAGGCAAGTGAGTTTGTTCTTAATTGCCTTTGGGTACCCGGTGAAGTAAAGTCATGTGACTATAACCTTCAGGTTGCTGAGAGGCAGCTTGGATTATCTGGGGTGAAAATAATCAGATTCTGATTACAGCATCCAGTGAGCAACTAATCAAATGGATACTATAAGTTATCACATGGTGTCGAGGGAAATACGGGGTTTTATCAGTCCCGATTAAGGTTGTATTAAGGTTGTAAATATGGGGTACGAGACTGATAAAACCCTGCATTTCCCTCGACACAGTGTGATAACGCATTTATCTAGGTGAATGTTTTCACTAAATCAAAACAAAACAACACGCATGAAATCGACTTGTGTTTATATACGTGAGATGCCATGTTGACACCAGCTGATCGTTTGACCTCAATGCACCGCAAGCTACCAAAGGCGTGTTGATGCATGCTTTTCTCACTTCGCTTCGTCACTGAGGCGTAGCGGGGTGATATGACTTTCGTAGCAGGATAACACGACTTTTATACTCCCGCTTGCGGATCGTGATGGATGTACATGGTATTTTATCAGAGTCACATGGACCAATCAAAACTCGGCATTCTTACATGAGGCTATATTAGGCGAATTATTATTATTATTGTTTTAGCAAATTTAATGTCATGGAGACTAGTTTGAATTACCTCGTTAACTTAGTGTTAACCATAAGAAATTTTTCTGTCTGTTTAACAAGGCTGCAATGGATGCATTATGTTCCTGTTTTATTCATATTTACTGTCTTTTTGACTATGATGTTGTTAATAATTCATTTGTAGTATTTCATTTATATTCCAAATAATGACCAAGTAAATTCTAATTGGTTTGCATTATTACTGCTTTAGACTCACTCATATTTTATTTTCAGTTTCTGGAGTATATAAAGGGGTGGGGGTCGTGTGACTTGGTAAAGAGATGGGTGTTGGTAATAAGTATGTTGTTTCAGTTGTCAGGGCAATGTTTCTGTTATCAGGTATATACTCTGACTGGTACAAAGTTAAAATGTCCGCTAATTTCAAAGAGTCATCGGTCATTGTGTCCAGCAAATTAACAAATCAGATTTCTGACCCCAATTTCTCGAAACAAACTTAAGTCTGAATTTTGACTTAAGTTCGGGTTTTTACTCAAATTTGAGAAAATACATTTCCCTGAATTTACTGATATTGATATTAACCTAAAAAATAGTAGACAGTTAGATTTTTGTGAATATATAACTAAAGGTGTTTGGGCATTATGTATTTAAAAAAATGCATTTGAGTTACAAATGAAGCAGGTTCAAATTGTCAAACTCAGTTTGAAATTTGAGTAAAAACTTAAGTTTATTTTGAGAAATCGGGGCCTGGTCACTCGCCTATCACTTAGCTAGTAAATTTACAAATGACTGGTATTTGAAATGCTAGCCGGTCATATTGTCCATCTGTCAAAAATGCCATTGGACACACTGTAAATTGGTTGCCATGTTTACTTGTGTTCTTTATGCTCTCATGTATTTAAGGGCCATCATCCTGCTTTCATGCAACCCATTTCACCTGATATAAGAAACTCCAGGGTCCTTTATCATGATTATTTTGTTTAATGTATTATCATTATTATTGTTGTGCTGTCTAAGTAAACTTAGTCTCAGTACTCAGTACATGAGGCATGCTACAACACTGTGGACATTGAGTAAGCAGTTGCTGAAAATAATGTTTTTGTCAATATTTAAGTGTGTCAGCTTGCAGAAATATTGTCTAAGGTAACCATGTCATGAGCAAGCCCTAGGTGTATTCGCTGCAGGTCAAATATCTGTGTTTATGCATGTTTCTTTGTTGAGAGATCTCTGTCAGTGACTGGGGAATTTCGTAAGTCCCATGAAACCCTGAACATTAGCCATTTTCTGATTGGTTAGTCTGTTCGTCCGTCTCATGTTTGACTGGACGGTCATAGGTCACTCAAAGGATACCTGCCACGACCTGCTACTAGGGTTTGTTAGAATCAGTGTAGGAGTGGAGTGTAGACTGATTGTTAGACTGATTGTTAGTATGTTACGAGCCCTCAACTGGACCATAATTGTATTTTGATGACACTGTATGTGAGTCAGATTTGGAGATTACCAAACGTGTCTGAGGCTCTTCATTGCTGTTCAATTTTTGTAGACCTTCTGGTAGCTATTCATAACGTAACAAACCTAATGTGTTGTAAACTGTTTTAGACTGCTTTACATGCATCAAATTAAATTTCATAAAAGTTTATGACTTCATTCTTTCGCTGTTTTTCAGAACAAGATCATTGAAAATGGCTGCCTTGATTGACTTTGATCACAGCCTTCTGTTTGCTAACAATTCAAACCATACAGACACATTCAACATTCCTGAGTACCTGGGCTTTATCAGTTGTGTCATATCAGCAACATTTTATGGCACAAACTTTATCCCAGTCAAGAAGTTTGAAACAGGAGATGGTAAGAATGGACAAGAATTGTCTTTCACATTTATCCTATATTCATGATTGCTTATGGATAGAGATATTTTGTATTTTTAACTTGCCATGTTTGCAGGCAGTGTATTAATAAATTTTGAAAAGTCACTGGCCAAGAGGGCATGTTAAGTAAAAATGTTGCTAGCCAACAATGTACTTCACTGTCCCTGCAAAATTACATGAGCCTTACAATAAGTTACATTATACTGATTATGCAAAATAATTTGTCTTCCTTTTTAGTTTGTAATTTACAATAAGGAGTGTCCTGTGTGTTCAAAATAAAGTCCACCAGGGTCATTAGCAGAGACATTGGTGTGTTTTGATTGTGACATCATTAACTGATAAGATTTAGTGCAATTTCAACTTAGAGGAATTTACCAGGAGATATTTCGTAATCTCAAACAAGAGATGTCATCTAAAACTAGCTTTAGCTAAATGTCCTTCTGGCTCTAATTTTTAAAATTATAAATTTAGACTGACTGACTGACTAAGTGAGTGTGGTTTTACGCCGCATTTAGCAATATTCAAACAACATCACAGCGGGGAACATCAGAAATGGACTTGCAGATTTAGCTAATGCTTGTCATCGTATCCCAGTTGTGTAGATAGGTGTTCATCTGTTGATCTCTGGATTGTCTTGTCCAGATTTCATTACTGACCTCTGAGATGCAGCTGGAATATTGCTTAGTATTATGTTAAGCAAACAAACAAATATAGAAAAAATCAATCAAATAAATACCCTACAATATGTTTCAGGGGTGTTTTTCCAATGGGTGCTGTGTAATGCCATCTTCATAGTGGGACTGGTCATACAGATAATCCGTATGTCTCGTTTCTACTCATTTGTGATGGTTGGAGGAGCTATCTGGGCTACAGGTAGGCATTCATCTGTATTTGAAGGTCAACTTCATGTTTTTTCTATTGGACGAGGGTCCTGTCACATGACTGAGAACAATGATTTCATCATGGTACAGTTAGCATTTTTTGTTTGATATTTTGAGCAGAGATCCAGACTATTGGGACCAGAGATAACTCTTTTGAATTGTGTGAAAGACAATATGCTAGTGCAATTGAATCAGACTTCTTCATGTTGCTGTGTGGGGTAGCCACTAGCCTGCCAGTCCATTTATAGTAAAATCCAGTCAGGCCAGTAAATCTTCTCAGTCACTGGCACCACTGGCTCATT